>NC_082678.1:41781728-42088043 GCF_025265405.1 Mesoplodon densirostris | reverse complement strand
CGAACCCGTGTCCCCTGCATCGGCAGGCGGACTCCCAACCACTGCGCCACCAGGGAGGCCCAGGAGTGTTTGTTTTAAATCTTCATTTCGGAGGTGCTGTCTCTCTTTAAAGGCATTAGGAAGAAGATGCAGAGCTATTCGGTGTGACGTAACAGAGGATGACCTGAAACAGCACTCCAGGTAGGGGATCCCGGGAGGGTCAGCTTTTAGGGGGATGGAGATGGAGCTGATTCAGAAGGAAAATATCCAGGAAGCCTCAGGGGGCAGCAGAGCTGGGGGTGGCCGGACAGCCCGAGGCTCCTCTCCTGCGCTTGTTCAGGGCCAAGGAGCATCCTCCCCAGGCTGGAGTCCTTACGGCCAGATCTACTCAGCCCCCCTCACCTCTCCTGACCCTCTCTCTAAAGTCCCGGGTGGGTGCCTTCCATCCACCTCCAGTTGCAGTCTTTTCCTTTGTTTTGCCCCCAAGTCTCCCAGGCACAAGTGGTGCCTAAATTAGACTAAATAGCAGATGTTTGTACGGAGTAATCTCCCCGAGGGGGCCCCAGGCTGCGGTCTGCTGCAGCCGTGCTTTCTTGGGCCTGGGCAATGTGTTTTCACATGGAAAGCCAGATAGCTTGCTTCCCTTGAACAACCAGAGGAACTGATGACATTGAGCTTATAAGCCCACAAGCCCGTAAGGCTGAGCTGAACAAGACGTGCCCCCTTCAGCTAAGGCTGAGGCTTCAAGGTCACTGGCATTCCCCGCTAGCCCTTACCACCTTCTTCTTTTTTTTTTTTTTTTTTTGCGGTATGCGGGCCTCTCACTGTTGTGGCCTCCCCCGTTGCGGAGCACAGGCTCCGGACGCGCAGGCTCCGGACGCGCAGGCTCAGCGGCCATGGCTCACGGGCCCAGCCGCTCCGCGGCATATGGGATCCTCCCAGACCGGGGCACGAACCCGTATCCCCCTGCATCGGCAGGCGGACTCTCAACCACTTGCGCCACCAGGGAGGCCCCCTTACCACCTTCTGTAGGCATTTATTTGCAACCTAATGTAGCCCTTTTGCTTTATTTCCTTATATGTTTGCTACTATTTTAGTTATTATCTAGTAAAAATTTAATTCTAACTTTTTTTGTTTTAGGGGCATCTTGTAGCACAGTGATCACGTTTCCGGGGGGGGAGAAAGTGTTCTGAGGACAATGTCCTCCTTTCTTCCTTCTTAATAAAGTGATGACAATATTTAAACACCTCAGTTTACCTGCACGACCTTATTATATTAAGAAATATGTAGGATGTGAGGGCGATCTGGCTGCAACATCTGTCACCCCTTTGATCTCCAGGGTTGATTCGGCTGATCTGGCTGGCTAGGCGGGTGTCCCCTTCCTCCCTCACCGCTCCACGTGTGTCCCTCCCGAAGCTGCACACTCTGTTGAAGAGGACGACCTTCCCCAATAGAGGAGGACCGTTCTTTGGTCAAGGGTATACGAGTAGCTGCGCTCCCCTGCTAGAACCTCCAAACAAGCTCTCAAGGTCCATTTGTAGAAGAACGTAGGGTCGTCAAGCTTCCAAGACTCCAGACACATCCAAATGAGGCACTGCACGTGGCAGTCTGCCTTTAAAAAAAAAAAAAGAAAAAACCCCCAAATATATAAAAGTGTGAGTGGAGTATTATCTTTAGATTGATGGGCGCAAACTTATTCATTGACAATTATAAGACCATTGCCCTTCAGTTAAGTTTTGCGTATTGTGGGTCTGTAGGGAAAGTCTGGGCTCAGGGTTAAGAAGTTTGCGTTGCATGTGTAGCTCTATCAGAATCTAGCTATACAATCCTCAGTGGGGCCCATCTACCTCTAGAAGTCAGTTTTCCCATCTGTGAAATGAGTCTGATGTTCTAGATCAGCCTTTTCCAAAGAGTGTTCCACTGAACACTAGTCTCACAGGATATTAATCCTTATTCTACACAGACATATTTTTTACTAGTTCAACTAATTTTAGGAAACACTGGGATATGTAAGAATAAACAGGTTTCTTTATTGAGATTTTAATGTGCTAATGTGCATTGTGAATTTCCAAGAAGGAAAGTTAATCTATGACATTTTCCGAATTTGTTTGACTATCAAAACATTGTATTTAATTTTACAAAGAGTACCTTAAACGACACCTCTGTGGAGTAATCTTTGAGGAAACCCAGCGAAGCCCTTGGTAAAGCCTCCTTCTGGTTTGACATCAAGTATATAAGATAAACATAAATCAGAAAAGCATCAAGAAATACATTCTTTACTTTTCCTTGGCTTTGTCCATGAGTCACTGAAAACATCAACCCTCCTTAGAATTCAGCACGTCTTCCTGATCATATACGAAAAACCTTTCAGTCGTGTGACCCGTGAGAAGACGGGTGTGTGTGTAGTAAGCCTTGGTTAAATATTTTTTTTAAAGGAATGCAGGTTTATAGACCCCATCCCAGACCTGCTGAATCAGAAACTCCAGGGCTGGGTATCTGGATTTTTACAAACTCCCTGGGTGATTGTGATGTGCACCATTTGATAGCTGGTGTGATGCTTTATATGCAGCTGTGGAAATAGAAATAGGCGACCCTCAGATGGGGACTTGGAAAGGGAATGGTAATTCTCAAGCAGTTTGCCTAGGGGTATGATGATTGTATTTTCCAAAGCACAAACCTGAGACTATCTTGAGGACCCTTCAGGATGCAGGGTCATGAGCCTCCTGTGTCTGTCCATGAGGGTAGAGAGAGTGGACTGACAGGAAGAGAGTGCACTTCCCAGAGGAGAGAGGTGGGGAAAGCCCCTCCAGTAGCCTTAGCTCCTTGTACTGCTGCAGCGTCCTCACCACACTTAGAGCAAAGACCACAGGCACTGGCCTGTATACATGGGAGGGCAAGGCTTGGCACTGCCCCTCTGCAGTGACCACGGGGGCAGTGATGGGGAGGGGCACACAGCATCTTAGAGGGTTCCTGCTTGTTGCCTTTTACTTAGACCTCAGGAATAAACTACTAATGCTACGGGTATGGGAAAAGAAAAGGCAATTAGAAACTTCAGGAAAAGCAAAAAACTGTACAAGGATGTAATGTAATAAGCCTGAGATCAGGATGGGCATGTTGCGGGGTGGGGGTCCTCTCCTTTCCACCTTGAGGGCTGTGTTCTCCCAGCAGGAAGGGAAGAACATCCTGGCCCCGAGCATGGGGCTGGGTTTGCAGCCAGGCTGCCGAATTCCTCCTTCCTCGGTTGCTCACGAGGTAAAAACACCGTTTTCTGAAATACATCCTCCAAATTATAACTTTCTCTTCCCTCTTCTCTGTCCTCTTCCTTCACCATTTCCCTCCCCACCACCCTGTCAAGCCCGTTGAAGTTCAAAAGACATCAACGAATCAGGGTTGAGTAATGGTGGTGGTGGAGGGCTTGCTGCTATGTAGCTTGAAACTCAGTTTCCTCATTTGTGAGCTGAGAAAACAATATTTACTTTGCTGGGTTATTTCAAGTTTGCCTGAGATAAAGGTCTGACTTGTTCATGGTTTTACTTCTGGTATGTGCTCCATACAGGGGATCCCCTTCCCACCGATGATGATAAGAGTTTGTTTTCAAAGAAAACCTTCTGTTCCAAGACCCCTTAAACGTGCGGGGATGCAGTTTAGGGTTGGGTGGGGGGCCACTTGAGATTCACCAGAGACTGGATGACCCTAGGAAATGGTAAAAGCTAATGTGTAATAAACGCTTACCCTGTATCTGGTGCTGTGTTTTAGTGGATTCGGTCATTTCATCTTTATGATAACTCTAGAGATGGGTACAGCTATTGTTCCTGTTTTATAGATGAGAAAACTGAGGCTCAGAGAGATGGAGAGCCTTGCTCGAGGACACACAGGTAGTCAGCGGCAGAGCTGGGGTTCAAACCCTAGTGGCCATCCCGCACCTGTCCCCCCCGGCCCCCCAGGCCGTGCTCACCTGTGCTGCCGAGGTTCTCCTCGCATGACTGCCAGAGCCCCAGGTGGAACCTGCGCCAGATGAACTTGTCGTCTCCCATCTCCCAAATGTACTGGACGGCCTGGGTCCCGTTGTCCCTGCTGCCACTGCTGTAGTGCATGCAGTGCAGCACCCCCGGATGGTCCTGGCACAGCGGCTTTGCCACCCGCCGGGTCCCCTCACACCAGTAGCTGCTGCCCACGGCCGTGAGGGAGAAGGCGAGGGCGAGGCAGACGGGGAGGAGGGCCAGCACCCGCTGTCGCCTGGCCCGGTCCATGGCCGAATGCGGGGTGCAGAGGCAGGATGAGCAGTGGGGCCCCCCTCCCCTGCCTTGTCATGGCACCTGCCCCTCCTCAGCCCACCATCTGGCATTCTTACATCTTCCCTCACATCCCCCTGGGAAACCGGTGCTCTCCAGCGCGTAGCATCCTCAGCGCACCTGTACCCTGAGGAGGCACAGCGCTGGGATGCGCCTGCTTTAACAGTGTCAGCCCTTCGGTCCTCCCCACGGTGGAGAGGTGCTGGAGGCGCCAGTTTTCTGTTTTTGTTCAACTGCGGTGAAATACACGTAACACAGAATTGACCATGTTAACCATTTTTAAGTGCACACTTAAGTACATTTGCATTCGGCCACCAATCTCCAGAGCTTTTTTCATCTCACAAAACTGAAACTATCCCCATTAAATGCTAACTCCCCATTCCTCCACCCCCAGCCCCCGGCAACACCCACGATACTCTCTATGAATTTGGTCACTCTAGCTACACATGGAATTTGTCTTTTGTAACTGGCTTTTTTTCATGTAGCATAATGTCCTCAAGTTTCCTTGTGTTGTAGCAGGTATCAGAATCTCCTTCCTTTTAAAGACTGAATAATGTCCCATTGTGTGGACACACCGCAATTTGTTTATCCATTCATCCACTGATGGATAGATACTTGACTTGTTTCCACTTTATGGCTGTTATAAAGGACGCTGGGTTCTGACGGAGGTCCAGGGTGGTTTGGGTGGGTGTCTGGGTGAGACTGCTCCACCCTTGCCTTTTGCTTTGGGCAGGGTCCTCAGGCTGAGGCCTGCACAGCTCTGCAGAGAAAGGGGCTGCTGCTGAGGACAACTTCTGGCCCAGGGACTCTGAGAGGCTCAAGTCTAGGCAGCCTGCTTCAGGGCCTGAGTGCTACGCAGAGGGGAGGGGGGCATGCACCCCACATGGGTGCATTCAGCACCACCCTGGGGCCTCCAAAGCTGGCAGGCAGAGGCCCTGGCATATTGTTGCAGGAGAAGGGCGGGGGCGGGGGGGAGGCGAGAGAATGGTCTCATCCCAGGTCTCAGGGGAGTCCCTGGGGTGGGTGGCCAAGTTAGGGTCCTTGGGTTTGCACAGGAAAGAATTCGAGAGCAAGACATAGTGAAATGAAAGCAGGTTTATTTAGAGGGACATGCATACCGTAGGCAGAATGAGGACCTTCTCAGAAAGTGAGAGGGCCTTGGGGTGTGGGGTTATTAGTTTTTATGGGCTGGGTAATTTCATATGCTGATGAGTGGGAGGAATATTCTAACTATCTTGGAGACGGGGTGGGGATTTCCCCTGGCATTGGGACACTGCCCACTTTTTGGCTTCTTATGGTCTGTCTCCGAGCTGTCGTGGCGCTGGTTGGCGTGTCATTAACATGCTAATATATTACAATAAGCGTATAATAAGGCTCAAAGTCTGCGGGAAGTAAAATCTTCCACCATCTTGGTCCTAACCAGTTTTTGTCGTATGCTCAACGGCTGTGACATTCTTTTAACGGTTGTACCCTGCCCCCTTACCTCCTGTCTCATTATCACTCATGCCCTTGCCCAGGGGGCACTGCAGGAGCGGTGTTGCCGAGGAGACTTAAGCTGCTTCTTGGGCAGAGGACATTGATGAAACAGTGAGGGCCAGAGGAGGGTAGCAGAAGTTTCCACATGGCATCTGGAGCACACAGGTTCTCCATCCCATGTTAGACACCTCCAAAGACCCCCAGATATAATGGAGAATATGCCAGCCTGGGCAGGTAGGAGAAAAAGGCCAGTGTCATTTGGGTCCATATTACTCTGTCTGGACTTTGCTGCTGGCAAAGACGGAGGACTGTGGTTTGTGCGTGGGTGGCCTCTGAGCTGTGTCCGTTTGTCCTGGTTGCCAGCCTGTCTTGTGGGAAGAGGAGTTACCTCGTTTTATCACTAGATGGCATCCATCCAACAGGTTGGGAAGTCGTGTGCAGTCCCCCAACCCCTGTCCCTTCAGAAAAAGGATGTTTTTGAGAAAAAGTTCAGAGAGGTTAGATAGAATATTCTTATCAAACAGGCACTGTCTTTGCCAGCAGGCAACTAGGAAGATAGTCTGTAAAGTGCATCATAGACTAGCTTTACAGCCCCACACAGGATCGCTATCACATGAGCAGTTTTCCTCCTCTCAGTCACTTCATCCCTCTCTCTGCTGTCCCAAAGAGATGGGCACATAGATGCCAGAGGTCCCATCATTATATGAGTCCATCTGGCGGGGGGTGGCGTCTATGTTCATTATGAGTGTTTTACTTCTGACATTTAGAGTCTTGCCACTTTTTTAAAGATTTCCAAGAATTTCCATTAAGTGACGCTCACCTGTTTTTCTCCACCTGTTCAGAATTCACTCACCTGGGTAACTTAACCAGGTTAAGCTCCTCTCATTCAACTTATGGGTGGAAAAAAAAATCCCTAAATGGAAACATGGTCTTCCTGTCTCTTGCTGACCAGCGTTTCATCCAGTCAGGACACCTTCTGCTGGGACTCCAGTTCAGGAGGCTGGAAAGAACTTGGAAGCGGCTGCCGGGAGCTGGACAGGGAGGGGAGGGTGAGAAGGGCCAAGCAGAGCCTCTCAGAGACACAGTGCTGAGCCTACTAGAGAAAAGGAACTCACCTAGAGGGTTAGGGTCAGATATGGCACCTTACCAAGTAGCTGTGGTCAGGTGACTGGTCAGAAGACCTGGGTATCCTGGCTCTGCCATTTACTTGCTGTGTGGCCTTGGGCAAGCCACCTAACCTCTCTGAAACTCAATGTTGCAGCTGTCAAGTGGAGAAATAATCATACCCTCACAGGGTTGTCGTGAGGATGAATGAAATAGGATGCCAGGCGAAAACATTTGATATATATGAGGTGTGGTGAGAAAGTACACACACGTTAGATGGCAATAGTGGATCATGGGTTCTGACAAAGGATCTGCCAGGTGGACTGAGCAACCTTTGCTCACAAAAAGTAGGGGCAATCCAGAGGCATGCACATTTGTGAATTTTTAGGATGTTGTTTGGCTGTTGTGTAGCAGGAACTCGAGGTGCTGAGTGAGGTTTTGCTTCAGGCCCTGGGTCAGGAGCTGCTATCTCCTGGGCTGGGCAGCTGTCTTTCTGGAAGTCTTGGCATAAACAGGGCCCAGAGGAGACTCTGCCTTTGTGGCTGGGCTCAGCCCAACCTGGACAAACTTAAAGCCTTAGCAAGAATTGTCCCCCTCACAAAGCTGCCCACCTCAGAACTGGCTAGGGGCCCAACCTCCCTGCCACTGGTCCTCAGCAGCTCGAACCCAAGCCGGTCCCACCCTGGTCCTGTGCACAGAGCGGGGCTTCGGGGGTGGAACCCACTGACTGCTTTGCCTTTTCTCCTGGGCGGCCTCTGTCCAGGAAGTCCCAGGAGCACAGCTGACTTGGGGGAGGTCTGGGAAAAATCGCCTTGCCTTTTGGGGGGGCCGGGACGGGGGATGAGTCGTCACAGCTGAGAAACTTTGGAGATTTGGTAGATGGCTCTAGACGGGGGCAGACGCTCTTGGGGCGGCGTCCAGAGGGTTTGTGCAAACATTTTCTCGCCTTAGGAAGAGGAATGCAAGAGGAGGCCGCCTGTGGTACATCTTGGACCGTTCAAGCAATGTGCCAGCACTTGTGATCACACAGCGAGGAAGATGAGGCCGGAACCGAGCCGGGCAGGGCCCAGGAGTAGGAGAGTGGGACCCCTGCCCGGAGCCCACACACTGCCCACGGGCATCCCTGCCACCCGGGGGGCCAGGCCTCCCCCCTCCCCTGGGAAGCGGGCTCTCCAGACCCCTGCAAGGCCCTTCCTGGCCCTGCTGCTTCTGGTTTCCATCAAGCAAGTAAGAGCCGTTTGTATTATTATTGTTACTGTTATTATTATCAGTTGTATGTATTTTCTGACTGTAGAAGCACTTCAGGCCTCTTGTAGGCAATTTGGAAAATGTAAAACAGTATTAAGACAATAACGATCAACCATAATCCAAGCATTCAGAGGTAATCACTGTTCATATTTTGGCATATGTTCCTCAAATCCTTTTTCTATGCATTTTTTTTTACACAGCTGGAATGAGGATGCAGAAAACATGTTGTATCCTGGTCTCCCCTTTACATCATATTGTAAGCATTTTCCCATGTCAGCGTGAACTCTGCAAAGAGCATTTAGAATTCCTGCATGTTTCCTCCTGTCCACTTTCATCTTTCTTTCAGGTTTGAGTTATTTAAATTGAATGGGTGGAATTTTTTTCCCTTCCTTCCTTCCTTCCTTCCTTCATTGCTTCCTTCCTTCCTTCCTATTATGAAAATACAGAATGCTAATTTTTTACAAAAATAAACTTACCAAATCCAGAAAAGCATAAATAGAAACTACACATGACTGTAATCCCACCACCCAGAGATCACCCTCATTCACATTTTTTGACTTATACTTAAGACATTTTTCTACCATTTATTTATGTATAGTTTTTTTTAAAACAAACATAGACTCATCCTATAAATATTTTCTTGCACTATGCTTTTTTCCTTAACAAAATACACTAATATCACAAACTAACACTTTCATGAAACAGTTACTATGCCCCAGGTCTGGTGCCAGGTTCGGGGCCCTTATTATCTCATTTCATGCACTCAGCAACCCTGGGGAGGGAGGTTCTCCTGTTAACCCCATTTTACAGATGAGAAAACTGAGTCTCAAGGAGGTTGAACTTTCTTCCTACGTCAGAAAATGTAGCTCCATGGCATGATGTTTAAGGTCTTCAGGGATGTATCATAATGTATGTAACTATCTTCTTTAGTTGGGCATTCTTGGTAGTTTGTTTTATTCTTATCCAAGGAGACGAGACCTTTGCCCCTTCCCTTTTCAAGGTTCCTTTTTTATACCGGGCCATGATGTGAAGGAAATTCAGTTCCATTCACCTGAGTAAGGAAGTGTCTTGAGAAATGCTTCTCTTCTTCCTTTGGTCCATGGGCAGAGTTAGGCTCTGTTTGCAGCCTCGGAATTCTGAATGCCTACTGCTCCCATGGTGGGAGGGCTGGGTGCCGGCTCTCATAAGTGTTCACCTTATCAGACTTTCTTTGGTGCTGGTCCAGAACCAGACAGGCAGAAAACCCCTACCAAATTCTCTGTATCCAAGTCCTCCCAGAGGCTGGCTTCAAACCCTCACAAATGGTAGATGTGAGCGCAGACCATGGTTTCATGGGATTCTTGCCATGGTGGCTGCCTCTTGTGAGTGACCAGAACATTCCTGAGGGGACGTGGCCTGGCCTGCCGCCTGCCCCGAGACTTACTTAGTGGCAGGGCCGTTGTTGGGAGAGTTGATACAGTTCTCTCACCCTTGCTTCAATTCTCTAGCTCATATTCAAACGGAGTATATTCAGCTAATTGCCTGGTTTTGTTCACCTCCTATCCACAACCATGTGTCAACTGTCTATCAGGTGCCAAGCTCTGCTGCAGCACTTGGCATTTTATCCTAAATCATCTTGCCCAAACTCCCATAATGAGCCTTTGAACCCATTTCACAGATGGGGAAATTAAGATTCACGGGAGTTACACAATCACCTGCAATGGTATAGCTTGTGAGCAGTGGAGCCGTCGCACCTACCCCCATCTATTTGCAGTCCTGTGTTCTTTCATCCCCAGCATTCCTTGGAAGCTGTTGACATACGAATATTTCTATGTGACAACAGCAGAATCTGCAGTGCCCCAGGCTGGCTTATGACACTGACCAAGCCACACCTTGGTATTTTCATAATTGATAACGTGCCTGTGAGGAGTGTCCCCTCCCCGCCTCCGCCACCCCGTCTGTTTTCAGAACCTCTTCCCTCTGTCTGTCCCGTGGTGTGTGTGTATATAATTCTGAAGACCCTCCTCTTGGTTACCCATCTTAAAACCCATCTTCTTTCTCTAGATGTTTATGTTACAAGGCTTTGCATAGATTGCCACGATGAGTTTTGCTCATCGACGCTGGCCCTGCATGGATATAAATGACCGCGATGTGCTTTTTGGCTGGAAGTCTTCATAAAATTCACTTGATGAGAAAGTCTCAGGGATGGTTTAGTTTCTAAATTCGAGCTGGGAAATGGCGCTATCTCCTCACTTCTCCTACCCCTCCCCATAACTCAGTTAATTAGCAGTTGCTTTGGCATCAAAAAATATAAACGCTCTAAGGCTCTTTAAGAAGTGAATGTGTGGCTCTTTCATATTTTGCTGATGAGAGTGTAAAAAGGTGAATATTTTTAAATAAAAATTATTTTTTTGGCTAGGATAGATAGTTTGGCAGTACTTTGTCAAAACCTTTTAAGAATGTATAGTCTATGACCCAGAAATTCCAACTCAAAGAATTTTTCTTAAGAAAACAAAGAT
Source organism: Mesoplodon densirostris (assembly GCF_025265405.1). Taxonomy (NCBI): domain Eukaryota; kingdom Metazoa; phylum Chordata; class Mammalia; order Artiodactyla; family Ziphiidae; genus Mesoplodon; species Mesoplodon densirostris. Next base: position 42,077,446 of record NC_082678.1, on the reverse strand, counting down.
GTGCTCAAATTTTTAGCTGAGAATATTTTCATTACAGCATCATTTATATTACCAAACATCTAAACAATGTAGATGTTCAATGCTAGAGGATTTAAAAAATAAATTATATCACATTCATCCATAGAAGATTATGGAGCTCTTAAAATGGTGTTTTAGAAGTGTAGTTCTTGAAATGGAAATATAGTCACAATATATCTTCAAGTAGGAAAAAAGGCTACAAAACAGTATGATTTCCTTTTGGGTGAAAATGAAAAAGAAAAGAAAGAAGAAAGAAAAAGGATGTATGTGAGTGCAGAGAGAAGAGTCTGGAAGGAGATGGTTATTTCTGACTAAAAAGATTAAGATTCCATCTTCTCCCCTTTTTGCTTGTCTGTTCATTTGTATTTTATTTACAGTGAAGTCTATTCCTTCAGTAACAAAGAGTAATAGAAGTTTTATTTAAAGCAAGTCAACAGCGGCTTTTCCCCCCTTTTCCCTGCTCCCTTCTCAGCCAAGTGTGTTGTGATGCCGGTTGCCCATGCAAGGAAAAGAGGAATCGAGATCAAGCTGAACTTTTCCAGCTAGAAAACATCCACTCATCATTACTTTATTTGGATTTGGCTGTGACTGAACTTGGATTTGCCTCCTGTGTTTTTGGTGTCGTTAGGACAAATACCTGGGAAGACAGTCTGAGTCTGTCCAGCTCTTCTAGACTGACCAGATTCAGTGCTTCTTAGGTTCTATTTTTTTCTTTTGACCATGGCTATTAGTCATGGCAAAGAGTAGGGGAATAGGAGAATGTTAGTCCAGGGACAGCTCACATATACAATTGATTTTATTATCTCTTCCTCTGCCGGGTCCTGGTGGATATAAACAGCACTTTATCCAAGAAAGGGTCTTTCTTTGGTGACGTGGAGGAACGTGGAAGCTGTTGATTTGGTTATCAACATCTCTGCTGAATTTGTAAAAATAATATAGTCAGTTATGGTCCCATTAGGATGTGTATTTCTTTAAACAATGTGTTCTTATGTTCCATTGTGCCTCTTGGGCCATAACTGAGAGAGAGATTATTACTGGAGACTTAAAACGCACTGGAAACTGAAACCAAGGGGTAAATGCCAATTATTTCGTCATCATTTTCATCATGATGACTACTTATTGGCTAATCCCATGGTTCCCAATTTGTGTGCTAAGGTGCCCCAGGGCACCGCTGTGAACTCGCAGGGGTGCTGTTAGATATTTTAATTTTTTGAGGGAAGCAGCGCTTCATTATTATTAGCCATTCCTTTGGATGATGTTGTGTCTTTGCAAAGCTGGGCTTCTTTGCAGTTGCTGTGATAAAAAGCAAGCACTGCACAAAAATCAGTGTGGGACAGGAGCACAGGTGGTGATGGCCAATCTGATTCTCAGGTCTGAGACGTTTTACAGTCCCCAGCAGGCACTAAGTTTGTTCGGGCCTACCTACTTAATTAGTGGAACTTTAGATATTTCTTTTGGCCTGGGGATGCTGTGGAAAAATTATTGAGACACGAAAGACACCGAGAGCTGAGAAAGTTTGGGCACCTCTTGTCCAATGATGGCCATACTAGCTCTTTTTCAGAAAGTTGGCTGTGTGATTCTCTGGAAAAATTGCAAAGCAACTACTCACAGACCCTAATGTGAATGCCATGGGATTGGGCAGGGGGGCATGGTGGGCAGAGGAGGGAGGGGGTAGATTGGACTAATTGCTCAGGAGGTGAAAACTAGCTACCTGTGGGGCTCTTAGATGGTTTTCGTTTGTTTGTTTGTTTCATTCTGTGTGTGTGTGTGTGTGTGTGTGTGTGTGTGTCTGAATGCCTTTTGGTGGACTATCTCCCCAATTTACAATAGCCCCACCATCACCTGTCCCACCTCATTCTTTCAGGTTACCTACCTGGCCCAGAAAAGCACTGAGTTTGTTACCCCTTGTGAGAGGAGACAAAGCCACAAAGCTGACTGATTTGCTGGGCGACCTTAGCCCAGATCACATATTTAACCCCTGCCGGGTTCATCCCAGCCCCCTCCTCACCCCATCTCTGAGCCTCTGTTTCTTTAGCTGGAAAATGTGGGAGAAAGAGGACAGTAGCCCCTGTGCTAAGGGCTGGTGTTCAGAGGTGAAGGGCTAGCTCGGCCCTCCAGGAACATACGGGTAGTGAGTGAGATGAACGTGTGACCCACCTATGACGGTACAAATTGATGGGTTGTGTGTGGGGTCCCGGGGCACTGCGGAGGGCTACTAGCTCCAGGCTTCAGTGAGAGACGTGGCCAGATGGGACCAGCGGCCATAAGCTTGAATTGAGCATTGACACATGAACTGGGAGTGAGCCAGGGGAAGTGAGTGTGGAAAGGAGGTGCCGACGGAAAGGGCAAAGATCCCAAGTCGTGGGAGATCAATGGGGGTTGAGAGACTTGGGATGGGTGTGGCTGAGAAGTTCATTCTTGAGCCAAGGGGTCCTGAGGGGAAGACTAGGCAGGGGACCCCCCGTTCTCAGGTCAGCCCTGGGGACCTGTCCCCCTGGAACAGCATGGAGCGGGGACGTGGCACCAGTGAGGAGGTGAAGGGAATGGGAGGCCGGCTTGGACAGGAGAGAAACGCAGGAGGACAGACTCGGGTGCATAGTTGGATGTGGGGGGGGAGGGGAGGAGTGGGGGACGACTCCTGGCTTCTGGTTTGTGGCTGAGAGGACGATGGTGCCAGAACTGAGCCACTAGGGGAGGGGCCTGTTTGGAAGCAGAGGAAGACAGGGTGAGACTGTCACTCGACTTAGGCCAGCCGCTTATATAATCGCCTTATCTTTAGCAGACGCTAAGTCCTTTAGGGCAGAGACTGTGTCTTGCCCATCTTTGTACCCCCTTAATTCCTTCCTAATGGAAAGCCTGGCACACAGTAAGTTCTCAATTAAAATGAGTAAATTGAAGAAGGGAAAGCCCCTTTAAAACCAAAACAGGGGCTTCCCTGGTGGCGCAGTGGTTGAGAGTCCGCCTGCCGATGCAGGGGACATGGGTTCGTGCCCCGGTCCGGGAAGATCCCACATGCCGTGGAGCGGCTGGGCCCGTGAGCCATGGCTGCTGAGCCTGTGTGTCCGGAGCCTGTGCTGAGCCTGTGCATCCGGAGCCTGTGCTCCACAATGGGGAGAGGCCACAACAGTGAGAGGCCCGTGTACCGCAAAAAAAAAAAAAAAAAAAAAAACCCAAAACAAATAGTTCAGCCACACAATTAGAAGTTGTTAGATAGCCCAATTATCTGGAAAGACCCAAAATGTATGCTGTATATCCAAGGTTCTATGGGATGTTGGAAAGAAAAAAGATCCCGAAGCCTCGGTACAGTAGCAGAACATCTGTGACCCAATGTCTTCAACTCTGGACCCACAGCCGCTGGGTGGGACAGTACAGGCCCTGCAATCGTTCTGGCTCTTCTCTGACCACCGCTGAGCTCTCTTAGCATGCTGCTCCTCTATTTGAGATCCACAGGGTCTTAGAAGCGTGCAGCTATTCTTCTGGTTGGTTGTGAAACGTCAGGATGGGCACATTGCGTCCTCTTGAAATGTCAAGCTCATTGAAGATTTTGAAAAAAATCTTTTGTGTTTGTTTCAAACCCAATATGACTAGATTATGGAGTGCATGTGAAATGTGTATGTATCTTGAAGATAGGACATAAGTTACCAAAGGAATGGTTTCGAGGTGCAGGCCATTATGGACTCATCAGTGGGAAGGTTTGAGAATCATGGTGTGAGATGATAACAAGGCCACCTCTGTGCTTGCTGCTAACTGGGGGTCACCATGGTTTTCTCCGCTCAGGTTACGGGATCTCTCCTGGAGGAGACAACTCGGAAGTGGGCTCAGTACAAAGAGAAGTGTCTGAGAGACTTACTCAAGGAAACTTCTGGTAAGTACATGTATCAGTTATCTATGGCTGTATAACAAATAGCCCCAAAGCTTAGTGGCTTAAAACAGTAATAACAATGATTTATTATCTCTCACAGTTTCTGTGGGTCAGGAATTCAGACAGAGCACACTGAAGATGGCTTGTGTCTGCTCTACAATGTCTGGAGTTTAGCTGGAAGACTCAAAGGCCAGGGGTTGGATTCATTTGAAGCCTGGTTCACGCCCATGTGTGCTGGTTGATGCTGGGAATCAAGCTGGGGCTGTTGGCCGGAACACTTCCATGTGGTCTCTCCATATGGCCTGGGCTTCCTCACAGCATGGTGGCTGGGTTGCAAGGACAAACATGACCAGAGGCCACGATGCCTTTTGTGACCTTGCCTTGGAAGTCACTTCTGCCATGTTCAGTTGGGTCAGACAGTTAGAAAGGCTACCTGCCTCCATTGTAAAAGAGCATGCGAGATGGGATATATATGTGTGTGGCCATCTGTGATAAAAGCCATCTGTCACAGCACACTGACCACCTAATCACATGACATGAGCCGCTGTTGTAGATTAACCCAGGAATCTACTGTGTGTTGAGGGGGGTGTCCTTCGGTCTCCCATGGTGTTAACACTTCTCTTATCCAGGTCTACATTAGGTTTAGAGCATTCTAGCTAATATGTGAATAGTTTGGTCAGCCCATAGCCTCTCCTGCCTACTACATGCTGACTCTTTGGGTACATGCAAATTCTTTTTTTTTTTTTTATTTTTTTTTTAAAGAAAAGAAAGGAATAAGGAGACTTGGCCCACTGCCTCTGAGACTGGGGACTGTGGGTGAAAGCTACCTCCTCCTTGTCCTCCTGGCTTCTTTCAGATCATTTCATTCAGGGACCCGGAGGTTGACAGGACACTAAAAACTCTCTCTGCCTTTTCCTGACCTGAAGGCAGTCCCAGCCTCCAAGCTATGCCCTCCTCCCTCTAAATAGTCCTTCAGCCAGGTGGGTGGCCACCAAGGCTTGATTCATTGCAGGAACCACTCCCACCTAGAGGAATATTGCTTTCTGAGGTCAAAGTAGGGCAGGTCCTCCTGATCAGGTGCCATGCTTTGGGCAGCTCAGCCAGGTGAGCGCCCACACACTGGGTGCTGACACTTGGCAACCAGGTCCATAGGGTGCCCCGAGCCAGCCCAGAACCCAGCAGAGGTCCCGATACCAGCAACCTGGGTCTTCACCCTGAGTGGCCCCCGAGTTCTAGCTTAATAGGGAGCCAGTGGTAGGAAATGATGCTTGGTAACCAGGAGTAAGGAGCTTGCAATACGGATGTTTGGGGTCCAGCCTGAAACCCCTCACTTGACTCTGGGGGGCCCATAAGGGTGGGGCTCACATTTGTCATATCTCATTGCCAAGCGCCAGGGTGTAAATCATACCCTGAGCTTGAGGTGCCCAAATATTTCATAATGATCATTGGATTAATCTTCAAACAGAGAAATCTGACCAGGGAGTGCTTGCGTCAGGTCCACATGACCAAGAACCTGGATCCTGCAAATCCCCTTATATCCACCGGTCATTTTGCACATTTCATATTAAGGGTGTTCCAGGATCTAACTGGAGAAGGTTTGACAATTATTTAGTTAATTATGGGACAGAAGATGCTGGCTGAACATCCAAGTGTCCTCCTGACCCTGAGTTTCTGTGAGAGTTCAGCTCATGTAAAGTAAACCAAAATCAGTGTGACGTGCACATTGACATAAAAGACTGGACCACCGCCAGGGGTCAAATTGGGTAGACAGAGCCACAGTGTGGGGCTGCATGAAGCATTCCTGTCCGCTCCACATGGCTCCTCATCCTTGGTCCGTCTGGAGAGTGTGACGCCCCTTGCTGGGCCCTGTGCAGCCTGCACCAGCTTCTGACGCCAGGGAGGTGGGTTCTGGGCTCCCTCCGTTTAGTTTGTCCTCTTCCTTCTGCAGGCACAGTCTGTAACGGGACCTTTGATCAGTATGTGTGCTGGCCTCATTCCGCTGCAGGAAACGTCTCTGTTCCCTGCCCTTCATACTTACCTTGGTGGCGCAAAGGTAATAAGTCTTATTGTACCAGTTTCTAACATTTTCCTTTATGGCTGGTCCCTCCTGGGCAGACCGGCCAAGGGGGCGGTTAGAAGGCTCCAACCAGGTTCTTTTCTCCAGCCCTCTTCTCCCACGAAAGGTCTCCTTCTAAGCTGTCAGTAACACATCTTCCTTTTCCTCTCTGCTGCTTCTCTTGTCTTCCTGCAAGTCTTCTGTGTCTGGAGGTTCTGTTTATATCAGAGTCCTCTTTTCGTTGAAGAGCTGAGAGTCCGAGTCTGGCCACCAGAGACTTTGCTGCAGTGAGAATAAGAGTTATCACCATCGTGGAGAGGAGAAGGAGATGGGGAGCAAGACTGGGATGCTCACATCCATGCAGTTCTTGCTTCTCAGATGGAGAGGAAGGCCATCAAGACTACCCTTGCAATAGCGTTGGGAGGAATTGGTGCTTTTCAGCCCCATGGGACTTGGATGGGGAATTTTACCCTTAGCTTGCCCTGAAGTGACCATGACTTAGAACCCACCTCCACCTGCCCCAGCAGCCCAGCCTCCTGGTTGTGTGATTCTGGACGGGTGGGGAGTGAAACAGTTCAAATCTAAGAACGGGCTGCTATTCTCAAGGAACATCAGTGATTACAAATTTCCAGGCCAAGCAAAATGAGAATGGGTTCCTTTCTTTCTTTTTTTTTTTTTTTGGCCACACCACGCGGCTTGCAGGACCTTAGTTCCCCGACCAGGGATCAAACCCAGGCCCTCAGCAGTGAGAGCATGGAGCCCTAACCACCGGACCACCAGGGGATTCCTGAGAATGGGTTTCTGAGAAGGCAACATGGTGATATTTTGTACTTAATTTCAGCCCAAGAAAGCATCACATCAGTTAAAATTTGGTTTCAATATTTTGATGCCTCCAGTGCAAAGAGAAAGAATTTCGAAGGGAGATGCATTTCTGGCTGGGAGCAGTAGTGACATATTCTATGGAACTGTCATCTGGGGAAATTCAGTGGGAATCAGCCCAGAAGGCCTGAGGATGTGAAGCTGAAGGGAAGATACTAGAGAGACTTTGGGAAAGTTCCCAGAGCCCTCTAAGCTGTGGTTTCCTTGTAAAGTGAAGTGAATAACAGCCGCTTCTTAAGGGCATTTTGAGGCGTGAATGGGAAGGCACACATTGGGTCCACCACACAGCAGGTGCTTCATAAGTGGGAGCTGAGGCCGAGCCCCACTAAGGTCAGACTCCTTGGATTCCTTCAGGGCTTTAAGGACCCGAAAGTCTGCGACTCCTTGAGGGCACATGGAACGGATCTGCATCGCCCAGCTCTACCGTCTACCTGTTCCTTCCCAAGAGCTAAAAACACAGGTCGATTCCACTTTAAGAGAAAAAGCGATCAAAAATCCACACTTACAAAGAAGTTGAGTTAAAGGCCTTTTAAGAAAAATGGGGGTTCTGGGCTCCTGAAATGTACTCACGCGAGTGTGAGTCCCAAAAGGTAGGAAGTTACTCTTCCCCTCCACACTGTGTGCGTCAAATTTTTAGAATCCAAGTGGGGTGCCTGATGTCAAAGGAGGACCTAGCACCAGTGGAGGGGTTTGGAGAAGAAAGGCTGGAGCAGAGTTCTTGTGGATGAGAACAGAGGAAGGAGCGTCAGAATATGAGAAGCGAGAGAGTATACAGGCACAGGAGGCTGACCGTGAGGCTGGAGCCTGATCGCCAAGCCGACCGTGCTTTATGCTACAGGCTTTAAACTCCCCTCTGTAGAGAAAGATTATGTGGAGCCAGTGAAGGTGTTACGGCATGAGAAGGACATCGCAGGGTTTGTGGTTTGGGGAGGTGATGCTGGTAGCCTGCGGTTGATGAACTGAGGGATGGAGGGGGATCGGAGAGGTGAGTTTGGAAGCTCCTGCAGTGGTCCAGAAAAAGAGAGGATGAGGATGCGGATACAGGCAGAGGCAAGAGGTTGGGAAGAAGAAGAAGGAGTGAAGAAAACTACTGGAGGTCGAATAGTCAAGACTTGTCATCAGAAGCAGGAACTGAGGGACAGGGAGGGGTAAGGCCCTGCCCAAGGCCACAGAGCTCATAGGTGGCAGAGCCGGCTTGGTCCAGCACCCTCTCTCCTTCATGGCACGGCCTCTTGGGCATCAGGAAGCCCCAGGTCTGCGTCTCCCAGCTGGGCCACACCTTGGAGGGCTGTCATATCTCTGAGTCACCAGGGACCATTCCAGCTCCGGGGACTTTGGTTAAACACAGCAGACATTAACAGAACATGGTTTGTTATGAGATGTAGAGGCTTCCGTGTTTTTCTTTCCATCCTAAATAAACAGCAAGGATGCTATGAGCCCCCAGAAGGGGAAGTGAAAATTCCTTTTCCCTGGGATTTTCCACAGCTTTGCGGTGAGGATGAGGGCCTTCCCACGTGCTCGGGGAACGGGCTGCGTGTTCTGACCTTTCCCCCAGAGCTGTGTTTACTTTCAGAGAACTCAGGAAGGGCCTACAGATACTGCCTTTCTCAGGGCACTTGGCAGACGCTGGAGAACTCCACAGACGTTTGGCAGGACAACTCCGAATGCGCCGAGGACCACAGCTTCAAACAAAAAGTGAGTCAGCTGGGCTCGGTGAGGACAGGCCCTGGGGCCCAAACCAACCTCTGCCGGGGTCCCCGCAATAGGGGCCACACAAAGAGCCTACCCCCAGTGCGCCTGCCCCAGACTCACCTGGGAAGGTCCTCCGTCACCCAAGACAGCAACCCGAACGGCAGCCACAGAATCTCTTCTGCTGCTGGGATGAGATGTGAACGTCTCCGGGAAGGCACCCCAGCCTCTGTGCTTGCTGTTCCTTCCGCCTGGAACACTTTCCCCAGCTCTTCTGTGGCTTCTCCTTTGCATTAGTCACATTTCAAGCTCAATGTCTCCTTCCAAGTGAAGTCTTCCAAGGCCACCCCGTGGGGAACGGTCTCCATGGTCACTTTCTACCACTCCCCCCAGCCTTGACGGCACCTGTCACTCTGACACTCTCTGGCATCCGCCCCCTCCTAGAATGTAGACTTGGTGGTGGCAGGACACAGTGTGTCCTGAGGGACACACACCTAGCAGCCGGGGTACAAGCTCAAGGCCAAGGGCCTGGCAGCCCGACTCACGTCCAGAGTCTTTGCTCCCTAGCTCTTTATACCCCACCCTTCACTGCTCTGTGCCTCTGCTTCCCCGTCCATCCCCAGCAGAGTGTATTTATTGCATGTACTGTGTGAGGGTTGAAAGAGTTGATAGACATACAGTTCTCTGGAGAGAGCCTGACCCCTCGTCACCACGACGTAAGTAAGAGTGCCGGCTCCGTCACCAGGATCCAGCCTGTTCACTGGGCAGTAGATCATCATATCATGTCTATGGTTCCTTCCCAGTGGGAACTGGCCCATCCTCGGCTCTCTTATGTATCACATCTTCCCATCAGGCATGAAGAACCTTCCATCAGAACCTCTACCTCCGCAGGGAATTTTTTCTCAACCTCTTTTTAACTTTATTACTTGACTTGAGTTGGCAGAAGTCTGTGTTCCCTAGACCATGTGACAGGTCACACCTCTTAAAGGTATTAAAATCATACCTGTGGTTGACTTGGATTCAGCTTATCTCAAGGATTTGTCTGACGTTTCTCACAGTGCCAAACTCATGCTAACTGCATGCCGTGAACTGGGCACTTTGTGTATATTTCTTATCTTCCCTCCTGGATGAAGCTGCTTGAGAACAATGACAGAGTCAGAGTTATATCAGAATACATGCCACCCCCTGGCCTAGTGCTGCTAAAGGTGCACAAAAGCCTTTACATACAGTGGGCACTTAGTAAATATTGAATGAATGGTTTCACAGATTCTGAGTCAGTGGGCGTGTGGTGGGGGTCTAGGTGTCAGTACTGATGGGAAAGCTCCCCAGGTGACTCTGAAGAGACTGGAAACAGAGGTGGTGACAACGAATTCACCAGCAGGTGTGAGATGCCTGCTGCTTGCTCTGGGCTGAGGTCTGCCAACAGGGACAGCAAAGCAAGATGGGAAAACTGCACTTTCCAAGACAGGCAGTAAAGTTTTCTCTCTTTAGAGCAGTGAGGACACGGGCATTGCCTCCCCCTCTCTGCAAATGGCCATATTTCCAAGAAATCAAATACTTAAAAAAAAAGTTTCTGGCCATGTTTACCTGTGTTTCTAGTAGAGGGTTGAATTTTTGCCCAAAAAAGGCTAGTGTTAGTAAATCTATGCCCTTTGGAGTTTTGGCAAACGAGATATGTTATGTTCTTCCAACTGACAGCTCACTGGGGGTCCTTATGCGTGTTAACTGGTGCTTTTTTAAGGAGATTGTGTGTGTGTTTGTGTGTGTGTGTCTCTGTCTTTCAAAATTGTACACACTATGTCTTTTCCATCTTCACTGTGCGCTCATCATGCACTGTGGCCGTAACTTTTGCAGTTTAAAGTGTGACAGCAAGACTAGCAGGATTCTCTAAAATTTCACTGATAGCAGATTGGTTCTTACTGTAGATCTTAGCAAGCTCAGCATATGATTTTTTTTCTTTCCTTATTAAGTCGAGAACTTTCATCTTTTCCCTTAAAGGAAGCACTTTGTGGCTTCTATTTGGCACATCCGAATTGCCAGCATCACTACTCTTTGGGGCCATGATTAAGTAAAATAAGGGTCACTTGAACACAGCACTGCTGTACCAAGACAGTCTAGCTAATAACCAAGAGGGGTACTAAGTGACTAACAGGCAGGATATGCTGGACAGAGGGATGATTCATGGCTCAGGAAGGGCAGAGCAGGGCGGTGTGAGATTTCACAACGCTGCTCAGAATGGTGCACAATTTAAAATTCATGAATTGTTTATTTTTGAAATTTTCCATTTAATATTTTTGGATCGAAGGTTGACAGCAGGTAACTGAAACCACAGAGAGCAAAACTGCAGATAACGGGAAACGACTGTAAAAGAAAAAGTTGATAAATTGGACTTTATCAAAATTAAAAACTTATGCTCTTTTAAAGACACTGTTAAAAAAAAAAGGCAAGCCACAAAATGAGAGAAAATACTGGCAAAACATGTATCTGACAGATTTATATCTAGAATATATAAAGAAGATTCACAATTCAAAATTAAGACCAACAGTCCAATTTAAAAGACGGCCGAGGGCTTCCCTGGTGGCGCAGCGGTTGAGAGTCCGCCTGCCGATGCAGGGGACGCGGGTTCGTGCCCCGGTCCGGGAAGATCCCACGTGCCGTGGAGCGGCTGGGCCCATGAGCCACGGCCGCTGAGCCTGCGCATCCGGAGCCTGTGCTCCGCAGCGGGAGGGGCCACAACAGTGAGAGGCCCGCGTACCGCAAAAAAAAAAAAAGATGGCCGAATATTTGAACAGATACTGTACTAAACAAAATGTACAGACGGCAAATAAGCACACAGAGTGATTCTCAAATCACTAATCATTAGAGAAGTGCAAATAAAGCCACCATAAGATACTACTACACATTTGTTTTTGCAAATGTAAAAGACTGATTGTAGGAAATGGTAGTAGACCCTCAAGCAGCTGGCACTCTGGTGGGAATGTCAGTTGATAACAACTTATTTAGAAAACAGTTTGGCAGTTTCGTGAGAAGTTAAAACGTACACCATGCTACCGCATCATTCTATTTCTAGGTATTTATCTGAGAGAAATGAAAACCCATGTCCACATAAAAACTTGTACAGAAATTCTCAGAGCAACTTTATATGTGAGAGCCAAACTCTGAAAAGAATCCGAATGTCCATCAGTGGGTGAGTGCATAAATAAATTGCGGTGTATTCACAATGGAATACTACTCAGAAATTAAAAAGGAATAAACTATTAAAATTTTTTGTGTGTGTGGTACGCGGGCCTCTCACTGTTGTGGCCTCTCCCATTGCGGAGCACAGGCTCCGGACGCGCAGGCTCAGCGGCCATGGCTCACGGGCCCAGCTGCTCCGTGGCATGTGGGATCTTCCCGGACTGGGGCACGAACCCGTGTCCCCTGCATCGGCAGGCGGACTCTCAACCACTGCGCCACCAGGGAAGCCCCAAACTATTAAATTTTTTAGAATTTTAGATTTACTATTTATTGAGGTAATATTGGTCTGCAATATTATTTAAGTTTCATGTAGACAACATTCTATTGCTACTTCTGTATACCCTATAGCATGCTCACTACCAAAAATTTACTTTCCATCCACTGCCATATAGTTGATCCCCTTTACTCTTTTCACCATCCCCCTGCCCCTCCCCCTCTGGTAACCACTACTCTGTATATACATGTTTCTTTCTTTTTTTTTTTTTTCTGGTATGTGGGCCTCTCACTGTTGTAGCCTCTCCCGTTGTGGAGCACAGGCTCCAGACACGCAGGCTCAACGGCCATGGCTCATGGGCCTAGCCACTCTGCGGCATGTGGGATCCTCCCGGACTGGGGTACGAACCTGTGTCCCCTGCATCGGCAGGCAGACTCCCAACTACTGCGTCACCAGGGAAGCCCCCGTGTTTCTTCTTGTTTGGTTTGATCGTTTATTTTGTTTTTGTTCATTTTTTTATATTCCACGTATGAGTGAAATCATACAGTATTTGTCTTTCTCTGTCTGACTTATTTCACTCACCATAAAACCCTCAAGGTTCATCCATGTTTTTGCAAATGGCAAGATTTCATCTTTTTTATGGCTGAGTAGTATTCTTATATATATTTACCATATCTTCTTTAGCCACTCAACTGTTGCTGAGCACTTAGGGTGTTTCCATAGCTTGGCTGTTGTAAGTAATGAACATAAGAGTGTATATATCTTTTTGAATTAGTGTTTTTGTATTCTTTGGATAAATATCAAGAAGTGGGATAGCTGGATCAAATGGTAGTTCTAGTCTTAATTTTTGGAAGGAACCTCCATACCGTTCTCCATAGTGGCTGCACCAGTTTGCATTCCCATCAACAGTGCAGGAGGGCTTGCTTTTCTCCACATTCTCACCAACACTTGTTATTTCTTGCCTTTTTGATAATAGCCAAGGAATGAACTATTGGTACATGCTATGACATGGATGAATCTCTACATAATTATTCTGAGGGAAATAAGCCTGACAAAAAATAGAATACTTATAAGATTCCATTTATATAACATTTTAGAAAATGCAAACTACCCTCTAAAGGCAAGGGATAGTGAGAGGGGGTGAATTACGAAGGGTCACAAGGAAACTTTCGGGAGGTGATGGAAATGTTCATGATCTTGAATGTGGTGATGAAATCACAGATATATTCATGTCCAAATTCACCAAGGTTTATACTTTAAATATGTGCAGATTATTGTACCCCAATTATACTCCAGTAAAGCTGATGAAAGAGTTATGCAGAGAAGTTTAGGCATAACCTAGCAGGTAATACGTATTTACTGTGGGTTCTTGTGCAAAAATTTACTCAGAAACATAATCTTGATGGCTATATGCACAGTGGATTGAGTGAGAAGTTGGGATTTCCTTTGGAAAATCACACTTAATAACAGAATTGCCAGTAAACTAACCTCTGTTCGCAATCAGGGTATCCTGGGACTCAGGGGAAATATTCCAGTGTTTTAAGTGGGTCTTTGTTAAAGAGATCATCTGTGAAAAGTTACTTTAGGAAGGAGACATCCAGATGGAAACCCAGCCCTGTCTTCCAGAGACAGGGACCCCGATGCTCTAGGGACAGCACGCTTGGGGGCAAAGAACCTGTCCTCATTCCCAAGATGTCCTCTTGTCCTGGGCACAATGCTCTTATGATATCGTGAATCTCCGTGCATCACTGCTGGGCAGTGGGACCAGCCATGGAGGTGAGACCCCCAGTGGGCTCTTGACTCTTGAAGCTTCCTTGAACTCTGAGATGTGCCAGAGAGCTGTGGTATAAACAGGTCTACTAGGGTTCGGGGCCTGGAGAGGGGGCTGGACACCATAGCTGCCCGGCTTGGCGGTCACACCTGCTCTTTCTCTGCGTTCAGGTGGACCACCGCGCCTTGCTGTCGACCTTGCAGCTGTTGTACACTGTGGGGTACTCCCTCTCCATTGTCTCCCTCTTCCTGGCTCTCACCCTCCTCCTGTTTCTTCGGTGAGTGGAACTTCTGCTGTCACGTGTGCAGACAGGTACCCAGGCATGCGCTCGTTGTCTCCCTTTAGAAGGCAGGAGACTGGGCTGGATGATTTCATGGCTCCTCAGAGCTGGAAGGGATCCGAGAGAGTCTCCAGTCCATCCATCCCATTTCGTAGGCAGAGGAAAGGGATCTCAGAGGTCCAGAGAAAGACACCGAGTCACCCCAGGTCGCAAAGCACAGCTAGGACTGGAATCTGGGACTCCTAACTCTGCTTTTGCCTCTTTTGGATTAGATGACCTCTGCCCAGCCCTGGTCTAAATCCCTAGTTACACCCATGACTACCACAGCCCCTTCTCCCCACAACTCTACCAGATGCATTGTTTTTATGGACGAGATTAAAAAACTTCCCCCAAACAAATGAGTGAGTGGGAGAGCTGGGGTTTTAATCCAGGGCCCTCGGACTCCAATTAGCCGTCAATCATTGGAGTGCTTCCTTGGTGCCAGGTACTGTTCTAAGCACATTACGTGCATTAAGTCATTTAAGTCTCTTTCTAATCAGAATTAAGATGAATTCTAACCCTAGGAGATTAGCCTTATTATTACTCCATTTTATAAGTGAGTTAACTGAAATATGGAGAGATGACGTGACTTGCTCACAATCACACAGCTGGCAAGTGATGGAGCCAGGATCACAACCGGGCGGTCCAGAGCCTGAGCATTTTCACTCCCTTCTACTGTGTTTCAGAATCCAAAACCTGAATGCATTTTACTAAATCACGGTTTTAGAAACGACCCAAGTGAGATATTTATAGACCCCCTAGGGAGCCCTCCAAGGCTGTCTCCTGGTCTTGGTCCGTTCAGGAACATAACGGAGTGTAATGTGGCAGAATGAACATTCGATGCAGATGTGGAGGCCTGGATGGGGACCCTGGAGACCTGGATGCTAATTCTAGAGCAGCTCCCACCTGGGCTCTGCGAGGCCCAGGGCTGGCCCCACCTGACCCCTCAATCCCATGATGCTCTTGAGGCCCTAGAGCAGAGAGCAGAGTTATGACCACTTACCCCGCTGGGAGAACAATTATTGAACAATGGGAGAGAATTCCACAGCCTGTGCCCACTGCTATCTGTGACCTCCTCCACTCATCTTCCCAAAGTCCCAGAACCAGGCCAGGAGAAAATAACTGCCTGGCCCTGGAGGAAGTAACTTTAGCAGAGCCTGGGTTGACTACGTGTCCATTTTGTCTCTGGCTCTGGGCCCAGTCTAGGGAGAAGGATGCATAAATAGTAAAACACAAGGACCTGCTCAAATCTTTTTGGAAACTAAAAAAGTAATAATAGCCCTAAAGCAAGGCAGGACTGGACGGACATATGCCGCACAGGGGCACAGGCAGGGCTCTGAGAGCACAGTGCTGGAAAAGGGTCCTTTCACTAGAGAGACCGAGGATGCAGGATTTTTTTTTTTTTTTGTGGTACGCGGGCCTCTCACTGTTGTGGCCTCTCCCACTGCGGAGCACAGGCTCCGGACACGCAGGCTCAGCGGCCATGGCTCACGGACCCAGCCGCTCCGCAGCACGTGGGATCTTCCCGGACCGGGGCACGAACCCGCGTCCCCTGCATCGGCAGGCGGACTCTCAACCACTGCGCCACCAGGGAAGCCCGAGGATGCAGTTTTACATCAGCTGGCACAGGAGGCTCCAGCTGGGTGAGGGAGGTCATGAGAGCTGATATTTTCCAGGCACTTGAGTGCCAGGTACTGTGTGAGCACTTTTCACCCATTAACTGGCTGAATCCTCCTGTAGCCCTCTGTGGTGAGTGCCCTTGTTCTTACAGGGAGTAGGGTCTCGGAGAGCCATATATTGACCTCAGAGTTTCTGGGTCTAAATCTCAGCTCTGCCACTTACCGCTCTGGGACTTTGGACTTAAGCTTTCTGCCTCAGTTCCCCCATTTGTAATGTCGGAAGCTGTGAGGAGTAAGGATACCCATAAGTACCCACAGGCAAGTAGCTTGGAACATAGCCTGGCATGTTGAGCATGCTGTAGATGATAGCTGTTATTCTCTCCATCTTACACATGAGGAAAATGAGGCACAGAGGGGTAAGATCCTTTAAGCCAGCTATCCAGCTCTGGAGACTACACTCTGAACATATCTGCCTTCAGTGGCAGATACACGGGTTTCAGGCACACACCTGTCGGTCTGAGCCGTTCTTTTCTGAGGGAAGACACTCTGTTTTCTCCTTGCACAGAAAACTCCACTGCACACGCAACTATATCCACATGAACTTGTTTGCCTCTTTCATCCTGAGAGCCCTGGCTGTGCTGGTGAAAGACGTCATCTTCTACAACTCCTACTCTAAGAGGCCCGACAGTGAGAAAGAGTGGATGTCCTACGTGTCAGAGGTATGTCCTTCCTTACCGTTGGCCTCGACCTGGTGGATCAATACTGGGAACTGCAAGAAGGTGAGGCTGGGGAGGAGAAGAGAGAGAGAAAGCACTGTCAGTCTCTCTGGTTAGAGCTGCATCACCTAACTTAAAAAAAAATTCAACCTCCCGAGAATGGGGCAGGTAAAGGAAATCAGTAGCGGAAAATGTCACTGAGAGGCTGCTTTATACCCAATGGGTGGAAAATTGCTTTACCTGTAGACAAAAGAAATGGACCAGATC
Source organism: Mesoplodon densirostris (assembly GCF_025265405.1). Classification (NCBI taxonomy): domain Eukaryota; kingdom Metazoa; phylum Chordata; class Mammalia; order Artiodactyla; family Ziphiidae; genus Mesoplodon; species Mesoplodon densirostris. Next base: position 42,060,799 of record NC_082678.1, on the reverse strand, counting down.
AACCTTTTAAAATTATTACTGTGTTTCACGGCAGTAAAGCTTTTCTACATCTGTTGAGATGGTTTTTCCTTTATCCTGTTAATAACGAATGCAGTAACCTCTCAAACTACCTTGCACTCCTGGAAGAAATCCAGCTAGGTCCTCAGATAGTAATCTCTCTCCCCTCCTGCTGGACTGTTTGCTAACACTGTGCTTTGTTTAGCAGTTCCTCATCTACGTTCAGGAGTAATTTTCTTTTCTTGTACAGGCATACCCTGCAGATACTGTGGTTTGGTTCCGGACCACTATAGTAAAGCAAATACCGCAATAAGGCAACTCACATGAATTTTTTGGTTTCCCAGTGCATATAAAAGTTATGCGTACACTATACTATAGTCTGTTAAGTGTGCAATAGCATTGTGTCTAAAAAAATAATGCACATACCTTAATTTAAAAATACTTCATTGCTAAAAAATGCTAATCATCATCGGACAACATGGGGTTGCCACAAACCTTCAGTTTGTAAAAAACACAGTATCTGAGCAGCCCAATAAGGCAAAGTACAATACACGAGGTATGTTTGTACTGCCTTTATCAGGTTTTATCAGGTACTGCCTTCATCAGCATAAAGTTTATGCTGACTTCTCAAGACAAATTCTCTCTTTCTCACTTCTCTGGAAGAATTTGTTTAAGATCGGTATTATTTCTTCCTTAAATGTTTGATAGATTTCCCTAGTGAAGCCATTTGGGCCCAGAGTTTTCTTTATTGCTAGTCTTTTAATTATGGATTAATTAGGACTATTACATTCAGATTTTCTATTTCTTCTGGCGTCAGCTGTAGTAATGTGTTTTTCTAAAAATTTGTCTACTTCATCTAGCTTTTCAAATTTATTGGCATACTGTTTATATTGCCTTAAGATCTTTTTAAGGTCTGTTACATCTATCGTGGTATTCCTTTTTTCATTCCTGATACTGATTATTTGTACCCTCACTCTCTTTTCTCCCCCCTTGATAATCCTTGCTAAAGTTTCTCAATTTTACTGGACTTTTCAAAGAACAAACTTTTGGCATTGTTGATTCTCTTTATTTTATGTCCTCTATTTCATTGATTTCTGCTATTATCTTTATTATTTCCTCCCACGTACTTTCTTTGGCTTTATTTTGCTGTTCTTTTTCTAACATTTTTGACATATTTAAGGTAAGTGACTTTCAGCCTTTTTCTTTCTTAATAAATGCACTTGAGTAGGTAAGTTTCATTCTAGTTGTAAAATTCATCCTAGCTGCGTGCCCCAAGTTTTGATATGCAGTATTCTCCATACATTCAGTTCAGGAATAATTTCTAATTTCTATTATCATTTCTTCTTTGATTCATGAATTATTTAGAAGTCTATGTCCTCATTTCTAGTCATATGAAGATTTTTAAATTATTGATACCTTGCTTAATTGAACTGAGATCAGAAGACATACCTTTCGGTGCTTTCTTTTTTAACTTTCTTTTTTTTTAACATCTTTATTGGAGTATAATTGCTTTACAATGGTGTGTTAGTTTCTGCTTTATAACAAAGTGAATCAGTTATCCATATACATATGTTCCCATATCTCTTCCCTCTTGCGTCTCCCTCCCTCCCACCCTCCCTGCCCCACCCCTCTAGGTGGTCACAAAGCACTGAGCTAATCTCCCTGTGCTATGCGGCTGCTTCCCATTAGCTATCTATTTTACATTTGGTAGTGTATATATGTCCATGCCACTCTCTCACTTTGTCACAGCTTACTCTTCCCCCTCCCCATATCCTCAAGTCCGTGCTCTAGTAAGCCTGCGTCTTTATTCCCGTCTTATCCCTAGGTACTTCATGACCTTTTTTTTTTTTTCTTAGATTCCATATATATGTGTTAGCATACGGTATTTGTTTTTCTCTTTCTGACTTACTTCACTCTTTTTTTAACTTAAAAAAATTTTTTTCAGTGCTTTCTTTATGGAAATTGCTGCTGATGAATTCTCCTTGTCTTTGTCTAAAAATGTCTCGCATGTCAAGAAGCTGGGCTTTAAAACCTACATGAAGCCCCCATATTTTTATATTGTTGCCAACCTCTCTGAGATGGTCAGCAAGGGTTTGGGAGAGAGGGGAGCTCAGACGGAGGGGCTGTGCACGTGGAGGCCCTTCTCCACCCTGGTGGGGTCCAGATGCTGAGGGAGCCTGGACTCACCCCCATGTGCTCTGTCCTCTGCAGGTGTCCACTTCCTGCCGCTCGGCCCAGGTTCTCCTGCACTACTTCGTGGGTGCCAATTACTCGTGGCTGCTGGTTGAAGGCCTTTACCTCCACACGCTCCTGGAGCCCATAGTGCTTTCGGAAAGGCGGCTGTGGCCCAGATACCTGCTGGTGGGTTGGGGTGAGTGACCTGAACCCCCAGCCTCTTCTCCTGGGGACCTGTCAGAACGTGGGAGCCCAATAGAGCTTTTGGTTGGAGTTAGGGACCAACTGGAGTGAGGTTTCTGGGACAGACAACCCCTCAATCACAAGAGACTCTGAAAAGAGGGGTGTGTGTGTGTGAGTGTGCACGCACTCCCATGCACATGTGTACATGCACGTAGACATAAGTGCTCTAGACCCAATGCACACATTCGAAACTTGGGAAGGTTTTGGTAGAATCAGATAACCTTCCTCCTACCCTGTCCCCGGCTGTATTCATCTACTAGGGCTGCCATAACAAAATACCATAGTCTCTGTGGCTTGAAACACAGATGTTTACTTCTGGAGGCTGGGAACTGTGAGATCACAGTGCCAGGATGGTTGAGTTCTGATGAAGATCCTCTTCCTGGCTTGCAGACAGCTGCCTTCTTGCTGTAGCCTCCCATCATGGCGGAGGGGGGAGAGAGAGCACGCGAGAGAGAGAGCTCTCTGGTCTCCTCTTGTGTGGACACTAATCACATCACGATGACCACCCCTGCCACACACACCTCATCTAAACCTGATTTCCTCCAAAGGTCTCATCTCCAAATGTCATCACATTGGGGGTTAGGGCTTCAACATACGAATTTGGAGGGGACACACACATTCAGTCCATGTGCCAACTAAGTCTCCAAGATGAGGCCTGGAACCCCTGTTGCCACAAACTCTTGGGGAAGTTGAGGCTGCGGCATTCAGAGGGCATAACTTTGGCCGGTGATTCAGGAGGTTTGATCATTGTCTTTGGATTTACCCTAAGCTGCTCCGTGACATGTGGCAAATCTGTTCTCCTCTCTGCTTCCTGGTTTCTCAAACAGTCAATGGCCCTGTGCCACCGTAGGCCTCTCCAGCTCTCACAGTCCACAGTTCTATGATGTTTGGGTTTTTTATCAGTTTCAACCAGTTGTGCTTGGCCCATCAGGGTAGTGCAGGCAATAGGCAAGTTTGGTTGGCCAGCCCTTGACTCCATTTCCGTGTTTTCTCCCAGCCTTCCCAGTGCTCTTTGTTGTACCCTGGAGCTTCGCCCGTGCTCAGCTGGAGAACACAGGGTAGGTAATTCACCTCTTCTTATATTTCCATGAGCTAGCCATTCCCAGATAGGCCCCAATGTAAGGAAATATACTATTTTCCCAAAGAGAATATCCACTCCCTTCCATTTTGGCCATCCAGGATATACTTAAGTATGTAGATAAAAGAATCAGGGCTTCCCTGGTGGTGCAGTGGTTGAGAGTCCACCTGCCGATGCAGGGGACACGGGTTCGTGCCCCGGTCCGGGAAGATCCCACATGCCGTGAAGAGGCTGGGCCCGTGAGCCATGGCCGCTGAGCCTGCGCGTCCGGAGCCTGTGCTCCGCAACGGGAGAGGCCACAACAGTGAGAGGCCCATGTACCGCAAAAAAAAAAAAAGATAACTGATCACAGATCACCATAACAAATATAGTAACAATGAAAAGCTTTAAAATACTGCAAGAATTACCAAAATGTGACACAGAGACACGAAGTGAGCAAATGCCGTTGGAAGATAGTGCCTACAGACTTGCCCGACGCAGGGTTGCACAAACCTTCAATTTGTAAAAAACGCAATATCTGCGAAGTGCAATAAAGTGAAGCACAGTAAAATGAGGTGTGCCTGTAGAATTAAGAATTCATGTTTGTATGAACACAGAGAAAAATGTGGAAGGATACACACCAAGCTATTAGCATGAAGACCACTTTCCTGGTTAAAAAAAAAAAATAGTCCACAGTATCAACCTAATAGGAAGGGATTTGGGCCCTCCCACCCCCTCCCATCTGAGTCTTGAGTGTGAGCATCCTTCTTCCGAGGGTACAGGCCCTTTACCTTCAGCCTTGTCTCAGATGTAAGTCTTCTTTTACTGCTCGCTTTTTGCCATAGGTGCTGGGGAACCAACAGGAATAAGAATATCTGGTGGATCATCCGAGGACCCATGCTGCTTTGTGTAACGGTGAGGACCGTCCCACCTACCCTTTTTCCTCTCTGAGCTCAGCAGCTGTGGAGGACCCTGTCCCCTCCCCTGCCACTCACCAGATTCTCTGGCTCAGAATAAACCTGGGCCAGATCCCTTGAGATGGAGACGCTGAGCTGTGAGTAAGATCTGTTGAATGAGAAGCAAGTAAGAAACTCCTCCTTGGTGTCATGTCATGGCAGAAGTAAGTGTGCCATATTATCCCCCCTACCCCCCAAAAAGAAACTTCTCCTTATTCTGGTTCAGTACCTAAATCCAGGCTTACACTATAAGCCTCCTTTTCTCTGGGTTTTCGAACTATGTAGAGAAACCCATAATCAGCTCAGTGACCTCATGTCAACTGGCTGTGATGTGCACAAACCCTGGGGATGCAGGTGCCTTCGGTCATGGACGAGCCCGGGGACAGCAAAGCTATGGGCTTGGATTTACCACCATCAGCAGGAGGGAGGGGCGACTAAGGAAGCGTCTTTTAGAGGAGGAAAGCATGCAATCGCTATTAACCCAGAGCTGTGATGGGGGCTCGAGTCAGGAGATGATGCTACTCTGAGACCTTGTGGAAGAAGGCCCTTTATTCCTTAAGGCCCAGGATTTGGGGGGTGCAGAGGGACTGCCCAAGCCGGAGACCTAAAGCTCCTTTAGATGGTAGCATGTGAGGAAGACATCTGCCAAAGAAGGTCGGGGGAGGGGCAGGGAGATAGCAGACAGTTGGAAGGATGAGCAAAGATCCCAGAGGAGGCTGGAGGTCTTCCCGCCTGGACGCAGGGCCAGCAGCCCTGGGCGCCCACCAGCCAGGCACCACCCACTCTCCTCTCCAAGGGGTTGCCAGGCATTCCGTTTTTGCCATTTTATAGAAATAACCTGGCATTTGTGGTTTCGTGAAAGCAAAAGGGCTTATTTTTAGAGAAGAATGTCAATATTTGTCAATAATCGAAGGGCCCTCTCCTCCCAGACCTGAGCGTTGAGTGTGCCTGGGAGGGGAAGATGTTCGTAGAAAGGGCAGGAAAACCAAGAGCGTAGAGATGCTCTAAGCGGTGGCCTGGATGTTACTGGGGATGTCCCCTCCGGTCCTGCCACACGCAGCTGAGAGCGGATGCTCAGAATGACCTCTGACCACGCCCGCTCCAGGCGCGGCCTCCTGCCCTGCCTCGCCCACCCCGTCCCTCCCTTCCCCACATCCTCTCCTCTCCAGCCACACTGCCCCACTGCAGTCCCAGCCGCAGCTCCTGGCTGGCCACCTCCGCTGCAGCTGGCTGACATTTATGGAGTGCCTCCTACATACCTGCTCTTCTGAGCGCTCTGTGCGTATTCACTCATGTCATCTTCCCAACAAACCCATGAGGTAGGCGCTATTATTATGTTTCTTTTATTGGTGAGCATGCTGAGGATTGGTCTGAAGTCACAGAGTTAGTCAGCGGGGGCCAGATCTCGGCCTGATCGGGTGACACCAGCGCTTGCAACCACAGCATCGTGCAGCTGCCCCCAGATACTTATTGCCTCCAGCCCTCATGCCTGGAGGACTGTGGGCTTTTCACGCATTAGTACCTTGCTTTGGACCCTCCTCAGGTTGGAACCGCCTCCCTCCGCCATCTCATCCACCTGGCCACTCTACCTGGACACCCACCCCACAAAGTAGAGATGGTCACACCCCCCTCTGTGTCCTTCCCAGATCCTGTACCAACTTCTGCTATGACCCCAGCAATGTTTTATTGCAAGTATTTGTCTGAAGCCCGTGTGCTGTCACTATAAGCCCTGTGTTTTATTCATCCTGGCGGCCAGCCCAAGCATACGGCAGGCTCTGCAGAAACTTACTCAGTAAATGCTTGTGACCCACACTCCTGGGCACTGGAAGGTTCTCGTGAACCAGGCAGAATGAAGCAGGATGGCCCTCCCTAGGATGCAGTTCAGACTCGCTCCAGCTGGATCCCTGGTGCTTACCCTGCGTGCAGTCTTCCAGAGGCTACCTCACTGGTTCTCCATCTTGGTTGCTCTTGGGATCACCTGGGTATCTTGAAAAATTCTTCTTGCACGAGATTTGTGTTTCGTTGATCTCAGATGTGGCTTAAGGATTGTAAGGAGAAGCTCAGGTGTGGTCTCCTGAGTGCTTGTTCTGAATTCAGGTTCCCAGGCCCCACCCCAGACCTGCAAAATCAGAATCTTCATTGTAACAGGATTCCTGGGCACTGGCTTCACAAGAATGTTTGTGAAGCTCTGTGCCCGCACACCAGTGGTTCTCAAAACTGGCTGTGCATTAGAAACATCGTGGTGGCTCATACCCCAGAGGATTTCATCTGAAATTCTGGAGGTGGTACCTGGGCAGTGATTCTAATCCGTGGCCAGGGCTGGAACAACTGCTCTGGACCTCGCTGCTTGGTTGTCCATGGCTGGCTGACCTGTGTGCTGGTTTCTCCAGGTGCTTCCTCTTTCCTAGAGCCACCTTTTCTCCTGCCAGGACCAGAGAATATGCTCTGTCTTTTCATCTTGGATGAAATGACCTTCACATGCTGTTGCTTCTACAACTCCAGTTGTGGCCAGCTCCACAGAAATGGCCAGAATCACCTTAGCTCACAGTGGTTCCTTGTCCTCCCATCCACACCCCCTCTTCCTCCTGTTCACCCCACGGTGAATGACACCACCATCCATCTACCAGGCACCCAAGCCGGAAACCTGGGCACCCTCCTAGCTTCTATCTCCTGCCTCACTACAGCCTCCAGCCAGACTTCAAGTCTTGTCGGTTCTTCCTCTGAAGGTCACTCCAAGCTTTCTCCTTCTCCTCAATCCATTGTCATTGTTCTTCTTCAGCCCCTTGGGGTTTCTCATGCAGACCTTTGCAAAAGCCTCCTGTTTGGTCTCCCTTCCTCATTCCTGCCCGGGGCAGTGCATCCTCTGTATGGCAGCCAGAGTGGTCTTTCTTGAGCAAAATTTGGCTATGTTTCTCTTCTACGTGTGACTTTTTAATGGCTCATTACTGCCCTTGGGCGTGGTTCCAAAGTCCTTCATATGGTACATTGTCGTTCCCATCCAACCACAAGCACCCCGTGCTCCACTTATATGGAGAAATGCACAGTTCCCCCCAATCCATGCTGATGTTCATGCCTCCCGTGCCTTTGCACACGCTGCCTCTGTGCCTGGAATGCCCACCTGACGGCCCTGCATCTGCCTGGTGAGCTCTTCCTCCTTGCAGACTGAACCCTTTAATAAGGCTAAGTGCATGTGCCCTTCAGCAGGGCTCCTGGGGACGGAGGGTTTTAACCCAAAGGAGTAGCTCTAATATAGGCATTTTTGTCTATATAGCGGGCCAGGGGAGGAGGGGCTTGGGAGGAGATGGAGGAGTTAGGGGTACACGAGACCTACCTCTGAGTCCCCACTGTGCTGGCACCCACCTCTGCCAACTTGTAGACCCCGATATGAACATGGCAGCTGGCGTGGTGCCGAAGAAATGTCACCAAGAATGGTACATCTGATCATATGCATTCTGTATCATCTAGGACCTGAAAAGGAGCCTTATACGTTTGGGGTCCTAAGTGCCCCACATCTGGTCACAGAATCCAAGAGGAGTTGGCTGGGTTCTTTAAAACTTTCCGACGCTTGCGCAGAACGAGGATTTTGGTACCTTTTTCTAATCACCTTTCCGTGCACTCCCCAGTCCTCAGACCGCCTTGCTTCTTTATTGGTTATCCTATATAAATACCCCAAGCTTCTTGCCTTGGGGAGGTGGATTTGAGATGTGTTCTCCTGTCTCCTTGCTTGGCTGCCTTGCAAGTAAACCCTCTGTTTGCTGAAAAAAAAAAAAAATCCTCCTTCAGCCCCTTTCCTGCTGGTACACAAATCATGAACAGCCCCATCCAAATGTGATTGCCGACCCCTGTCTTCTGGGGCACCTGGATGGATGGAGGTTCTGTGGTCCACCAGGCTGGTGTTTCATTCCATGGCAGTGAAGAAGTGCTTTCTCCATCTAGCCCATTTTCTCTGGTCTCTGGAAGACGCAAAGAGCAGTGAATCAACACGCTTCTCATCACAAGCCTTCGTTTCCTAGGAGACAGTCCTGGTTGAAATTAATTTACTGAAATATGTGCCTTTCCCGTGTTAGGCTTGCTTTGTAGGAAAAGCGCCTGAGTTCAACAAGTCACGAAGCCAAGGACACAGCGTTTTCTCTTTGTTAAGGAAAACAGATATCCCATTAAAGGGATAAATTACTTGGTTACACTTAGTCTGTATTTAAGTGTTCTGTTACTCAATATTTTTGGCTGGGGATCTCCATTATCCCCGTTGGCTTGTGGACGGGATGAATAGCCTCTTGCCTGAAACTCTATCCTCTTAGCTTTGCGCATTGACTCTCCCGAGGCCAATAAGATAAGTAATAACAGGTACGTGCTGGATTCTGCAGCTCGTGTTTCAATCTGTGGTTTAAGACAAGGACATCAGTATTGTGCTGGTTCAATGTCTGTAGAGACTTTACTCCATTAATTGTCACCCAACCACCGTCCCTATGGGCTCTTTCTCCACTGCATAGAGGCATTTTTAAGTCTTTTCAGTTTTAAAAACAACTGTACCCCAAAACCACTATTAGCCCTACAATTCAGTTGAGAGACATTATCTCCATTCCGCAGCCCTTGCCAACTACTGTTCTATCAGTCTGCTTCCTTTTGCAGTCAAGTCTCTTCAATGTGGTCTCCACTTGCTGTCTCCTGTCTCCTGCAGCTTCTCTTAAGTGAGCTCCCTGTTGCTAAATGTGGTCTTATTTCGCCTTCAAATTATTGTAGCATTTAAACCTTTTTAAAATTCTACCCATTGTGAGCTTCCAGGAAACCACGTCCTTGTGGTTCACTCCGACTGCCCTGGCTACTCTTTCTCAATCTCCTTTGATGTCTCCACTTCCTCTACCTTTCCCTTCCTTACAAGGTAATTCTCAGAACCCTCTTTTTCTCCCAGTCTCCACAGCCTCCCTGGACAATCTCACCAACTCCAATGGCTCCATGCTCTGACTGGGACCTCCTTGCTGAGGTACAGATGTAAATATCTCACTGCCTTGGGACATCTCTTGTGTCCAAAACTACTAGGTCCCTCTCCCCCGAGTTCTGTTCCTTCTCTGTGTGGTCATTCTCTTGGGGAATGGCACGACCACACATTGAGATCTACCATGAAACCTTGGGGTCATCTTTGATCTCCCATCCAGCCGGTAACAAAGGTCATCTGACTCAAACTCCTTAAAAATTTCTACTCCATCTCGCTCCATCACTGAACCACCAGGGCTGCTCTTTACGTCACCCCTCCATCATCCTCCCCAGGAACTCTGAAACTGCCTCCCAGTTGGTCTCCCTTCCTCCAGCTTTGCCTTCATTCAATCTAGTCTCCACGCTTGCTGCTAAAATGAGCTTTCTGAAATGCAGAAATGCAAATCTGATCAGGTCACTTGCCAGCTTGAAATCTGTCATCCCTGTTTTCAGAAGAAAACCCAAACTCCTTAGTGTGGCCATGAAAGGCTCTGCAGGACCTGGCCCTCCCTCCCTCTCCAGTCTCACGTCTCATAAACCCTGTTCTCATTCTCCAAGCCCTACTTACGTTTGACCACTTGCTGTTCTGCGTTTCCAGTGGTCCATGACCTCTCATGAGGTTGCTGTCTAGAGGTTGGCCAGGGCTGCAGCCATTTGAAGCCTGGGGCTGGAAGATCAGCTTCCAAGGGGCTCACACACATCCTGGCAAATGGTGCTGGTTGTTGGTCGGAGGACTCAATCTCCCCACATGGGTCTCTCCACGGGCTGCTTGGGTGTCCTCACAACATGGTGGCTGGTTTTCCCCAGAGAGAGAGGGAGAGAGAGAGAGAGAGAGAGAGAACCAGGTGGAAGCCATCCTTTTGAGGACCTAGCCTCAGAACTCACAGCATCACTTCTACCATACTCTTTTCATTACATGCAAATAACTAAACCTAGTTCACATCCCAGAGAGAAAAGGTGGATTAGGCTCTGCCTTTTGAAGGGAGAAGTGTCGAAGAATCTGCAGACGTTTTTTTTTGTGTGTGTGGTACGTGGGCCTCTCACTGTTGTGGCCTCTCCCGTTGTGGAGCACAGGCTCCGGACGTGCAGGCTCAGCGGCCATGGCTCATGGGCCCAGCTGCTCCGCGGCATGTGGGATCCTCCCGGACCAGGGCACGAACCCATCTCTCCTGCATCGGCAGGCGGACTCTCAACCACTGCGCCACCAGGGAAGTCCTCTGCAGACATATTTAAAAATTTCTACCAAAGCTGATGATAATCAAGGGTCGAATTTTCCCAGTTCATGACAGTTGTGGAAAGTCATCTAGAGGGTGGAGAACGTGTGCTTTCCAGTGAATTCCGTGGCAGCAACAGGTCCTCAAGTTCAACACCAGTAGACCTGGAGTTCTTTACAGTGGGAGGCATTGTGCGATTCTGTTTAAGTGAAGGGAGGGTTGTAATTAGACAAATCTGAATTTAATTAATTACCAGCTCAGCCACTTACTAGCTGTGCAAGCTTGGGAATAGTACTTGTTTCCCCTGTGCCTCTGTTTTCTCATTGTATCATGGCATTAAAATAGTGTGGCTTCCTCAGAGGGTTGTTGTGAAGATTAAATAAAATAATGTATGGAAAGTTAGCCCAGTGCCTGGCATGGTAAATACTCAGTACCTGTTGATTAAAAATAATAATGTAGAAAGAGAAATTAAGGAAACACTCCCATTTACCATTGCAACAAAAAGAATAAAATACCTAGGCATAAACCTACCTCAGGAGGCAAAAGACCTGTATGCAGAAAACTATAAGACACCGATGAAAGAAATCAAAGATGATACAAACAGATGGAGAGATATACCATGTTCTTGGATTGGAAGAATCAATATTGTGAAAATGGCTATAGTACCCAAAACAATCTACAGATTCAATGCAATCCGTATCAAATTACCAATGGCATTTTTCACAGAACTAGAACAAAACATTTTACAATTTGTGTGGAAACACAAAAGACCCTGTATAGCCAAAGCAACCTTGAGAAAGAAAAACAGAGCTGGAGGAATCAGGCTCCCTGACTTCAGAAAGCTACAAAGCTACAGTAATCCAGATAGTATGGTACTGGCAACAAAAACAGAAATATAGATCAGTGGTACAGGATAGAAAGCCCAGAGATAAACCCACACACATATGGTCACCTTACCTTTGACAAAAGGGGCAAGAGTATACAATGGAGAAGAGACAGCCTCTTCAATAAGTGGTGCTGGGAAAACTGGACAGCTACATGTAAAAGAATGAAATTAGAACACTTCCTAACACCATGCACAAAAATAAACTAAAAATGGATCAAAGACCTAAATGTAAGGCCAGACACTATCAAACTCTTAGAGGAAAACATAGGCAGAACACTCAATGACATAAATCACAGCAAGATCCTTTTGACCCACCTCCTAGAGAAATGGAAATAAAACAAAAATAAACAAATGGGACCTAATGAAACTTCAAAGCTTTTGCACAGCAAAGGAAACCATAAACAAGACCAAAAGACAACCCTCAGAATGGGAGAAAATATTTGCAAACGAAACAACTGACAAAGGATTAATCTCCAAAATATACAAGCAGCTCATGCAGCTCAATATCAAAAAAACAACCCAATCCAAAAATAGGCAGAAGACCTAAATAGACATTTCTCCAGAATAGACATACAGATGGCCAACAAACACATGAAAAGATGCTCAACATGACTAATCATTAGAGAAATGCAAATCAAAACCACAAAGAGGGGGCTTCCCCAATGGCACAGTGGTTAAGAATCTGCTTGCCAATGCAGGGGACACGGGTTTGATCCCTGGTCTGGGAAGATCCCACATGCTGTGGGGCAACTAAGCCCGTGCACTACAACTACTGAGCCTGCGCTCTAGAGCCTGCGAGCCACAACTACTGAGCCCACGTACTACAACTACTGAAGCCCGTGTGCCTAGAGCCCGTGCTTCGCAACAAGAGAAGCCACTGCAGTGAGAAGCCTGTGCACCACAACAAAGAGTAGCCCCTGCTCACCACAACTAGAGAAAGCCTGTGCACAGAACGAAGACCCAATGCTGCCAAAAACAAATAAATTAAATAAATAAATTAAAAAATATATATATATATATGTACCACAGTGTTCACTGCAGCCCTGTTTACAATAGCCAGGACATGGAAGCAACCTAAGTGTCCATCGACAGATAAATGGATAAAGATGTGGCACATATATACAATGGAATATTACTCAGCCATAAAAAGGAACGAAATTGAGTTATCTGTAATGAGGTGGATGGACCTAGAGTCCGTCATACAGAGTGAAGTCAGAAAGAGGAAAACAAATACCGTATGCTAACACATATATATGGAATCTAAAGAAAAAAAATGGTACTGATGAACCTAGGGGCAGGGCAGGAATAAAGACGCAGACATAGAGAAAGGACTTGAGGACATGGGGAGTGGGAAGGGTAAGCTGGGACGAAGTGAGAGAGTGGCATAGACATATATACACTACCAAAGGTAAAATAGATAGCTAGTGGGAAGCAGCCGCATAACACAGGGAGATCAACTCGGTGCTTTGTGACCACCTAGAGGGGTGGGATAGGGAGGGTGGGAGGGAGGGAGACACAAGAGGGAAGAGATATGGGAACATATGTATATGTATAACTGATTCACTTTGTTATAAAGCAGAAACTAACACACCATTGTAAAGCAATTATACTCCAATAAAGACGTTAACAAAACAAATTTAAAAAATAATAATGGGGGAGGGGGAAGGGTAAGCTGTGACAAAGCGAGAGAGAGGCATGGACATATATACACTACCAAACGTAAGGTAGATAGATAGTGGGAAGCAGCCGCATAGCACAGGGAGATCAGCTTGGTGCTTTGTGACCGCCTGGAGGGGTGGGATAGGGAGGGTGGGAGGGAGGGAGACACAGAGGGAAGGGATATGGGAACAGATGTATATGTATGACTGATTCACTTGTTATAAAGCAGAAACTAATAAAAAAAAATAATGTAAATGTCCATCTGCCTTTCTCAGACAGCTGTTGGGTCTCCTGGAGGCAGAAGAATAAACTAGGTGGCTTTTTAGGGTCCTTTCTAGGCTCTCAATTGAGATGGCCTTAGGGTGAGTGGGGATTACCCTGACCACTTGCCACCTGACCAGCTGACTACCAGACTGCCCCTGATTTCCCTGGACACGGATCTGATGGCGGGTCCAGGGTGACCTTGATATTCCTAGCCATATGGAGTCCATCACTTACTCATATCTGTTTTTTTTTCCCAAGGTCAATTTCTTCATCTTCTTGAAAATTCTCAAGCTTCTCATTTCTAAGCTCAAAGCTCATCAAATGTGCTTCAGAGATTATAAATACAGGTGAGTGGCCTGAGGTCAGTACCCGAGACCGCGAGGTTATTTTTACCCCTTTTGGCTGTTGTGGCTAATGTCCCAGGAAGGGGGGAACATTGCATTAGTACGTTTATCTCCTGACACAAGGGTGTCAGCAAGAGCCCCTCTGAAAAAGGTGTCGTGGGATCATGTAGGGCTTTTGCCAAAGATGAGGACCTTCTGAGCCCATGAAAATGAAGTCAGTGGTGAGTAGTAAAGGGCACACACATTCCCCAGCAGGACACTGTTCAAATGCTCCTAAGAATGGGTGCTTTACGGGGACAGGAACGAGTCACATGAAGGGGAGTTTGACAGTTGCCTTCCTTCGGGAAGGAGTTGACGCAGCAGAATAAAGGATATATTGTAACTCAGAAGAGAGTCTTTGGGTATTTTTAAGACCTGGAGTAATACAACCACAAACTTTTGGAGTCCAAGGGAATACATTCTTCACACAGTCACGCTTTCTTTGCGACTTGCCTTTGCTGCATCCCGGGTTCTGCTTTCCATGGTGACAGCGGTCCCATCGCAGAGTAAGTCAGGTCATGGGTGTTTATTGAGCTCTGCATTGCTGTCACTCAAATGATGGATGAGTGAGAGAGAAAGGGCTCCCTCCCCCCTTTCCCAGTTACTCTGCTTTCTGTAGGACGTGTGCACTTCTTGGGGACAGAGGATTTTAACCCAGAGTTCCTCTCCCCTGGTAGAGATTTTAGTCCTTGTGGTAGGGGTGGAGGTGTGAGTGAGGGTGGCTCTATCTCAGCTTCTCCCTCTCTAAGGCCAGAACGGGCCCGAGCCAGGTGTGCTGGGAAGGTAGATTTTCCATTTATCTGACAAACATTTAATGAATGTCTAAAATGCGCTTGGCACTGTGCTTCAAACAAAAGGTAAATAGGAGGGGGACCCCATCTGTGAGGATCACACATTCTAACTCGCCAAGGACCGGAATGTGGGTGTGGAACGTGAGTCAGGGGGGCTGATGCTGCCGTTGACCCCAGACTGACCTTGGGCAAGTTGCTTGGCCTCCCCGGGTCTGCTTTCTGGTATGTCACATGGGAGCGTCACCCCAGACCCATCCTCTGCCTGTGATGAGGATTAAAGGAGGTCCTAGTTACACCTCCCCCAAGCTAATCAGATGTGGTGAGTGGTACTTGCCCCAGGTGTCCAGACCCCAAATTCTATCAACCTAACTCCCACCACCCCCGGGAGTTCCAGAAGGGTAAACAACACCGTTCAGGACCAGGCAAATATGTACGGTATCAGCTCTAATATTGCACAACCTGCCCCTGGCCCTGGGACACTCGGGCTGGCCTGGACCACACAGAGCTACGCTGTCTTTCTCGGCGCCTCTGGCCAAGCCTCCAAGTGGCTGACAGGCTCTCTGGCCCTTTTCCCAAGGCTCAGCTTCTCACCACTCTGTGAGGATGGAGGTCCAGGGCCAAGAGCAGGGCTTCTCCCACCTACCCTGCCTGGGTCCATTTAGGGAGGGAATCCTCTCACTAACCAGGCACAGGGGAAACCCAGGCACCATGGAAACCCAACAGAGGACAGCACTCCCGAGAGACAGAAACGGGGAAGACGAACGCCAAGGCATCACTTTCCACACAGACTGAGAGCCTAAACCCTGCCATTTTGTGCCTCCAAAGCCCACCATGTACTGCTGGGGCCATCCCCGAGCTTCAGACCCACAGTGGCCCCTACGATAGTTTTCTATCCTGGCTATTTTAAGCATCATCAGACAGCCGGCCGAAAGCCCTGATGTGTGAGCTCTTCTATTGGATGTTTGATTCAGTAACTGAGGGTTGGAGCCCCACACAGGGACTTCTTACAGGAGAGTTCCTAGAAGATTCTGATACATAGCCAGAGTCGGGGCACCACGGGACCAGATGTTCTAGTGAAATAATGCATGGAGTTTTCTGGTCAGGTCATGGCAAATGTGTTTCTAAGCAGCCTTGACATCCTCTTTTCCAGGCTCTTCTCTAGAGTTATCCAAGACGGTGGCTCTCAAACTTTTTTTTTAAATTAATTAATTTTTGGCTGTGTTGGGGTCTTTGTTGCTGCGCACGGGCTTCCTCTAGTTGCGGCGAGCGGGGGCTACTCTTTGTTGCAGTGCGCGGGCTTCTCATTGTGGTGGCTTCTCTTGCTGAGGAGCGTGGGCTCTAGGCATGGGGCTTCAGTAATTGTGGCATGCGGGCTCAGTAGTTGTGGCACATGGGCTTAGTTGCTCCGTAGCATGTGGGATCTTCCAGGACCAGGGCTTGAACCCGTGTCCCCTGCATGGGCAGGCAGATTCTTAACCACTGCACCACCAGGGAAGTCCCTTTCAAATTTTTCTGATCACGTGTCTCTATTAGTAAAGCATGGTGTCACTCATCATATATATAAATGGTCTACTGAACTATTACATGTGATACACCAAAATAAAGAAAATTATAAAGGATAGATAAAAATTTAACATACACAGAACTTCTATTATCCTCTCTTATTATATATTCTTCCAACACCAAATGGATTTCCTTGTACAGCCCTGAAGTGTGCACACCCAGTTCGGAGGCAGTTATCTCTGGAAGTGTAAATCAATATACTGGGGAGACCTTCATGGCTGAGCAGTGATTCAGGCCAGCTATTTTGGGGAGAGACACAGTAACCCTGCCTGGCATAAACAATCTGTCTGGAAACTTCCCCATCCTTATTCAAGGCAAAATCTTGAAAAGAGGAACCTGGGTGCCTGCCTACCTGGAGGCCTCCCAGCGTGAGACACCTCACCTTGGTGAGTTTGATATCTACCACCTGGGGACTGTCCTGGGGAGACTTTGGCTGAGAGTGGCCGAAGTGGCTGAGACTTTGGAGGGCTAAGTCTAACTGAACTCACACGAGACTGATATACAAACCAGATTATACAATTATTCATTCTTAGATTCTGTGAAAAGTGGGAGTGGGACCTTCCTGCTTTAGTGCCTGCACTCCTCGTAAAGTTGACACCAGAAGATCCCAAAATCCAAAGCAGTCACCAGAATGCTGCTTGGTGATCATGTCATCAAAGCAAGGTGGTTGGTGTTGAAGGATCACTGACGGTGGACTGAGAAACCACCACTGCCCTGTGGTGCACCCGTCCCGGTGAGAGGGAGGTTCATTCCCCAGAGTCTCCACCCATAGGGCCAGATGAGTACCGAGAACTTCCTGCTTTGTGACTTTTCCTGCCATTCTGGTTGGCCATCTGCTTTCTGTTTATTCTTTCTCCATGCAGAGTGCAATACAATTGATTAGCTTATGCTTATTAATTAGCAAAAAGGCAGGGCTCTGTCTCTTAGGACACACCCAGGCCACCTTATTTTACTCTCTGGGCCAGGGAATCCTACAGTGTCGAGAAGCACATTTGCCCATCTCCTTGTCACAGCAGTGCTAACTTCCTCATTTCTAAGTTCTGGGAAGGCTGCTTCCCGTCACCCCAACAGGTCATGAGCACCCCCAGCTCACACTGCCCTCCTCCACGTTGAGAGGTTCTCCTCTTCCACGTCCCCTTCCATTAGGGCCCCCTGCTAGGGTAAGGAGGAAGGGGCAATGGGGCCCAAATGCATTTTGTCCTAACTGGTAGGAACAGCCCGGCCTACAACTCTCCCAGATTTTGAAAACTTTCAGAATGTAGTTCTCAAGATTTGTGGCCCCTCCCACCCAGGAGTATATTTTGGGAAAGTTTAAATTAAACACACTTAGACCTTGCCAAAGAGGCAAGTGGCTAGGAGCTGGAGAACTTTTGTAGTCCTAGCCCTCATGCCCCGGCTTCTGTCATTCAAGAAGGAAACCGTAACCAGTCCAGCTGCCTGCCTGGTCTGGACAGGGACAGCTGAGCCAAGCCTGGAGAAAGAGCAATGTCCCTGGATTGTGGACAGACACCAGTGGACCCTCAGCTTGGAGGGAGTTCTCTGTTCTTTGTGGTTCCCAGCATGGAGGTGGCGCTCTCCTCCTAGATAAACGATCTTAACTTTCCGTGTGATGCACGGGGCAGAACTCTTAAGGAACTTATAAAGGAGAATCATTTCTTAACACGCTAAACCCCAGACCCCTTTCTGAAAGAACTTTCAGAGAAACGTCACAAATGGAAGAAAAATAATCCAAGTCACTGAGGTTGTAAGCAACTTGAGGACAGGGACAGATTCTTTAAAAATGGTGATAGCTAAGTGTTATTGATTGCACATAATGTATCGGGTACCATTTATTCTGAGGGTTGGCCCCGTGTTATTTAATTCTTACAATGACACTGTCAGGAGTTATTACTACTAATATTTTTATTATTATTTTAACATTTCATATGATATTAGTAGTAGTATAATCCTCATTTTTACAGATAGAGAGGTTAAATAATTTTCCCAAGGCCACATCGCTAGTCATTGGCGGTGCTGGGATTTGAACCCAGGCCCCAGGTTCTGCCCCCATGTTCCGTTACCTTTGGCCCCAGATCCTCCTCCTCACTGTACTCGCTCATATGTCCAGAGCAGATGCCCAATATTTGTTGAAGAGCTAACCGACAGCAATAAACTAAAGCATTTAAATAAACAAATGACTGTAGATGAAAAACAGGCATAAACAGAGTTCATAAGAGGATGCTCCTATAGATATTTATGGATTTTCATCTGAACAGAGACGCAAATAGTCCTTTGTCCAAGGAGAATTTAGAGTCAGGTGAGGAGTGGGAAATTCCTCTGACATCCACCCAGAGAGGTGGCAGTTACTAAAATGGCCCAAAACCTCATAAAAAGATGATCATTCCTTAAAAATTCTCCTGTACTAAGTGTGAGATCTTGGATTGGATTCTGGAATGTGAAAAGAACAATAGTGGAAAAACTGGTGAAATCTGGATAAAGTCTGGAGTATAGTTATTGGCCATATGCCAACGTTAGTTTCTTAGCGTTGCTGAAGGTACCATGGTTCTGTAGGGTTTTAACATTAGGGGAAACTCAGTGAAGGGTATGTGGGAACTCGCTACATGATCTTTGCTACTTTTCTGTAGCTCTAACATTATGCCGAAATGAAAAGTTTATTTTAAAAGCATAATGTAGTAGCATGGCCCCAAGAATAAGCTGATGGTAAGACATGGGTCTGCATGTAAGTATGTGTCATTAAAACCCATATAACGCAGAGCAAGGGTCACAGACTCACAGATTTGCAAGGGCCAAGGAGGCTGGTTGGGTTGGAGAATGCGTGTTCCCTCTAAAGGCTGTAACCAACGATTGCCAAGCAGGAACTGGGGCCCAGCATGGCCAGATCTCCCCATTCAAAGGAAGCTGAAGATCTGGACCCCTTTGCTTGAAATCACCTTATTTTTTAAGGATGGCTCCAATAGCAAAAATCACTACCTAGCATAAGCAAAGACTGTCTGCAGGTCAACTATAACCCATGGTTGCCACTTGGCAACCTCTGAGCTACAGGGCTTTAAAACACTCCTGGAAATTAGACAAACAAGCAAAACCCAGAACTCTTGAAATAGTCTCTCCTTGGGAACACCTTAATGTTGCTCAGCCAAGTGAGTGTGCACGGGTGAGTGTGGGTGTGAAAGTAGGTGTGAGCTCGGCTCAGGAGAACCACGTAACCAGGGCCTGTGTCTCAGACTCCCCACTCCTCGGCCTCCCCTTGACCAGCGAGGCCCTGGGACGCTCAGCCCCTATGCTCGGGGGAGTCCCTCTCCTTGGTGACTCCTGCTGAACTGTTACAGGCTTTGGGTCCTTTTAGGGCACGAAGGTGAGGTTTTTTGTTTCATGGATAACACTGCATCTGAATGACTCTCACAGATGCAAGTTTCCTAGTAAGCACTTTCCCTTGCATAAAGTTAAACCTTCTTGAAGATACTGCCCATGAGGGGCTGCTGACCCTCTCTGTTTCCACATCTTTAACTCCACGGGGTTTTTATTCAGTGGGGAGGAAACTTCTCCTAGTTTGGCCCTTTAAGACAAGGACTTGGGCTAAAAAAATCATCACATTTAAGCTCTTTTTTTCCTAATGTATCTCAGACAGTAGCTTTGTTTATGCCCTGAATATGTCACCTTTGCTGATGTAGTTAGTTTGAAATCAAGAAGCAGCTCAATGGTGAAGAGTTGTTGTTCCCAAACGTGGCTGCTTGTCAGTATCCTGTGGGGAGTCCCTTAAGGATTCTCATTCCCAGAATCCAACCCCCAGAGGTTTTGATTCAGGGGGTTGACATTGGGGCTCAGGAAGCTATATATAGAGAGAGCCAACCAATAAAAAAATATATATTTTAAAAGCTCTGTAAGGAATTCTAATAGTCTGTCCACTTGGGAACCACCAGTATGCGGTATGGGATGTTTGGGTCCCAGCTGTGCATTTGCACGTGGGTGGTACAAAGGAATGTTTGTCATTTTTGTGTAGAGTGTATACAACAGCAAGCTTCCACACAGCACTTTTTACGAGGAAGATCAGTTTCTCATTTCCTGCTGCCCTTGCTATCACCAGGGTTGGGGGCAGCTTGGGGGCAGATGATGAAATCGTGCTTGGAGTGTGCAAGGCCTGAGTGTGAGGTCAGAAGCCCCCCTTCCAGGCTGGGAGGTACCACTTAGTGGCTGCGTGACCCTGGGCAAGTCATTTTCTTTCTCTTTTTAGGCTTCGTAAAGCACTGACACTGGAAGTCCCAAATAGAGAAAGAGGTAGAGGCACCTGCTAGCCAGGTAATAGGAAACTTGCCAAACCTGGTAAGGGATGTAATGTCCTATGGTGACAGCCATGTGCATGGAAATCTATCCATCAAGGAAAACGTTAAGATCTGTAGGTATATCATTATATGGAGGAATCCATTCATTCATTCATTCATCCAATTCATGTTTTCTGAGCATCTTCCATGAGTCAGGTGTGGGGATGCATCAGTGAACAAGACCACACTGGCCCTTAAGGCATTCAACGTGTAGCCAAGGAGACAAACGGGAAAATCAACTATTTATCAATGCCATTAGAGCTACAATAAAGGATGCACAGAAGAGCAGGAAATGTTGCCTGTTCCCAAGGTGGCTTTCATGACACATATTTGATTGCTATTTGCAGATTGGCCAAGTCCACGCTGGTCCTCATTCCTTTATTGGGTGTTCATGAGATTCTCTTCTCTTTCATCACTGATGATCAAGTTGAAGGATTTCCAAGATATATACGACTCTTCATTCAGCTGACTCTGAGCTCCTTCCACGTAAGTAGACGTCTGAACAAGGATGCCTTTGGCTTTGGAGAAAACAAAATGCCCTTGATCCAAACACACTCGAAATTGCGAGGGCCCGAAGATGGAAAGAGAGCTCCGGTTATCAGTAGGATTGATCAGCGAGAGCCTTTGGCATTAGAAGGGTGTGGAGATGGAAATGTTGCTTTAATCCTGCCAGCGTGACTCGGTGACTAAGAAGGGAAAAGTGGTTTGTTTCCTGCACTATAACAGTTGGTGTGACTCACAATCATATTCACCGTGTCAGCATGAAGCCTTTTATTCAGCACCTATTTTTGCTGGGTTCTCTGCACAGTTTGTGCAAAATGAACAGTGAGTAGAGACCAGGAGGCTCTCGGGACTTTGACAGATGTGTGTGGGATGAAACTAGAAACAGGAGGCCACCTGTGGTTAAGGTACCTTGGTGTTTTGGTTATCCAGGGCTTAAATTGTCATC
The DNA here is from genome assembly GCF_025265405.1 of Mesoplodon densirostris. Taxonomy (NCBI): domain Eukaryota; kingdom Metazoa; phylum Chordata; class Mammalia; order Artiodactyla; family Ziphiidae; genus Mesoplodon; species Mesoplodon densirostris. The sequence goes on along the minus strand of NC_082678.1, from coordinate 42,039,375 downwards.
CGTTACTTAGCAGATTAAAACGACAGTAATTTTTATTATTTCTCATGATTCTGGGGGTCAAGAATCCAGGTAGGACATAGTAGGCATGTCTCACCTCTGCTCCAGGGATGCTTGCCGGGGCTGAACTTTCTAGATGACTTCTCCACTCATATGTCTGGAACCTAAGCTGTGAAGGCTCAGATGGCTGAGACTGGCTGGAGTGGCTTTATTTGGGTCAAAATAAATTTCATCGAACCCCCACACTCACCAAAGGCCCAGGGGACAGAGCCTGAGGTATGGTAGGGTCAACTGGACAATGGCTCTTTTTACCTTCTGTTAGAGCTGAATTGAATGCAGACAGAGCGCCCACTGGTAACATTTTTTCATTTTGAAACCATGTTTAATTTACTTCAGTCTTTTGGGGGATTTCAAAGGCTAAAGTTTAGTCACTTGGGTTTCCTATGTTGCTTGGTCTTAATCTTCTTTAAAAAGTAATCCCAAATTAGAAAGAACAAAAAACAAAACAAAAAATTACAGCTGTTATGTCAGTAGTATTTGGTGGCCTTTTTTCCTCTGAGGACTTGATCGGTCATGTGACCCCTTGATCAGCTGATCTCACACACCCAAGGCCAGTTGAAGATAAGACGCTCATACAGAGCTTTGTGGGACAGATTTCTTTGTAGGACAGATCCTAGCCTATCAAGACTCCCTGGCAAGGGAGCATGTTTGGGTCACCCATTACTGTGTAGCAAACTCCCCCCAAACTTCATGGCTTGAATCAGAAACTATGTTATTATCTTGAATGATTCTGCAGGGTGAACCTTTTGATACATGTCATCTTTTTTTTTTTTTTTTTTTTTGCGGTACGCGGGCCTCTCACTGTTGTGGCCTCTCCCGTTGCGGAGCACAGGCTCCGGACGCGCAGGCTCAGCGGCCATGGCTCACGGGCCCAGCTGCTCCGCGGCACGTGGGATCTCCCCGGACCGGGGCATGAACCCGTGTCCCCTGCATCGGCAGGCGGACTCTCAACCACCGCGCCACCAGGGAAGCCTGATACATGTCATCTTTGAATGGGGCTGCAAACATCTGAAGGCTTGATTTGGGCCAGAACGTCCGAGACAGCTCATTCACATGGCTGGACGTTGACATGGGCTGTTGGCTGGGAGCTCAGCTGGGGCTAGCGATTAGGAACCTAAGTTCTCCATGTGGCCTCTCTACTTATCTTGTGCATCTCAGAGCGTGGCAGCTGGACTCTTAGTAGTATCCCAAGAGCAAGTGCTCTAAGAGGGAGGAAGCAGACACTTCCAACCCTCTTAAGGCAAAGGCTCGGAAGTCCCAGAATGTCACTTCTACCACATTGTGCTGGTAGAAGGAGTCACAAGGACATCCCAGATTCAAGGGGAGGGAAGTTATGGTCCATCTCTTGATGTGAAGGGTCCCATATGCCTACCAGGAGGGGAGAAATCCTTGGGGCCGTCTCTGGAGACCAGCTACCACACTGGTCGTTTGGTCCTGCAGCAGCCTGAGCTCTGTTCCCCACCAGGCACCACCGAGGAAGGCGAGGAATCAGAGCAGCTCTGCAGATGGAGCTAGAAACACACGTAGGAGCTTGTGCCTGGACAGAGGCCACGCACCTTCTGAACACCCCCACGCTGTTCCCCTCCAGCCCGCCAGGCAGAGGTGAGAGCATGGGTGGGCAGGTGTGCAGGTGTACGTTCAGTGGGTCGTATCTTAGTGACTCCACCATAGAAATTAGCACTGGACCCAACAGCTTCCTTTCCTTGCTGCTTTAGGGGACCCTTCACTCTCCCAAGGGCCTATTGCTTAGAGTATTTCACCAGCCTCCTGCTGTCAAGGGATCTTTGGAGAGACTGCCAAGTGGTGGTGACATACCGAGTGACAGCCATCTGTTCGTGGGACCGCTACCTTCACACTCGCTTCATCTAGAATGAGAGTCAACCAGACTCCAGGATGTCCCTCAAACCATGACTCAAGAACCTGAAGAAGTGAAAGACACACTTGTGATGAGGAATCCTATTTTACCCAACTCATCTGTGAGACGTCTGGCACACTGAAAGCACGCCAACCCCCTTCCAATATCTGGCAGTGAAGAGACCAGATGAAGGTGGTCTTCTGGTTGGGGGAAGGGGGCAGGGAGGGACAGATAATAACCAAGTTGACAAATGAAGAACAATTCTGGTTATTTATATTCTGAAGACTATAAAATAGAGAACTGTGATTGTGACTAGAACGGCTACCAAAAAATTGAGTGGTGGGGAAAGACTTCTCTTTTAGGAGATATTTGAGCTATGAACTGAATTTTGAGAAGCCAGTTAGGCAGAGATTTGAGGAAAGAATGGTCCAGAAAACAGAAAGTGTGGCCACGGGACCTGAGGAAGAAATGAGCCGATAGCCAGTCTCCAACATGACCCCCGGTCATCTTCGCCTCCTGGTTTTCACAGACTTAAGTCGCGCCCTCTCACACAGAAAAGGGTTGACCTGTGCGACCATTAGAGTGTTGTGGACGTGAAAGTGTGTGATGTTTGAGGCTAGGACATAAAAAGGGTTGCAGCCTCCGCCTTGCTCCCTTGGGTCACGCCCTCTGGGTGAAGCCAGCTGCCACGTCCTGAGGACACATAAGAAGTTCTATGGAGGGAGATGGAGGTTTCCTACCAACAACCAGCACCAACTTGCCAGGCATGTGAGCTGTCTTGGAAGCAAGTCAAGCCTTCAGATACCTGAAGTTCCAGCCAACAACTTGACTGCAACCAGAAGAATGACCCTGAGCGGGAATACCCAGCTAAGCCATGGCCAGATTCTTGGCCCATAGGAAGTATGTGAGATGATAAATCTTTATTGTTTTGATCCACTTAGTTATACAGCAACCTAATACATTAGCTTGAGATGCTGAAGGCACCCAGAAGGTCCGTGTGGCTGGAATATAGTAGCTGAGGGGAAGCGTGGTACAAGGTGAGGTCAGTGACACAGACTTGTACAAGGCCACATCACCTTAGCTCCTCCTGTGGTTAGGATATTGTATTTTAATCTAAGTGTGATGGTAAACCCCAGGCATGAAATGATCTATCTTTTCAAAAGAAATATTCTGACAAGAGAAAAGTGTATTTACTATCTCACAAAAATGAAAATTTCAGGATCAGGTATAGCTGGATCCAGGTACTCAAACAATATCATCAAAATCTGTCTCTGACCATCTCCAGCCTCTGCTTTTCTCTATGTTGGCTTTATCCTCAGACAGGTGCTCCCCACGTAGCTGGGAAGATGCCCTTGAGTGTCTCCAGACTAACTTTGACTATAAAGTTGGCAAAAGCAGGGAAGAGGGTGCAACTTTCTCTTCTTTCCTGGTGAAAAGAACTGAGATTGGGCCTGCTTGGGTCACATGACCATTTGGGCTGTTTATTGTGGTGATGGCCCTCCTAGAACATGAGGACCAAATGATTGACAGCCCTGCCAGAAGCCCAGGGAGTAGGGGAGGGTCAGGAAAGGATGCAAATCAGGCAAAAAAATTTAGCCATTGCCCACTGTGGACAAATAGAAATGGGACAGTCACCTTGTACAGTATTTATATAATTGAATGAATGATGTAGAACCTTTAGGGTTTAATCATCATTGACCTGTGAGCATGTAAGCAAATGCCTAGGCTGATGTGGGTGGTGAGTGTCAAAGTAGGAAGAGACCCCATGGAAATCCGAGTTAATGTAATCATTATGACTCACTCTAGTTAGTACAAGCAAGTAGCTGCCTGCCTCTTGTAGGGGCCACTAGGACTAGGGCCATTCTGTGGACTTTCCAAGTGACCGTCAGACACACCTTCTACTGAGTCAAGCTTCACGCCACCTCTTCCTTTCATTCCAGGGACTTCTTGTGGCCTTGCAGTATTGCTTTGCCAATGGAGAGGTACGTTTTCCATGCTGCCATCCTGGCTCCCTGCGAGGCTGGGGCCGGCATCCTACTGCCCCTGGAGAGTTCGGTTTACATGATGGTGCCATGGGGGGGTGTGCAGTGACCAGCACGTCCTGGGACAAATGGGTACCACAGACATCCAGTAGAGAGAGCAGCAGGCATCTTAGACCAATGGGGAAAGGTATTGGGATGAGTTTTCTTTCCAGAACCCAACCATGGCCCCGCTGGAGCTGCACTGGGAGTATCAAACTGTGATACAGTTACCAGCTGTAACTCTGGAGTCCAAAAATCTGCATTCAAGCCATGACTCACCCACTTAGGAGATCTGCATTAGTCAGGTCACTGTGGCTCTTTGAGCCTCAGTTTCCTCGTCCGTAAAATGGGAATAACAATGGTCCCTACCCTGCAGTGATACCCCAGGGATGCATGGTAAAGGTCCTATGCGTGGTAACAACGATTATTTTTATTATTAATATTATTGCAGAGCCCCCAACCAACTCTTTGCTCCCCCAGAAAGAGGCTTGAAAGGGGGAGGGGAAGAGGCCAGAGCAGTTTTCTCCTGACTTGAGGAGTTGGTGGAATTTCTGGCTCCCTTTCATCTTCCCCTCCCCCCATCCCAGGTTTAAATATGGATTTCTGTCTCCTTCCGCTAGAATGTAAGCCTCTTGACATCAAAACCTCTTCCGTCTTGCTCACTGCTGCCTTTTCTATATCTTCAAGCAGGGACCCATGATCCACCAGGCAGGTTTCAAATGTCACCTCGACACAGTCCTTTTCTGAACACCCTATCTCAGATTTTAGTCTCCTCACCCCACTGTCCTGCTTAAAGGCCTCACCGTGTCACTATCGTCTGCTCTGCTCACATGTATTTGTTTGCTTCTCTTTGTTCGTTTCCCCTAGTGAGAAGGTAGGTTTCCCAAGGGTGGTCCAGAGTAGCCACTCGATACACATTTGCTGAGTGGACACAGGACTCAGTGACTCCCAGGCAGTAACCCCGCCCTCTTCTCACCTGGCAGGTGAAGGCCGAGCTGCGGAAGCAGTGGGCCCGCTTTTTGCTAGCCCACCACTCGGGCTGCAGAGCCTGGGCCCTGGGGAAGAACTTCCGATTCCTAGAGAAATGTCCCAAGAAGCTCTCGGAGGGGACCGGCTCCGGCAAGCTGCAGAAGGCGCGGCCCTCGCCCCACGGTGGGCAACTCCTGCACTTGACTGCAGAGGGCCTGGGGGTGGCGGGCGCCCTGCCCCGCCAAGGCCACGCAGCCTGGCCCCGGGGCAGCAGCGTGTCGGAGAGCAGCGAGGGGGACTTCACCCTGGTCCACACCATGGAGGAGATTCTCCAGGAGAGCGAGATCTAGGCAGGAGCCCACATCTCTGGCTCCGCACCCTGGAGACTCCTGAGATGGGCGACGGAGGAGGCGGACAAGCTGCACGTTGCTGACCTCGCGGGTGCAAAGTCAGCCCACTTCCCGCGCACCCCGCCCACTCCGACGTGACGTCGCCCCGCCTACTTTGGACGTCTCTTCCAGGCTTGTCCTGCTCTGTACGACAGAGGCTGCGTACACTCACCGCCTCTGCGTGCCCTGTCATCCTCATCACCCCCGCAGGTGTGTTTTCCAGAATGCCACCAGCCTCCCGGGCTGGGCCCATATTCGAGTGAATGGAGCCCTAGGATACAGAGAGATGTCTGCTATGAAATAGAGGCCAGCCGCTATCCTTCCTTTACCCTTCATGGTACAAGGTGTCGATCTGAAGTCGGGTTCAGTGTGTCCAAGGACCAACTGCGAAGTGTTTTAAATGCAGAGTCTGACTCATGGCAGAGATTCTAAGAGGGTGCATCTGGGACGATGGCCGGTGATGGGAATTGTGTAACAAGCATCGCAGGTAATTCGGATGCGAGCCCACATTTTGAAAACCTGGGGCAGGATGCGCGGCAGCCAGAAGCCCCTCTGAGCTGGCGGGAGAGACCGCCGGAGTTCTGCATACAGCAGTTCAGCTGTGACACGCCTGCCCTCCTCTGACAGGGTGGACCGCACTCCGCCCCCCAGAGCCCTCTCCTTCCCTTCTCTCTTCTTCCTCTCTTGTCAAGTCTTCCCTCCCTCTCTCCATCTCAGTTCTCATCCGTGGGCAGCAGCAGTTCTGTTTGATCTGTAACGAGCCCATCCTTCCTCGGAGGGTTGGCCCCAGCACCCAGGGCCCCTCTGAAAGTTGCTCTTGGTCATTTTCTCACTTTTCTGGCTCCACCTGCCTTTCTGAGCTTGGCTTCTTCAAGCCTTACTTGCCTACCATTCTCTGCCATTTTTGGTTTGCCATTGATACCTGGATGGCTGTACCTTCTGCTCTGAGAGGTTTGCCCACTGTTCTCCCGGCCCTGAGTCCCCCACTGATAAGAGTCCCACTCGTATGGAACTGGATGCTGAGAGCTGGAGGGGACCCAGCTGAAATGAGAGGACTGTGGCTGATCTGGACATACCGAGGAGGCACCGAGGGGACTGGGGCTGTGGACCCGGTCTGCAGGTGGGGAGTACGTTGTGCCCAGACCCTGAGTGGAGGGTGCTTCTGGAGGCTGAGGAGGGCCCAGGCAATTAGGGTCAGGCTCAGTGGCTGCAACTTTAAGGCAAGAGGCTGAGGAAGGTCAAGGGAGGAATGTTCTATGGAAACAGGATGTCAGTTCTCAGGAGCGTCACTTTAACAGCGTGTAAAATGTATGTGTACGTGGGTGGCTGGAGTATGATGCTGTGGGACCAAGTCCTATATTAGGGGGAGGCGTGATATGATACTTATCAAGTAGGGGTGCCAGATTTTGCAATTAAAAATACACAATTCGGATATAAGTATACGTATAGCTGATTCACTTTGTTATACAGCAGAAACTAACACAACAATGTAAAGCAATTATACTCCAATAAAGATGTTAAAAAAATCCACAATTCTCAGTTAAATTTGAATTTCGGATAAATGAATATTATTATTGTTTAAGTATATCCCACGGGATATACTTTACGTGAAATCCAAATCCACTGCACATCCTGTATTTCATCCTGGAGTTGTCCTGGCAACTCCATTGTCAAGGATACTTTGCAGCAGGACAGAGACCAGGGTGAGGCAAGCAGACCTCAGTTCAGGTGCAAAATTTAAGAGAGTACTAAAAAACCCCCAGTCGTCAAGATAAGTAATATTTTAATGCAATATTTTAAAAAATCAAATCTGCAAGCTACAGCCCACGGGCCACTTATAAAAATGACATTTTAGGCTTCCCTGGTGGTGCAGTGGTTGAGAGTCCGCCTGCCGCTGCAGGGGACACGGGTTCGTGCCCTGGTCTGGGAAGATCCCACATGCCGCGGAGCGGCTGGGCCCGTGAGTCATGGCCGCTGAGCCTGCGCGTCCAGAGCCTGAGCTCCGCAATGGGAGAGGCCGCAACAGTGAGAGGCCTGCATACGCAAAAAAAAAAAAAAAAAAAAAAAAAAAAAAAAAAAAAGACATTTTATTGGAACCAAGGCTGGGATGAGGGTGAAGCAAGTGAGGCCATGAGATGCAAATAAAGGGTCTGGTCCTGACTGTATAAAATTTTGATATTTTGCTCATCATGGACGTTTTAACATTAATTTTTATTTTTAAACGATTGCATGAAAATATTATTTATCTTGATTACTGAGCTTTTTGTCGCTTACCTTAAATTTCGCACCTGAGGCCGGTGCCCTCCCCCCATTCCTGGCTCTGCTCTGCAACAGGGGAAACTGAAGCAATGACATTAGGCAAGTACATAACAAAGCAAAGGTTTGTTTTTTGGTGCCCAGATTGTCCACAATTCAATCATTAAAATATATGTCCTACTTTTTCCTTTCTGCAAAAATCTCTGCTGTTTCTCATCAACCCATTAGCACCTAGAAAGCTGGGCCGTGTCGTATTCCCAGCTAGTATCCAGCATAGCCAGTTCAGAGCAGGTTCAGAACACATTCATCAAAGGAGACAAGACAGAAGCGTCTTGGGAGCATCAGATGCTGTCGAGGGTCAGTTATCCAGGACCCGGCCACTGATAGAAGGAACTTTTTTTTTAAGCACTTGTAAATATGGCCTCCCCGCTTACTCCACAAATGGGGTGGCACACACACACACACTGCTGCTTGCTCTTGTTCTGCTAATGATTAACATAAGTTTATTTAATTTGATTTGTATTTTGTTGATTCTTTTACATTGGTTTCACACCGGAGCTGAAGGTCTCTGCCCCTGGAGAATCTGGTGCACTGTTCCTGGCCAGAAGTGGGAAAAAGAGCTGCAGTGTTAAGCCTGGGAACCTGGGTGGTCCATTGTCTCAGGGACCAAGAAGAGTGGGCAGAGAGGTCGGAGAGAGAAGCAGAGGTCAGAGGTCAAAAGGGTGGAAGGCAAGTGTCTGCCTTCTTCTAGACCACTCCCTAGATCATTCACTGTTGCCTTAAAGATGCAGCCTAGTGGGTCTCAATCCTGGCTTTGCAATCACCTGGGACACTTTCTAGAAACATCGATGGCTGGTGAGGCCAGAAAGCACACCAGCAGCCCAGCACACAGCTTGGACACGTCAGAAGCACTGTAGCCTTGGTTGTGGTGGAAATGTGACTGGTGGCAGCAATGGTACCTGGCACTGAGGGACCTATTGATGAATCTGTCTGGGGTGCCTCCTGGGGATGCTAAGAAATGCCCAAGAGCCACTGCACAAGAGGCTGGGACCCTGTGAGAGCAGTTTGGGTTATTCTTGACGAGTTTGTTTCTGCCCTTGAGTTTCCATGTACATGAGGAAGCAGAAGTTCAGAGATGTGAAGTGACCTCCACAAAGTCTCTACAGTGGACATCTATTTTTACAATCCACCCCTCTTATACTAACAGCACCAAAATTTTCCTTTTGGAAATCACACATCTCCCACTCTCAGTCCTTGAAGTTTGAGTCATTCCAACTCCATCCTCAGCCCCAAGGATGGGCATGAAAATCTGCTTGGCCAGCCTGAGCATGACATCCTCCTGGCACCAGATATTGGGTCAGGGATGGACGTAGAACCAATCAGAGCCAGTGAAAGACAGTCCTGGGACTCCTGACAAAAAAAGCATTTTTTCTTTCTTGCTGAAATTGGAACCACAAAGAAGTAAGCCTGGATCTGCTGGTACCCCTCTTGGGGGAAAAGCCTGGCTGGGAATGGAGACTCCACAGCAGCAAGCAGAACCAGGAGATGGAGAAAGAGCCCTGAGACCTTTCTGGAGCCCTTGGATTAAGCCTGACCTTAAAGTTGGTGCTACTCCTGGAATTTCAGTTACATGAGTCAATAATATTTGTGCCACAGCAACTGGTGTTGGGTCTTCCGTTCCTTGCATCTGGAAGAGTCTTGATGACATAGCTCATTACCACCCCTACCTCCTTCTCTTCTCTTCAGTCAAGTTGGACTTTACACTGCCTCTGAGTTCTCTTAGCATCTTCCCCACAGGGTGCCCTAGAGCTGTACAGGATCCCAGCCCAAGTGGCCCTGCCACCCCAAGCTAACAGAGGATGTGCTAATTAGGTTATGACTCTTGGGTCCTCCATGGCCAACAGAAGGTCCAGTGGCCCCTTTATGTCTCTTATTGAACCACAAACCAACACGGTTATTATGCAGTGTCTATCCTTTTAGACTCGAGTGACAAGGATACCTTGACCTCAGAGAGAAGTGAAAAGCTCCCAACTTCACACCCCAGTCAACCAGATTCAGTCATGGAGGGGCAGTGTGTGTGGAAAGAGCACTGGAGTGAGGCATTGAGCCCTTTGGTTCTATCCCTAGACCACCCTGGGTCTTTCGTCTCCCTCCGACGTGGCTCCTGGGTGGCCCGCTATGCCTGATACTGGAGGGGTATCTTGGGCAGGTTATTACTGTCCTCCCCCCAGAACCACTGGACCAGATGCTGTGTAGTCCCCTCTCACTTCCAGCTCCGATGCTGTGCAATCCCAGAATTCTCTGTCCTGTCATGTCCAGGTGAAAACTATTGAGGCAGCCTGGTGTAATCAAAGGGACTCCTGTTTGAGTACCAAATCCTACTCTTACTTCGTGGCCTTGGTGTCCTCATCTATACTGTGGGGATAATAACACCTCCATCAGTGAAATAATGCCGAGCACCCGGCAGGATGCTCATAGGAAACGCTCCATCCTTGAGTGTTATGATGACTCTCCAGTTCACCCTCCACAAAGAGCAGCACTTTCTGGCGGCGGTGATTGTGCCATTGCTGTTGCTAAAGCTGGGGTGATCCCCCCCATGCCAGCAGATGGAGATGCCCCAGCCTCAGAGGGTTGCACACAGGTTGCTCAAGTGTCCAGGACATCTGCATGTCCTGCCTTTTTCTAACCTCATCTTGGAACTTAGGCCTGGAGAAAAAATGAACTTTCAAAACAATGAACACAATGCTCTTGAGAACCCGCCAGTGGAGCTCTGAGGTGTCCCAGGCCCTAGAGCTCTGATAAGGCAGTGTGGGCCAGTGGGCAGCGCTGGCCTGGCCTCTGCTCGTTAGCTGACCCTGGGCGAGCTGCTTGCTGTCTCTGCGTCTCCTTTTCCTTGTCCCTAAAAATAGGGGCCTCAGGGCCATCTGTCTTCACCTCGCAGCGTATCAAAACTGACCTTGTCATTATCTCCTGAAACCAGCGTCTCTCCCAGGTGTTTCCCATCTCGGTGGATGACGTCACCACTCACCCGGCACCCAAGCCACAAACCTGGCTGCCATCCTTGCTCCTCCCTCCTCCCCTGTACCAGTCAGGTGGATTCTACCTTCTAAATATCTCCTGAGCAGGTCCCATTCTCTTCATCCCACTGCTGTTCCCCTGGCCCAGACCACCTGGGCGACTGTAAGAGTGTGATCTCCAGGCCTCGGTCTTGCCCCTCTGATTTATTTCTACCCTGCCAGAGGGTCCTCTGACAAACATAAATCCTTCCTACTTGAAACCCCACACGGTACTCACCACCCTCATCTCCCTGGGGCTGCAGGGAAGGCCTTGCGTGCTCTGGCCCCTGTCTGCTTTGGATGCTTATCTCACAATCCGCTCTCCCTCCTCTCTGCTCTCTGGCTACGCTGGCCTTCTCAGGGTCCTAGAACTCAAAATGCTCATTCCTGCCTCAGGGTCTCTGAGACACACTGCTTTCCCACCACCACCCTTCCCCCACGACAGTCCGCTGGGTCTTAATTGAAATGCCTCTTCATTAGGAACACCTGCCACATCTCTAGGCTAGTCGGCCCCTCCCATTGTGCCTTCCCACAGTGCTTTGCGTGTCTCCGCGGTAACCTCATCACCTCAGCCGACTCCTTCAAGGTCTGTGGTCACCTCTGCGCCCTGAGTTGCACGAGAACAGGCCTGTGCTGTCTCTCTCCTTCAGCACCACAGTCCCCGCACCCTGGCCTACGACTGCGACACATCCTTGTCTTTGAGGCTGAGCCGACAGAAATAATTTCTTCTTCCAGTTCGAGAATGACCAGTCAGCTGTGTGCCCGGCTCCTCTTGCATTTATTGGAACCTGCTTACCCAACAATCCACAAAGGAGCTTACAGGTAGGGGGTGGGGATATTTAGGGCTCCTGTGACCTAAGCCTGGGATTACTGCAGAAGCCTGGGCTGGCGGGCAGGTGGAGGGGAGGCAGGCAGGTATAGTGGGCGGGACTTGGTGAATTGCTAAAGACACTTCCTTTTGGCAGGAAGCTCTGCTGCGGGGTTAATGTGCTGCGGGGTTAATGCGCTGCGGGTTGGAGGCTCTCCCGCCCCGGGGGGCGCGTGTGCACATGCGTGTTTATGTTGGGGCGGGGGACGGGGAGGAGACCTGAGCAGTTGACGTCAGGGTTTCTTTTCCTTAAACTTCTCCTTCACTTTTTGCGGCTCAAACTGGATCAGTCGCAGAATTTCCGTATTGGCTAGGGTTCCCTCGATGAACTCTTTCTCTGTAAGTTTATCTGTGCACGGGGGGGAAGAAATTACTACAGTCAGGATAGGCTGCAATGAAGCTGACGTCGGCCAGCATACCCAGTACAGATGGATCTATTATGAAAATACTGAGTCTCAGTGCCCCTGAGGGTAACCCCACCCCTGACTCCACCCTAGGACCCCTGGACCTCCCCAGAAACCAGCAACAAGAGGGTTAAGTTCAGGCACTGCCGGGCCTCCAGGAAGTGTGCTGTGTCTCTTCTGATTGGCTGGTGATCCTTTCCTAGGCTCTCTGCATCCCTCATCTACCTTCCCATTTAGGACAAGAGAGATCCTTGTCCCCAACTATTGAATTCAGTTCTATCCAGTGAAATGCACTCACTAAGCCCTTCCTCTGTGCCAGAGTCACTGTGTTTGGGGCTGAGGTCATTGCAGGGGCCAGAGGGCAGGGTGTGGCATGGAAAGGAGTGAGATAATGTCCCCTGGCCCAGGAAACTGCTTGTCTGATGGGGAGACAGTCACCTGTAGAACTGACCCTAAAATGAGGCAGCTGTTCCTTCCTGCTCATGGCTATGCTCATAGTCCTGCACGTAGTAGGTGCTCAATAAAGCTTGGCTGAGCTGATTAGGGTTTCGCCATTGGCTTATGTTCCAGGCCTTTTCGGCAACCTTAATCCTTCCTGGATTAGGATCCAGGCTGTTTCCCTGTGCAGGTCAGGATGGTGACATTTGGGTTTTAAAGTCCCAGCCACCGACTTCCCTGGTGGTGTAGTGGTTAAGAATCTGCCTGCCAATGCAGGGGACGTGGGTTTGAGCCCTGGTCCGGGAAGATCCCACATGCCGTGGAGCAACTAAGCCCGTGCGCCACAACTACTGAGTCTGTGCCCGGGAGCCACAACTACTGAAGCCCTCGCACCTAGAGCCCGTGCTCTGCAACAAAGAGAAGCCACTGCCATGAGAGGCCCGGGCACCGCAATGAAGAGTAGCCCCCGCTCGCCACAACTAGAGAAAGCCCGCGCACACCAACAAAGAACCAATGTGGCCAAAAATAAATAAATAAATGTATATATATTTAAAAAAAGAAGTCCCAGCTGCCCTATCAGCCTCACACATAGCTTGAAACTCCTCCCAGGAGTGAGGCGTTGCCTCCAGACGGAATCACGTGGTAGGAGTCCTGTCTCAGCCTCTCAATACCACTGCCCCCTGTGACATTCACCTGGGTCAGTTTTCAGTTTAGCACATAGCAGAACAAGGGACTCAGCAGGTGAAAGAGCCAGTGGGGTAAGGTGCCACCAGGCGGCATCTTAAGCAGCCAAGAGAAGGTGCTCAAAGGGGAGGTGGCATCTGAGTGAGGCAAGGGAGGTGCCTACCCTCCCAAATTTAAGGAGGCTCTCACTTTTAGGGTCCTGCGAGCACAGGGCTGGCACCTGAGAATGGGTGCCTCCTTAAATTTTGTGCCAGGGCACCTCACTTGCCTCGCCCTAGTTCTGGCCCTAACGTCAAAAGATCTGGTTGCTGATCTGCCTTCTTCCTAGACTGCAGATTAGCAGGTCCTTATTTAACAGCCTGCTCAGGCCTGTGCCTGGGAACCTTGGTAAGAGACTGCCCCAGAGATCACAAAAGGGGCCAATGCTGGTTCCTCAGATGTGTTTGGACCACGCAGTGTTTCATCAGTTGAGGCACTTCGGATTTTAAAAATCTCGATTGCTGGCCTCTCTTTTTAACAAATCAGATGTGGGGCCCCAGTGGCTCTGTATTCCAGTGTGGCAACAATTGACCAGAGGCTGTAAGACCAGACAGACCCTCAGGCCCCACACTGTTTGCCAGTCCCTATCTATCACTTAGTAGGGCCTCTGTCCACTTCTGTCTCGTTCATCATCACGGCCCCTGTGGTCATTCAAGTTTGCAGCCCCCATCTGACACCAGCCCCTCTCCTGTGTCCTTCCCGAGTTGGACATGGGCCTCATGCACCAGCAGCCCTCGCTGCCCAGTTGTGGAATCCATCTGTGCTTACAATGCAAGGCCGTGCTCCCCACAGGCTGCTCCCAGCCAGACTGAACAGGGCAGGGAGCCAAGACAGGCCAGCTCCTGGAAGAAGGGGGCTTGAGGACACCCCCTCAGCTTTGCCAAGACTGTCCTAGCCCAGCACTGCAGTCTAAGACTTTTCTTACCCAACCCGCTTTCCTTGCCTCTGCGCATAAATGTTTCATCTGCTTTGCAGTCTGATGGCTTATCCCTGCCTCTTCCAGACCCCTCCCCATTTTCCCTCATATGCCTTCCCCCCATCAATCTCTTGAAATCTAATTGAAATCTAATCCCATCTGGCCATGCTTCTCAAGAGACCCAAACTAACTTCCTAAAGGAAAAACCATGTAAACTGAGATCCCACTTATTGGGACTCCATGCTTTCAGATTATTCTGAAGTGAGGTTTACCCTGTCCCAACCGTGCAGAAGGCATTTTTATAAACAAGTAAACCAAAGTGTCTAAAAAAAACAGGCACTCCATTGAAAAAGAAAGTGGTTTGCTTGCAAAGCCTCTAAACTTGCCGTTTGCATACAAACTGCTAATGGGCTGTTGCCTTGACTTTTTACTATTCCTTCAATGTGGGTTAACTCTGTCATAACAAAAGATGTTTTTTTCTTCCAAAGCACACCATCATTTAGAGCCTTCCTCCTCCCCCCAGAGATCTCAGGCAGGGATGGAGTTTTATGAGTGGTGGGACGTGGTTCCATTTCCCATCAGCTCCAGAGGGGTCCCACAACTGCCCACTGACCATTCTGCTCACTCCCCACAAAAGCCCTTCCGAGAGCCCCGCAGCAGGAGGAGGGGTCCTCGGTCCTGCGTGGGCACTGGACTCGGAAGGGTCGATCTTGTTGGGATCTCTAGGACACAGCCCACGACTGTGAAATCAAAGCCTAGGAAGGAGAAGTAATTCACCATCATCCGTCTTGCCAAAGAACCCCCAGATCTTCTCAGCTCGCTTCTCCGGGGTGTTCTCATCTTCTGGAAGATGCTTCACGTCCTCAGGACTGATCATCTTGAAAATAGCCTGCACCGAATCAAGAGGGAGAACCCATGAGAGGGAGTAATTCTGGGGGAACCCATGTCGCTTACCAGGATGCACCACAGCAGAGGTTAAAATGCAGATGCTCAGGCCCCAGCCCGCCCTACTGAATCCAAGTTCCTGGGGATGGGGAAGGGGCATCTGTACTTCTGAGGTCCTCAGAAGGGACAGGGAATGTGGGGGAGGGGTGAAGATGGCTTTCCCTTCTTATTTTGTCCCTTTCTGCACTGTTTGAATTTCCTGCTCCTGTAGACATATTACTTTCATCTTATTAAAAAAATGAAGATAAGAATCAAAAACTTACTGATGATAATCCCATAGCAATCCCAAGGCTGCAGTTTGGGAACTGGTAGTACCTTTAACCCCACTCCCCAGAAGTTTTAGAATATCAAACGGCTTCTTCTGGGTCCAGGCGGTACCTTGGTTGTAAGGGCTAATGTTTGTTAAGTGATCAACGTGTGCCACTTTTCTAAGCGCTTTTACCTGTAAACTCATGACAAGTTTATGAGGTGGGGGTTATTGGCCCCATTTCACAGAGGAAGAAACTGAGTCAACTAACTTGTTAGAAGTCACCCAGCCAGAAGCAGAAGAGTGGAGATTCTAACCCAGGCGAGTTTGGTTCTAGAACCTCTGTACTTGCATTCTAGGGGCTGGGGAAGTTCTCGGGAAGCCCCTCATTTACCCTCCTGCTCAGGGAGGGATCCAGAGAGAGATTTAGCCTAAAGCTCAAGGATCCGTCTCACCTCCCTCTAGTCTCATTAATAAAGGAGTTGGATGGACAATATCCAGCAAAGAAGGAAGTGCCTCCCGACCTGCGATCAGGGAAAGGGACAGGGTGGTCTCGATGTGCCCTTTCAGCTCCAGGTTACTAGGATTCCACCAGGCCTTGGAGACATCGGGGAGCCAGCCAGGCAGGGGCAGTAATGCCTGTGAAATTAACCTGGAGGGAAGATCAGCAGCTTTAGAAGCCCCCTTTCAGCTCCCTGTGCTGTAACAAGAGAAGCAAGGAAACCAAACCCAGCAGCTGGGGCAGCAGCCTTGCTGACAGCGCTCAGAGCCCAGAGGTTCCTGGCACTGAAGTGCAGCAGCTCCCTTAACTCCTCCGTCTGTCCTGAGCCAGGGAACCATGTGCACGCTGGACGGCTAAAGGCTGGGAGTGACTGGCTGCCGGCCAACCCCGCTTCTAACGCCAAGGACGGACTGTCAGGGCCTTGGTGAATGGACCGAGAACGAACAATTGCATCCTCACCCTGGGCGCTGGGAGATTATATGGTTTTCTTGAGGCCATGCAGTTTGGTGGTGAAGTAGTTGGGACTAGAATCCCTAACTTCTGACTCCCAGGCCAGTGACCTTGAACCTGGTGAATAGTAGAGGCTCGGCATCATTTTTTTTTTTTTTTTTTTTTTTTTTTTTGAGGTATGTGGGCCTCTCACTGTTGTGGCCTCTCCCATTGCGGAGCACAGGCTCCGGACGTGCAGGGTCAGCGGCCATGGCTCACGGGCCCAGCCGCTCCGCGGCATGTGGGATCTTCCCGGACGGGGGCACGAACCCGTGTCCCCTGCATCAGCAGGCGGACTCTCAACCACTGCGCCACCAGGGAAGCCCTCGGCATCATCTTGCATAGCCTCAGCTGTGGATGCTCCCCTCCTTCTCTCCTCCCCCAGCTCCTCCTTTCCCTGAAGGAGCACCAACTTGTAGGCCTCTGCTGGGCCTGGCATCCTTTAGGTGGTTCTGAGGGAGTGGTCCCCATCCCAGGCCACCTGCCAATCCAGGGGAGCTTGCTCTACAGGCCGTGCCCAGAGGCCAGCGAGGTTCCTGCACACACTTGCCCCTAATGGGAGGCCCAAGCAGAGTCCACTAACCACAAGCTGCATGCTTAGCTATTTTATTTATGGTTTCTCCTAATAAGGGTGGAAGAACTGTGCAAATGAAAGCAGGATTGCAAATGCATCAAAAAATATGAAAAGGGCCTCCCTGGTGGTGCAGTGGTTGGGGGTCCGCCTGCCGATGCAGGGGACGCGGGTTCGTGCCCCGATCCCGGAGGATCCCGCGTGCCGCGGAGCGGCTGGGCCCGCGAGCCATGGCCGCGGGGCCTGTGTGTCCGGAGCCTGTGCTCCGCAGCGGGAGAGGCCACGGCAGTGAGAGGCCCGCGTACAGCAAAAAAAAAAAAAAAAAAAAAAAAAAAATATGAAAAATATTCTCTCTTAACAGGAATGGAATTAGAGAAATAAAGCTAATGGCATGGAGTAGTGGGGCAAAAAAGATCCTGTAAAACGATACTAAATGAAGGGAAATAGAAATTATATAATAGGAAAAAATAGAAGCATCTTCATTGTCCAAAAATATAGGGATGGCTAACTAATTTTATGGCATGTCCATAAGATGGAATTCTAAGCAGCTATTAAAAACAGTTTGATATTGAAAACATTCATAATAAAATAGTGGCTGAAAAAAGTATACTAAAAACTATATGTGAATATGTCATAGTTCTAAAATTATTTTTAAATCTACAGATAGAAGACTGGAAAGGTATATGCCCATATGTTGACAGTAGTTTTCTCTCTATAATGAAAGGCAATTTTCATTTTCTTTTGTGTAGGTTTCTAGATTGCATGGATTACTTATATATTAAATGAAACTATTTTTCAGACATCTAAAAATCTTATTGGATGATCTTATCCTGGGCCAATGTATTTGAAACATGTGTCTTTAAAATGACTTGTGAGGGACTTCCTTGGTGGTCCAGTGATTAGGACTCGGAGCTTCCACTGCCATGGCCCTGGGTTCAATCCCTGGTTGGGGAACTAAGATCCCACAAGCCGTGTGGATATATATATATATATCTATATATATCTATATATATGTATATATTTATAAATTTATATATTTATATA
Organism: Mesoplodon densirostris; assembly: GCF_025265405.1. Taxonomy (NCBI): domain Eukaryota; kingdom Metazoa; phylum Chordata; class Mammalia; order Artiodactyla; family Ziphiidae; genus Mesoplodon; species Mesoplodon densirostris. The sequence continues at coordinate 42,021,625 of NC_082678.1, read as the reverse complement.
TATTTATATATATATATAATGACTTGTGAAAGAATCTGAGTATGTCCTGTGGAAGGTTTTGAAGGACTTTTTTTTTTTTTTTTTTTTTTAGCGGTACGCGGGCCTCTCACTGTTGTGGCCTCTCCCGTTGCGGAGCACAGGCTCCGGATGCGCAGGCTCAGCGGCCATGGCTCACGGGCCCAGCCGCTCCGCGGCATATGGGATCCTCCCAGACTGGGGCACGAACCCGTATCCCCTGCATCGGCAGGCGGACTCTCAACCACTGCGCCACCAGGGAGGCCCCTTGAAGGACATTTTAATGAAGGAAGGAAGGAAGGTGGGAGGGAAAGAGGGAAACAATATAGGTAAATAATAGGAAATACCGAGATTCTTCTTCTTCAGGAGGAAAATGAAGCTGTGGGAACACACCCAGCCCTCTCTTTTTTTTTTGTTTTTCTTTTTGCGGTATGCGGGTCTCTCACTGTTGTGGCCTCTCCCGTTGCGGAGCACAGGCTCCGGATGCGCAGGCCCAGCGGCCATGGCTCACGGGCCCAGCCGCTCCGCGGCATATGGGATCCTCCCAGACCGGGGCACGAACCCGTATCCCCTGCATCGGCAGGCGGACTCTTAACCACTGCGCCACCAGGGAGGCCCCAGCCCTCTCTTAATATTGGTCTATTGGAGACCCCTCCTGACCACGCTGTCAGAGCCACTGACCCACAAAGCGCGGTTCCCCACTCCCCCCTCCAGCCCCGCCCCCAGCCAGGCCCCCTGTGCAGAAGCAGCAGCAGGGAGGGGGTCCTGATCCCGGGTGACCCCCGTCCAGCTCAGCCGGGAGCACAGAGGCTGACACTGACCGAGACGATCTCCAGCACTTCGTTCTTGCTGATGCTCCCGTTGCCATCCACATCGTAGAGGGAGAAGGCCCACTCCAGCTTCTGGTTGGTCTTGCACACGCTGGTCATGTGCAGGGCGATGACATACTCCTTGAAGTCCAAGGTGCCATCGCTGTTGGCGTCAAAGCTGCGGAACACGTGCTGGGCGTAGGCCTTGGGGTCGGCCTCAGGGAAGAACTTGGAGTAGATGGTCTGGAACTCCTGTCGGGTGATGCGGCCGCTGGGACACTCCTTCAGGAAGGTCCTGTACCAGGTACTCAGCTCCTCCTCTGTGAACCTGGTGTTCAGCTGCAGCTCCTCCAGGATCTCCTTGGACAGGGCTCCGCTTTTGCTGTTCCCCATGGGTGAGGAGGTGTGGGCCCAGCCGGTCAGTCACCGCTGGGTGGGTGGGCGTGTGGGAGCAATGAGGTCTCCTGGTTGCCTGGCTGGGCGCTGCTGGAAGCGGTTGCACCCTGAGATGCTGGTGGATTAGGAGGATTTGTGGCTGGCTCACCTCAGTACTTGGAGGAAGGAGGGGCCTGGAGCTTGAGTGGGGAGACGAGCTCCCAGAAGCCCCCTGAGATTAAAATAAAGAGCTGACAGCAGGGGGTCAATCCATCTTGGCCTTCTGGGAGGATAGGACAGGTGATCAGAATCTTCAGAGCCGAAGCCTTGAGCCGAGGCCTTTCCCACTGCCCCTCATCCATCCCTGCCCCAACTTACCCCACCAGCTCTAGCTCTCTAAGAGCAACGATGTTCCCTGCCTGCCTTCTGCCCTAAATCTGAGGGTCTCAGCGACAGGCATGGCCCTGTAATGCAGGGGTCAGGAGCCAGGCTCTGGAACCAGCCCAGGTTCAAATCTCAGCTTTGCAATTTACTAGCTGTGTGACCCCAGGTGCGTTTCTTAACCTCTCTCTGCCTAGAATTCTCTTCTCCTAATCTTTCACCTCCTTCACGGCTTTCCTGAAATGTCGCCTTCTCAGCCAGGCCTATAGTCACCATTCTGTTAACAAGAGCACCCCCAACTGTCAGCACGCCCCAGACTGTTTATCCTGCTTGATTGCTCTTCCTTGATTGCATGTACACCTTCTGACTTACTGCTTATTTATTCTGCCGGCTGCCTGGGATCGCACCAGAATGAAAGCGCCATGAAGGCGGGGATTCTATCTGTTTTGTTGCCCACTGCATCTCCATTGCCAGAAGGGTATCTGGCGGGTTTGGGCCCTCAGTGACTATTCTTTGAGTGAACTGGCATCATAATAGCGTCTCTCCCACTGTTATTGTGAGGCTGAAACGAGTTAATACGTGCAGTGCATTTAGAATAGAGCCTGGCACGTAGTAAGAGCTGAACACATGTTAGTTTTTGCCATTATTCTTCTACGACAGGGATCAAAAACTAAACTGCCTACAGGGGCCAGCAAGTGGAGTGTGTGAGTGAAGCTGGGGGGTCAGGGAGGCAATAGGAGTGGTGAGGCCCATGCCTACATGGCAGGGGCTGCCAGTGTTCGAGTCCATTTGGATGTGGTCAGATGGGATTATGGCCTGGCGTTACTAGATTTTTTGGTAAGCCAAAAGAAATCCAGAAATCAGATTTTCAGTTGTAATTTCCAAACTTTAAGAGTCATTTCCAAGTTTTCAGAAACACAGGGTGGGATAAATATAACTTATCTGTGGCTCAGTTTCAGCTGCAGGTCATCAGTTTGCAACCAAGCCTGGTGCCAGGAGCTGGCAGACAGCAGTACATGCTTGTTGAGTGAGTGAATGGACAAGTAGGGCTTAGGGAGCTCCACCAGGGGAGGCTTCCACCCCTGCGGTCAGCTCAGTCACCAGAACAAGCCACAGGGAAGAGCCCTTGTGAGTAGGTTTGCACCTGAAATCTCATCACCCAAAGGAGAGGTCGGTGGTGCCCTTGCTTGGCTGAGCATAACGCCTGGAACCCCAGAATCGCCATCTTGGATGGGAGAGATGTCTCTTCTTTGTCCAGGGGTGGTAACTATAAAGAATAAAGCCCACAGTGTCTAGGCGGGTGAGTTGGGGTTTTTATCCTATTTCGTAACAGGCTAATGGCAGGGGAAAGCAGGTCCCCGCTGCTGGGAGAAAGCCACCTGCCAGCCTCCCCTGATGTTGCTCAGAAAGGCCCCAGAAGTTCAGGCACAGATGTGCGGACCTGTCCCTCCTGCCCACCCCACCCACTGCGGGTCCAGAGTGTTTCTCAGGAGGCCTTAATGTTAGGGGGTGGGGTGTGTGTGTATGTGTCATTATTTTTTCCCATCAGTTTGTGACAGCATATTATTTCTCGAAAGGAGCCCTTTCTCTTTGTCTAGACTTTCGCTATCTTGCAGCAAGGCATTTGTTCTCCAGAGCAGTTAGAAACAGGACAGTCAGTGAACTCAAAAACAAACAAACAAACAAACACAACCCAGGCCATGAAAGTGAGGCCAGAGGCCTTCACCCTGGCCTCTGAACCTGGCATGGGAGGTGATTAGAAGTGCCTCCTGGGTATCCACACCGAGACTGCAGGTGAGGCGAGGCCGATGTCACAGGAAGAAACCAAGCTCCAAAAGGATGTCACCTGCCTGTGTCACACAGTTGCCAAATGGCGAAGCCGGTAGGAAAGCCCAGGGAGGCGAGACTCCCCACTTAGGGCTCTTTTTTTTTTAAATAACTTTATTGGAGTATAATTGCTTCACAATGGTGTGTTAGTTTCTGCTTTATAACAAAGTGAATCAATTATACATACACATCTGTTCCCATATCCCTTCCCTCTTGCATCTCCCTCCCTCCCACCCTCCCTATCCCACCCCTCCGGGGGGTCACAAAGCACAGATCTGATCTCCCTGTGTTATGCGGCTGCTTCCCACTAGCTATCTACCTTACGTTTGGTAGTGTATATATGTCCATGCCTCTCTCTCGCTTTGTCACAGCTTACCCTTCCCCCTTCCCATATCCTCAAGTCCATTCTCAAGTAGGTCTGTGTCTTTATTACTGTTTTACCCCTAGGTTCTTCATGACATTTTTTTTCTTAAATTCCATATATATGTGTTAGCATACAGTATTTGTCTTTCTCTTTCTGACTTACTGCACTCTGTGTGACAGACTCTAGGTCCATCCACCTCATTACAAATAGCTCAGTTTTGTTTCTTTTTATGGCTAAGTAATAATATTCCATTGTATATATGTGCCACATCTTCTTTATCCATTCATCCGATGATGGACACTTAGATTGTTTCCATCTCCAGGCTATTGTAAATAGAGCTGCAATGAACCTTTTGGTGCATGACTCTTTTTGGATTATGGTTTTCTCAGGGTATATGCCCAGTAGTGGGATTGCTGGGTCATATGGTAGTTCTATTTGTAGTTTTTTAAGGAACCTCCATACTGTTCTCCATAGTGGCTGTACCAATTCGCATTCCCACCAGCAGTGCAAGAGTGTTCCCTTTTCTCCACACCCTCTCCAGCATTTATTGTTTGTAAATTTTTTGAGGATGGCCATTCTGACTGGTGTGAGATGATATCTCATTGTAGTTTTGATTTGCATTTCTCTAATGATTAATGATGTTGAGCATTCTTTCATGTGTTTGTTGGCAGTCTGTATATCTTCTTTGGAGAAATGTCTATTTAGGTCTTCTGCCCATTTTTGGATTGGGTTGTTTGTATTTTTGTTATTGAGCTGCATGAGCTGCTTGTAAATTTTGAAGATTAATCCTTTGTCAGTTGCTTCACTTGCAAATATTTTCTCCCATTCTAAGGGTTGTCTTTTGGTCTTGTTTATGGTTTCCTTTGCTATGCAAAAGCTTTTAAGTTTCATTAGGTCCCATTTGTTTATTTTTGTTTTTATTTCCATTTTTCTAGGAGGTGGGTCAAAAAGGATCTTGCTGTGATTTATGTCATAGAGTGTTCTGCCTGTGTTTTCCTCTAAGAGTTTGATACTTTCTGGCCTTACATTTAGGTCTTTAATCCATTTTGAGCTTATTTTTGTGTATGGTGTTAGGGAGTGATCTAATCTCATACTTTTACATGTACCTGTCCAGTTTTCCCAGCACCACTTATTGAAGAGGCTGTCCTTTCTCCACTGTACATTCCTGCCTCCTTTATCAAAGATAAGGTGACCATATGTGTGTGGGTTTATCTCTGGGCTTTCTATCCTGTTCTATTGATCTATCTTTGTTTTTGTGCCAGTACCATACTGCCTTGATTACTGTAGCTTTGTAGTATAGTCTGAAGTTAGGGAGCCTGATTCCTCCAGCTCCGTTTTTTGTTCTCAAGATTGCTTTGGCTATTCGGGGTCTTTTGTGTTTCCATACAAATTGTGAAATTTTTTGTTCTAGTTCTGTGAAAAATGCCAGTGATAGTTTGATAGGGATTGCATTAAATCTGTAGATTGCTTTGGGTAGTAGAGTCATTTTCACAGTGTTGATTCTTCCAATCCAAGAACATGGTATATCTCTCCATCTATTTGTATCATCTTTAATTTCTTTCATCAGTATCTTAGTTTTCTGTATACAGGTTTTTTTGTCTCCCTAGGTAGGTTTATTCCTAGGTATTTTACTGTTTTTGTTGCAGTGGTAAATGGGAGTGTATCCTTAATTTCTCTTTCAGATTTTTCATCATTAGTGTATAGGAATGCAAGAGATTTCTGTGCATTAATTTTGTATCCTGCTACTTTACCAAATTCATTGATTAGCTCTAGTAGTTTTCTGGTGGCATCTTTAGGACTCTCTACATATAGTATCATGTCATCTGCAAACAGTGACAGTTTTACTTCTTCTTTTCCAATCTGTATTCTTTTTATTTTTTTTTTCTTCTCTGATTGCCATGGCTAGGACTTCCAAAACTATGTTGAATAATAGTGGTGAGGGCTTCCCTGGTGGCGCAGTGGTTGAGAGTCCGCCTGCCGATGCAGGGGACACGGGTTCATGCCCCGGTCCGGGAGGATCCCACATGCCACGGAGCAGCTAGGCCCGTGAGCCATGGCCGCTGAGCCTGTGCATCCAGAGCCTGCGTTCCGCAACGGGAGAGGCCGCAGCGGTGAGAGGCCCATGTACCACAAAATAATAATAATAATAATAATAATAGTGGTGAGAGTGGACATCCTTGTCTTTTTTTTTCTTTTAAAAAACAATTTTTTGTTGTTGTTGTTTGTTTGTTTGGCGGTACGCGGGCCTCTCACTGTTGTGGCCTCTCCCGTTGCGGAGCATACGCTCCGGACATGCAGGCTCAGCGGCCATGGTTCACGGGCCCAGCCGCTCCATGGCATGTGGGATCTTCCCAGACTGGGGCACGAACGCATGTCCCCTGCATCGGCAGGCAGACTCTCAACCACTGCGCCACCAGGGAAGCCCCTAAAAAACAGTTTTATTGATGTATAACTTCTATACCAAAAAACCCCACAAAACCCTGCACATGTTTAGTGAATACAATCTGATGAGTTTGGACATATGCACACACCCATGATAGTACCACCACAGTCAACGTAATAAACATATAGACTCATCCATTACCTCCAAAAGTTTCCTTGTGTCTTCATTTTTGTGTGTATGGTAAGAGCGCTTATTATGACATCTACGTTCTTAACAAAAAGTTAAGTGCACAATACCATGTTGTTAACTATAGGTGCATGTTGCAGAGTAGGTCTCTACAACCTAGGCATCTTGCATAACTGAAACTTTGTACCTCCTACACAAAAACTTCCCATTTTCCCCTCTCTCCAGCCCCTAGCAACCTCCATTCTATTCTCTGCTTCTACAAAGTTGACTATTTTAGATACCTCATATAACTGGAATCATGCAATATTTGTCCTTCTGAGACTGGCTTATTTCACTTAACATAATGTCATCCGGGTTCATCCATGTTGTCACAAATGGTAGGATTTTCTTCTTTTTTAAGGCAGAATAATATTTCATTGAATGTATGTCATACATTGTCTTTATCCATTTGTTTCTTGATGGACATTTAGGTTGTTTCCCTATCTTGGTTATTATGAATAATGCTGCAATGAACAGGAGATTGCAGGTATCTCTTTGAGATACTGATCTCAAGTATTCTGGATATACACCCAGAAGTGGGATTGCTGAGTCACATGATAGTTCTATTTTAAGTTTTTGGGGGAAACTCCATACTGTTTTCCATAAGGGTTGTACCCATGTAGGTTTCCACCAACAGTGTCACAAGGATTCTCTGTTCTCCATAACCTTGCTAACACTTATCTTTTGTTTTTAGTGATAGCCATCCTAACTGGTATGAAGTGGTATAGCATTGTGGTTGTGATTTGCATTTCCCTGATGATTAGTGATATTGGGTCCTTTTCATGCACCTGGTGGCCATTTTTGGTCTTCTTTGGAGAAGTGTCTATCCAAGTCTTTTGCCCATGTTTAAAAACAGATTATTTTGTTGTTGTAGTTGTTATTGAGCTGTAGGAGTTTCTTGTATATTCTGGGTATTAACCTCATCAGATAAATGGTTTGTAAATGTTTTCTTCTATTCCTTAGGTTACCTTTTCACTGTTTTATTTCCTGTGTTGTGCAGAAGCTTTTTAGTTTGATGTCATCCCAACTTGTCAATTTTTGGTTTTGCTCCCTGTGCTTTTGATGTGGAATTCAGGTAATCATTGCCAAGACCAGTTTCAAGAAGCTTTTCCCTTATGTTTTCTTCTAGGAATTTTACAATTTCGGGTCTTATATTTAAGTCTTTAGTCCATTTAGAGAGATGTGAATCTTTTTTTTTTTTACAACTTTATTGGAGTATAATTGCTTCACAATGGTGTGTTAGTTTCTGCTGTATAACAGAGTGAACCAGTTATACATATACATATGTCCCCATATCCCTTCCCTCTTGCATCTCCCTCCCTCCCACCCTCCCTATCCCACCCCTCCAGGTGGTCACAAAGCACCGAGCTGATCTCCCTGTGCTATGCGGCTGCTTCCCACTAGCTATCTACCTTACGTTTGGTAGTGTATATATGTCCATGCCTCTCTCTCGCTTTGTCACAGCTTTACCCTTCCCCCTCCCCATATCCTCAAGTCCATTCTCAAGTAGGTCTGTGTCTTTGTTCCTGTTTTACCCCTAGGTTCTTCATGACATTTTTTTCAAGACATTACAGCCGCCTCCTTTCTCAAGGAGGCCTGAGCAGAGGAGGCAAGAAGCTGCATTTCTGAAGGTGAGGACCTGGGTTGCCATGACGACGGAAGAGGTGGGCAAGGAGGCAGGGCCCCGGCTTAACACAGAAGGCAGCCAGAGCTCCCCCAGTCCCTCTGCCCTTCCCAAGGGCAAGGAGGCAGGAGCAGGTACTGTCCACGTTCTTCAGGTTGCTGTGCCCAGGAGGGGCCCGACCGTGGGAGGGGACCACAGGCAGCTGTGTTGATGCTGCCGAGAGAGGGGTCATGACCTGGAGGTTTGTTTGAAAACCTGAATAAACATCTTCTATCAGTGGGAGAGTTTATGCTCCTTAGCCAAACAAGTTGTTGGGGATGATGTATTGTGAACGGATTTGTTAAGTCTGAGCCGGGGCCATAAACTGCCCCCGAACCCCCAAGACCACTGGGGAGAAGTCCTCGTCTCTGGCCAGTGACTCTGTGTCTTCCCCTCCCGGCCTGGCCTTCACTGAAAGACACAGGCTCTTCCCAGAGGCTGGCCCTGTCCCACCCCAAGCTGGGAGTCCCCCAGTCCCCATCCCGTTCCTCTACCTTCCCCTGCCGTGAGCTGAATGGCAAGCGGACCCTTCGACCCCGGCCAGGAAGCAGAGAGGAAAGGGGGTTTGGAGAGGGCGGGTGGGAGGCCGAGAATGGGAAGGAACGCCCCTCCCAAGGGCGTCCCCATCGCGGTAAATAGAGATCCGTCTTTAGGGTTGCTTGGACCGACATCCTCGGAGTCATCACCAGCGCCTCTGTTTCCGTCACACCCCACTCCAATCTGGCTCGAAATCGTGCTGGCTCCACTTTCAAGGCACATCCAGAACCTGAGCATTCTCTCCACCTCCACGTGGCCACCCCTGCAGGTACCATCCCCTCTGCCCACATTCCGGCTGCCCTGGTCCCCTGACCCCCTAGCGAGCCCCACAGCAAGGAAATTAGGCTGCGCGCTCCCCAGTTTGGACCACCCCACGCCCCCAGAGTAAAAGTCTTAGGCCTTGCAAGACCTTCCAAGCTCTGCGGAGTCTGCCCACCCCGCCCCGCCCTCCAGCCACACTGGCCTCAAACAATTAGGTGCCTCCGGCCCTTAAAGGGGCTACCTCCTCTGCCTGGAACATGCTTCCCCCAGCTACCTGCCAGGCTCCCTCCCAGGTCTCCTCGACGTTGGTCAAATGTCACCTTCTCAGTGAGGCCACCCCAATCACCCTATTTCATGTTGCAACTCACCCACCCTCACCCCTGAAACTACCCATCCCCGCCCCCCGCCCTTTCTCCGTAACACCTAACATCTTCACACACACTGTATCATTTCATTACTCTCTTTCAGCTAGAAAATAAGTTCCATGAGGTCAGGGTTCTTGATCTGTTTTCATCTCTGATGTGTCCCCAGTACTGAGAGCAGTGTCTGACATACAGTGGTGTTCAGTAATGATGGATGGATGGATGGATAAGAAAAGAAATAACAGCCAGGAGCCTCTTCTGTTCACAAGGACAGAAGTCTCCAGGGGAGGGGACTGGGGCCAGGGGTGTGGGTCTGGCAGCGTGATACCCATCGGGGGTGGGGGTCAATGCCCAGGTGCCCTTTATCCCTCTGCTAAGTCATTGGGAGTAAAATTATCACCAAGCCTGGGAGTATGGGAGGAATGCTGAGCCCATTTGTACAAAGGAGAGTGTGGCTGTCCTCCAGGAAAGAGGGTTGCCCACTGGGACGACTCAGTGTCTCTGGACAGTTTATTTTACATGGGATGAATCTAAGCATCTCAAGTGTACACACAGAGCCGAAGAAAAAAAAAATGAGAGCATTTAACTTCCTGAAAACGCTTTATAATAATGCAGAACAATTATATATAGCAAACGCCTTCAAAATTTAAACCCTTTAAACATTTAATTTTTCAGCATTAATACACGCAAATGCTATTACGGGGCTGGGGTGGGGTGGGGTGGGGTGGGGACAGGGTGGGAAGGGTGGATTACAGCCTCCACAGGGATCAGAGTTTCAAGAGTGTTACTTATAAATTATAGTACATCCATTTTATTTACTGATCTAGGCAGCCAGGGGATGGAAGGATATACAATGTGGAGTAAACACATTCATTCTAGGATGAGGAATGCTGGAGGAGACACTGCTTTTAAACGTTAAAAATGTATAAAGTATTTAGCAAAAGTTACAGAAAACAGAGCAAACAAGCAAGTTTGTTAGAAAATTCCACTTTCATGGGGTTTGCTGATGTGCTCATGTTTGTGAAAGGGCTGCCCGCCCCCTTCATCTCCTTCCTAAGGGCAGAGAGGCAAATTTGGGGTCCCTGTCACCAAGGATGGCTGGTGTCCCTTTGAATGACTGTCCCTGGGTCCACATGGCTGCCTGGAGGCCACAGTCCCGAGAGCCAGTCTGCTGCCGCGTGTGGCCCCAGAGAGGGAGCATCTCCACTCGGTAACACACAGGTCCCGGGAGGGGATGTGACTTGACTTCAGGTTATGGGACACATGAAACAGCAGAGCAGGGCCAGTCCGGTGCTCTTGCCCTGGTACCATATGCTTTCCTTCCTCATCCCCACGTCATACTGTCCCCAAGAGAGCACGCGTGTGCCTGGCCCCCTGCATCTCGCCGCTGCAATCCCATTAGGAATTTCCCTCAGACACAAAGGGTCAATTCCCCTGAACAGCGCATAGAGATCCAAGTTCATCACAACCCCTCTCCCTCAGAGGCACCTCCCAACAAAGGCACCCAACAGCCACGCCCCAGCATCTAGAGGGTTAGGGGAAATGGAACATTGGTTTTTGTCACTTGTCTTGGTCTCACCCAAACCAGGAAAGGGGAGTTGGGTCCCTCACTTTCAGCAAAGGCCCGACAGAAATGACTTTCACGGTGTGAAAGTCTTTCGTGGTCCCTGGCAGCGTGGGACCCTGTGACTTGGGCTCCATGGCCCATACCTTCACCTGGCCTGGACCCAAGAATGTCTTCCATTTGCTGGGAGAGGTGCCTGGTTGGTTGCCTTCTGGGGCTCAACTTTCACCGAGCAGGGCACCATCAAGATGTGCTTGGAGGAGCTGTTACCTTGGGGGTCAGGCCCAGAGCTGACTGGTGTCAGCTGGGTGTGGTCCTCTCTCTGCCACCATCCAGTACGGTGAGGGCACAGGCCAGGTGAGCAAGGCTCCGGCAGCGACAAGAACCTGAACGGAGGGGGCTGTGTCTTCATGCCTGTTTTTGCTCCTTGGAAGTGACTTTAAGGACATGCTGTCAAAACTTGGTGGATGAAAATTAATGACTTCTGCTTTCTTTAGGGGTCCAAAGAGGAACTACCTCATTCTCAACAGCTCATGAAATTACATTTTTGTGTCTGAACAGAGAAGCGCCTGGGTATGCCTCTCGTGAGGGCGTTAGGTGACATCACACACAGCCGTGCTGACGGGACACAGACTGGGCATGACGTGGGCACAGGGTACAAAACTGGAAGTGACAAGGGGAGGAGACAGAATGCAGCAGCTGGAGGAAGCCTGGGAGACCCGTCTAGAATGAACACCTTCAGTTTGCCGATGAAGGAACAGAGATTCAGGAAAGGGTGGTGATGGGCTCCCTGTCTTCTCCTCCACGCCCCCTTCACCCACCTTCCACACCCCCTAACCCTCACCAAATGGCAGGGACTGGGCAAGTTGAAGGGAGGGTCCCCAGAAGCAAGTAGAACTGCCAGCTGAGATGCCAGCAGAAGTGGAGGGCAGTGGAGACCCTCCCCACTCCCTCCCCCCGACCCCAGCAGCTTTCTGCACTGTCAAAGACCTAAAATGATCCGAAAATGCAAGTGTGAGCCCCAAGAACCACTCGTGGACGCAGCTGGCTGAAAGTAGCCGTGCAAGCGAGCTTAAGACCCCAGGCCAGGAACTTTGGGGGCAGACAACTCACTTTAAAAGCAAGGAAGCAGCGGGGTGCACCCATGCAATGGACCGCTACTCGGCGATATAAGGGGACAAGCTACTGACATCCAGCCGCAAGGTGACTCAGAGGCAATAAGCCAAGTGACGGAGGCCAGACTCTAAGGCTACTGCAGTGTGGCTCCATTTCTATGACATTCTAGAAAAGGCAAATCTGCAGGGTCAGAAAATCCATCAGTGGTCACCAGGTGCTGGGGGTGGGAGGAGTGGGTGGACATCAAAGGAGCCTGAGGGGATGTTTTGGAATGATGGAAATATCACGTTGATTTTGGTGCTGGTTACAAGGCTGTGTACCTTTGTCAAAATTCACTGAACTATACTTCAAAAGGGTAAATTTTACTGTATGTCAGTGAACCCCCAACACCAAATGTCAAAGATCGCAATAAACTTGTAAAAAGAAAAGGCAGGGGGACTCGGGCGGGGAGGTTTATGGAAATAAGACAGCATGCTGGCTAAGGAAGCTGGCTGATCTGTGCCCTACTTAACATTTGTCCAAGGCTTTCCCTACCTACATAATCACCAAGCAGGTCTGCAGAATCCTGTTTAAACTCCCCTTGTCAAGGCCACTCACAGCTGGAAGTAAAATCACTTAAACAAGCTGAGGTCTTTGACGTCCTTTGAATTTCATGGCTTGAATTTCCAAGAAGGGACTTTGGCTCCGCCAAGATTTCTCTGCACCCATCCCCTAATCTCGTAATTGATTGGTTTTCACAAAGGGAACAGAAACAAACCCCTGGTTCCTGAGTTGTAGGGTTTCTATTTGCTTCGATCATTAATCAGCCCCAGTGAAGGGAGAAATGTCTCCTACTGCAGAAACCCAATCCACCCTCACCAGTGAAAGGAGGCCCAAGGCAGTCCCACGGGCAGAACCTCAGGGCAGCCGTCCCTGTGGCTCAGCTGGCCAGGGCTTTGCAATACTGATCAAAAGCAACAGAAAAAAAAAAAAAATGGAGAGGAACAAGTAGCTTTTCCTGGAGGTTTTCGTGGCAACTCACTTTTGTTTTAGAGACTATTTTGTAAAAAATCAGGCTATCACAGACAAAACGAAGTGCATCCGTGTCTCCCAGGTAGAAGAGGCTCACCTGTCCTCAGAAATGGAACAATTGGATGGGCTCAAGGATGGCCTGGGGCCACTCACCCTGAATCAAGCCAGGCAGACCCTCCTATAACCTACACGCCAAAGCCCAAACCCAAACCACCACCGGGGCCGAGGGCCCCTCCGAAGCACGCTTTTAGGTATTCCAGACTTCATCCTAACTGATTTCACCCACAGGCGGAGTCCTGTTAACATAGGGACTCCAGCCCTGCTTGTAATTCGCTGTTCATTTCATGGCTCTCACTGGCCATCCTCCGGCTTCATTTTTCCTCTTTGTAAAGTGAGAAGAATTATTTAAAACAAATCTCTGAAAGTTGAGTTGGATATAAGCCGTTGAGGGTCTGGCGGACCAGGGGATTATACTCTTGTTGCTGCCTGGCTTTTCCATCCTTGGGTAAATGCCACATGGCAGTAGTTTGTATTATGATTACAGGCTCCCAGTGGGTTAAATGTGGAAGGGGTGCAAGGTTCTCTTTCCCCAGAAAGGTCTGAAAACATCCCCCTTCCACATGGAGAATAGAGGGGGGCCGGGGGCGGAGTGCCTGTCTGGTATGCAGCTACATTTCTAGTACGGCACAATGCCTGGCTTGCCCCAAGTGTCTGCTGATTAAATGAATGAATGAGTGAATGAATGAAAGAAGAGCTATCAGCACAACAGGCAGTATCTCTGCAAACCTAAATCCTGCAGAGAGTACCTGTATGTGAATGCCGAAGTTACTGACCTGCAAGACCCCTGGAGAAAAGACCAGTCTATACAAAACAAGAGACTGCGGGCTTCCCTGATGACAGGGCCATACCTTGTCCCTAGGTCTTAGCACACTGCCCAGGCTCAGCTAAATGCTTGATGAGTGAATAAAGGAGGGAAGAAAAAAGAAAAAGATGTGGAGGGGCTAATAAAACCGAGGGAAAAGGATGAGGGGGAAAGAATGACTTCAGAAAATAGATTGGCCCACACAGGGCCGACTTGGGCTACCCTGAAAGAGGCAAGAGAGCCCCAGGGAAGAACAGAAGAGTCTGGAATCCTCAGATGGGGATGAGAAAACAAAATCCATGAGCGATATCACACTCAAAGTATCTGTGTTAATAACAAGGCTATTGGCTTTGAATGTCGGAAAATCATCCACGAGTTAGTTTACTAAGCCACAAAGCAATTACTACTAGCACCGATTTTTTGTAAAGAAACCAAAGAAATGATATCCCCAAACTGGCAGCTGGTGTCATGGCCCAACTGCAGACCAGAAGGAGTGGTTCTCCATGCCAGACACAGCTCCGTCCTGATGGCCTTCATGTTGGTGAAGGCCTTCCTGTTGACCTTTCTGGTTGGGATGTTTCAATAAGAAAACTGGCAAAGGCTGGTTTGCTTTAGGCTATTCGGCATCTTTCTACTGTAACTATGAGGGCGCCATACTGACTCAAAAGGCAGAGGTGCCAAAGGATTCAAGAATAACAAGTCATCAGTTACCAGCATGGACGACAGAGAGAAAGACTAGGGAGTTATCTTCTTAGACGTCTGCCCTTACGAGAAACATGTGAGTCCTGTGAATCCAAAGTAATCAAGGGAAAGATGAACAAGAAAGATGGGTTCTCAGGGTGTGGGTTCCAGGCTAGAATGTGCCCCTTGCAAGTTGTCTGACCTCCTTCAGCCCTTTTCTTCTTCCCGTGGCCTCGAGCTGATTCTCAAGATTTAACATGTAAGGGAGAAAGTGATGAGTGAGGACCCGATGGCAGTGCCCAAACTTCCCAGGTCACACTCAGACCAGGCTCTCCCAGGAATGGGGAGATGGGGAAAGGGCAAGGGCGTAGCAGCACCAAGCAGGGGCTCCGTGCGGGGCTTTGAAACGTGCAGGAGCTGAGAGGCCACGGTGCCAGACTGCCTGGATGGTGACACATACTGCGGCCACGGGAGTCTGCAGTGCCTGCCAGTGAGAGCCATACATGAGACAGTGGTCCCGACCCCGCTGTGCGTAGGCAGGTGGAGCCATCTGGGGGGTGACAGACACTGGCCCCAACCCATCTCCAACATGGGACTGACCCAGCCCCCGGGACAAGCGAGGGTGGAGGAGGGAGCTCCCCCGAGGAAGCGGCTGTGGGCTGGGTGGACGGGGATGCCCAGAGAGAGCACATGACCGTTGATGCCTGATCTAATAGGAAACGCGATTCAACGCTCCGACTTGGGGCGAATTTGCTGAATGAGGTAGTTCCATCCTGACCTCTGCAGGCAGGGTCAGTCTGGGACAACAGGAGCCAGGCATTCTTCCCAAGACTCCCAAGGATGAAAAGTAGCCGAGAAGAGCCAGGATGTGGGCTCCCAGAATATGCAATGGGAAAAAACAAAGAGGGAGGGCTGCTGCAAAGGATTCTGGGTGCGGGCTGTTGCGCTGAAAGGTGCCGTCTCTCCATGATTCTGATCCTGACACTTGGCTTGGAGACAGAGACCTCTCTCCCCCGCCCCTCCAAAGCCCTGGAGACAAGTGGGCTGGCTGGAGGAAGGGCCTTGGGGCTTCCAGGGGCATAAGCATGTAACACAGCTGGCTCTGGGTGGGGAGGGGACCTCTCTGGTGCTCAGCAGGGACCACAACGTCCCGGCCTCGGTTTGTTCTCGAAGTGGCAAGCACGGCATGGGACTTGGGGGGCTTCAGCCTCGGAGACAAGGGCAGGGCTACGGATCCACCTTCTCGGCCTGGGAACACTGGGGAGCTCCCCATGGGGCCATCCGGGCCGCCCTTCTGGCTTCACTGTCCCCTCTCCTCAGTGGACCAGGAGAGCGGGTGGGAGGGCAGCTCCGCTTGGGAGCAGGTCCCCCCCTGGCAGGAGTGCTACCTCCTCTCCGTGGGACCCCAGCCCCTCCTCGGCAGGAACCCCCAGGCCGTGTGTCTAGATCTCCATGTCCACGGGGCGGATGTTACCCGTCTTGTGCTCTCTGACCCACAGCTCCCTGTCTTTGGCTGGGTCCACTTTTCGAAGCAGTTGGTCCACAGGCTCGACTGTCTGCAAGGGATGGAGAAGAGGGATACCTTCAGAGGCAGCGGCTGAGCCAGGGACACATCCTCTGAACCACTCTCTAGAGGGTTGTGAGGCCCCGGGGAGGCCCGTGCGAGGGACAGACGTGGGGGGGGGGGCTGGGAGACCCGGGGGGCTGAAGCTCTGGCCTCTGCCCTGCTTTCCCTCGTGCATGTGACCCTCCAGACCTCAGAGTGGATGAAAGGGCAGGTGGCCCAAGGGTCTGTGACCTGTTCCTCCTTCCATCAGTCCCCACATTCACCACCTGAGAACAGGTCAAATGGAACGTCGGCTTGAGAGGTTTTGAATAGTTCCAGCATCGTAAGAAATTCGCCAGGGGAGGCAAGGACATCTCCAGCTATTTTAACTATCGTGACGCATCTATGTGACGCGCTCGGGATGGATTCACATGGACAGCCAGGGTAATTGACATGTCCATCCCAAGAGGTCACCCGCAGGCCCGAGCCCGTGCCCACCTTCCGGACAGATTCATCTGTAGCGGCTACTTGACCTGCCACCACGGCACAGGGCCCTGGCTCTCCCCGGCCCCACGCCCCCCAGGGGCCCCGCTGGCCTCGGCCTGGGGAACTCACGCTTTGGTTGAACATGTCCGTCTCGTGCCGCAGCTGCGTGTACTGGCACAGATGCTGCCGGATCATCTCCACCCTCTCCACCTCCAGCCGTTCCAGCTCCTGCAGAGGAGGAAAGCGGCAGAGACCTCTGGGGGTGTCCCTTCCACCTGGGGACCTTCCCCACCATGCGGGTCCCACTCCCCCCTATACACAAAGCACACATGCTGCCCGCTTATCCCCCAGCCTGCCTGACCCTCTGGGGACTGACGAGGAACCCACCCCGTAGTCTCCCGACTCTCATTCTGCCAGGCGTGGTGGGTGCTAAGAGCTTTACGGGCACTGCTTCATTGTCCTCATCATAATCGTAAGAGGTTCTCTTCTTACCCACATTCTCCAAACAAGGGAATGAACACCTACAGAGGTAACATCGCTTGCCCACAGAGACAGGGAATTATGGGAGCAGCGGGATTTGCACCAGGGTCTGTCGTGCCCTTAATCATGCGTCTGCACCAGTGCAGCCCAGCCCCAGCCCCTGATGGCGTGGAGAGATGGAACACGTGCAGGAGCTTCTGCACCTCCAACTCTTGGGGCTTTGTCCCTGGGCCTCTGCTGAGCGGCCTCGTCTCCTCTGTCCACCCCAAGCGCTGAGGGGCAGGTCAAGGGAGCCAGGAGGGCCGGGAGCAGGGTGGCCACTGTCAAAGGGAAGAGCGGAAGGCGTTTGCCCTTTGGATCCTAGGTGGCTCTGCATCTTTGGAATTTAGGAGATCCGGCTGCTATTCTGTGCACAACTAGGTCACTGTTCAGGTGATTAACCAGGGCGTAGGAAGTAAAGCAGGGAGTTTAATTAGGAGATTAACCAGGAGGAAAACTAGGTCACTGTCCCCGGGGGAGGCCTCTAATCTGCTCTGGTGGACTGGCACCTGGGGAAGGCAGAGGGTTAGTCTCATGCTGGACAGACAGATGGACGGCGGTGGCTTGGGGGCAGTGGGACGGTGTGATAAGCACCTGGCATGATGCCTCCTTTCTCATCTGGCCCCATGACCCACGTGCCAACCCCGCTTCAACCCACTCAGTGGGTGCTGACTTCACAGAAATACTCAACTTGGCTATTTTTCCTAAATGGACCACTGTCTGCTTGGTTGACCCTGACCCCTCAGAAGGATGCAGCACGAGCCCATTGTTGCCTGTGTTCACACAGCTAGGAAGTGCCAGGGCAAGGATCTGAATCCACACAGGCTGGTCTGGAGTTCAGGTCTCAGTCCCAACACTAGAGCAGATCTAATGACCATCTCCATGGTCACCTCCACCCCACTGCCTGCACATCCACCACCATCCACCCAGGGATTCCTGAGCGCCCGCCCCTTCATGGACAAGCGTATGCATCTCTGGTCACTCACCAAGGTGGTGGTCACCATCTCTTCAAACCACTTGGACTGGGCCTGGTTGTAGAGGTCCACACAGCGCATGAGGTCATCTCCTGGAAGGGCCAAGGTCATTGTCATACTCTGAGCTGTCCTCACCATGGCCGCCTTCTCCCACCTGCACCCCACAGCCAGGGTGATGGGAGGCCACCGGAAAGCTGGTGGGTGGGGAGGATGAGCAGAGCAAGAGAAGGGGGCAACCCAGCCTTACGAGAGGCCGGCTTCAGAGTGTCCATCTGAACTAGACTCCAGACACCAAAAACTCAGGAAGGGGGTTTCTCAGTAAGAATGTATGTATGGTAGGGGTGGGGGGAGTACTCCTAGGACCCCCAACTCTATCATGAGCCCAAGAAATGCTTCCTCTTCTAAAGATGGGAGTTTCATTTCACATTGGAGAGTCCTGCTTGGTTGAAACATGTGACTCAAGCAACTTGCTACTAGTTAGAGTTAAAGAAGGGAAGTTTGCAAATCACGTGTGTGTGTGTGTGTGTGTGCGTGTGTGTGTGTACATACATGCAGCAGCAAAGGGTGGGTGGGAAGAGAATGAGCTCTTTCTATAGTATTTTATTTCATAAGAGAGAGATCTGAAACAAACTATGTAACAAACTGCAAGTAACTGCAACATTACTAAGGTCCCAGCATCCCAGACCCTTGCTACATGGAACACAGTTCCTGGACCAGCCGCGTCAGTGCGCCCTGGGAGTTTGCTCGAAATGCAATCTCAGGATGTTTCTGAGACCTAGTGAATCAAAAACCATTTTCACAAGATCCTCAGGTGATCCCCGTGCACATCACAGTTGGAGAAGCACAGCTTGGTCTGCATGTAGTTTCCTGATCATCACAGGGTGCCAGAGAGAGGAAGACATCATGGTCTCTGCTCACGATGGGAAAACTCATGAGTGAACCCAGAGGTAACGATGAACTCTTCAAAGGGATTCCTATAATGGCATCACCTTGCTCATGTGGGTTCAGATATGAAAGTGAGTGAAAGAAAGTGGGCAGAGTTATGCCCACATGACCCAGGGCCTGGCTCAGGACCCCCTCCCCAGTGAACCATACACCATTAGCTGGGAACTAAGCCTTCCTTGAGTAACAGAACCCAAATCAAGGCTCTGTTCATTGTGCCCTTGGTTCAAGGCCAAGACTGGGCCCTTGATCCCAAGAAAGACTGAACTATAGGGAAGAAAGTGGATATTTCATTGCAGATGCATTCCCACCAAGAGCTTGCGCCTGACCGTGGGTGGGGTCACCCTATAAACAATATGAAACTCCCAAAGCCCTGTTTGTTGATCCTGATTTTGACAACATGCTTCAGGAACTTCTGCAACATCAGGAAATAGTATAGGTGAAGGTAGGTGTGTCTCTTCTCTAGGCATCCCAAGGGTTTGAAATCAGGCCCTTCTGAACAGTACAGGTTAAGGACATGGATTCTGGAACCAGATCTGGGCTGTCATACAGCTCCACTGTTTACTAGCCGTGCAACCTTGGACAAGTTGATTCACCCTGCCTGTGCCTCAGTTTCGTCATCTGTAAAATGGGGATAATAATGGTACCTCCATAGAGCCACGGTGAAGATTAAATAAGCACACCCTCCCCCAAAAAAAGAAAAATAAAAAAGAAAACACAAAGAACAAAATAAAAAGATAAACAACTTACGAAAAGTATTTGCAATTCAAATGACAAAAAGTTAATTTTCTTTATCAATCAATAAGAACAAGACCAGCCATTTGACATAAAAATGGGGAGAGCTGGGCTTCCCTGGTGGCGCAGTGGTTGGGAGTCCGCCTGCCAATGCAGGGGACGCGGGTTCATGCCCCGGTCCGGGAAGATCCCTCGTGCCGTGGAGCGGCTGGGCCCGTGAGCCATGGCTGCTGGGCCTGCGCGTCCGGAGCCTGTGCTCCGCAACGGGAGAGGCCACAGCAGTGAGAGGCCCGCGTACTGCAAAAAAAAAAAAAAAATGGGGAGAGCATATGAGTGAATCATAAAAAAAAAAAGCCACGACGATTTATAAGTCTAGTTTTAAAATGCTCAACTCCACTCAAAAAGCAGTGTAGGGCTTCCCTGGTGGCGCAGCGGTTGAGAGTCCGCCTGCCGATGCAGGGGACGTGGGTTCGTGCCCCGGTCCGGGAAGATCCCACATGCCGTGGAGCGGCTGAGCCCGTGAGCCATGGCCGCTGAGCCTGTGCGTCCGGAGCCTGTGCTCCGCAACACGAGAGGCCACAACAGTGAGAGGCCCGCGTACCACAAAAAAAAAAAAAAAAAAAAAAAAAAGGCAGTGTAAATTAAATTAGAAACAAAATACTATTTTTTACCAGATAGTTACAATGTCAAAATCTGAGAGCATTCAGTGCTGACAAGAGTTTAGGGAACAAGCGTTCACAGAGCTATTGGTGGGCACCCCTCTCTGGAAAGCAACTTGGAAACATCCATCAAAATGAATACAAGCATCTGACCCAGAAACCCCGACCCCATCTCTATACTGTCTATATGCAGGTTCTGTTCCCCCCACCCCTGAGATGCATTTATAGTAACAGCATCGCTGGCATTGGCAAAAACTCTGAAACAATCTAAAAGTCTTACAAAAATCAATTAGGGGAATGATGAAACAAATCTGGATACGATCATACACTTGCTCGCTATTCAACTATTTAATAAGTCTGATGTACATGAATGGATGGGGAAATAAATTTATGGGTGATGGAATAGAGCTATCTCTAAGATATATCAATTAAAATATAAGTTCAGAACACAGCATAATATGATTTTATGTATATGAATTTTTTGTTTGTTTGTTTGTTTGGCTGCACTGTGCAGCATGTGGGATCTTAGTTCCCAGACCAGGGATCGAACCCGGGCCCCCTGCATTGGACGCACGGAGTCTTAATCACTGGACCTTCAGGGAAGTCCCTATAAATTTACATATTAAAAAACATTTAAAAAATTAAAACACTAGGATGTGTTGATGGTGATTATATCTGGGGAATAAGATTTTATATTCTTACGTGTTGATTAAAATTTTTTGTCAAGCAGCAATATTGTTTTTGTAATATAATTTTATTTTTTAATAGTTTAATAAATTAAACTAATTTAAATGTGCCTCTCCCATCCCTTTCCTACTCTCAACAAGTATACTGTGCCTTCTGTTTCTGCATCCAATACTTTACCACTGTGCATTAAAGTTCTTTATATAAAATGCTGTATTTATATTACACTATTTTGTTATGACATTTTTATACCACCTTATTTCAAAATGTCACTAAGGTGGCTGTTTCATCCTATAATGAACTAATTATACCAGGTCCACCAGAAATTGGGGTGAAAGGGATTTAGAGACCATCTAATCCAAACCCTAATCCCACAGCACATATTTTAATCCCAGAAAGCAAAACGCACTGTCCTTGTACACCATGAAACTGGTTTTTTAGAAATATTTAACAATTTTTTTTTAGATTACTGTTTCTCACTGGTTTTTCTCCCCCTTCCTTGTGCATTAGCTAATTTTTACCTCTAGGTGGAAGCAGAAGCTGACTCATTGGGAAATCTTTTGGAGAAAATCTGAAATATGGCTATTTCTTTAAACAAAATGTTGACCTCTGTTCTGGCGCAGAAGCCCATCACCAGAGGTGAACCTTTGGAGTAGCACTCCCCGGGGAGGTGGGACAGCTTGGGTGGGTGTGGTTTGCACTTCCCCTAGGAGCTCCAGGCAGCGACAGGACCCCTGAATTCCAGGTGCCTGGAAGAGTCTGTCCACCTCCTGGCCAGAGACCCAGGGCTTGGACCAGAAGGAGCCCTCTGGCCCAAAGGGAGGGTGTGGGGAGCCCTGTCCCCTGCCACAGCCTGGACACAGCCGGGTCTGCTCCCCGCCCCACAGCCCCACACCCCAGCCTCATCCTGTGGGGTGCACGTTCACAGGCACCCCATCTCTCAGCCCCTCCTGTGTTTCTGTGACCAGGTGAGGACGGACAGGGGCAGCGGGCGACGGTGCCTCACTCACCCGCCTGTGTGGACTTCCTCCGTGCCTTCTTGATGTCCTCCTCCGTCTTGTTGCTCAGCTTTATCTCCAGCTGCTGGGTCTTCATCTCCAGGTCTCTCTGCCGCTCCGTGAGGGCTTTCCGGGCCTGGGGTCCAAGGACGTGAAGCTATTCATGGGCTCAGAGCCAGGAAGGGCCTATGGGGCACACGGGGCCTGGCTTCCCCTTTTCTAGGTAAGAGTCCTTTCTTTTCCCTGCTTTTGTGGATGAGGTCACAGTGGCTCCGACAGGCTAAGCAGCTAGACCAGCATCACCCGGCCAGTTAGGGACCACGTGGAGGCTGCCAAGCATCCTCTCATCCCCATCTCTTGGCCTAGAGCAAGCCTCTCAGAGCATGTTTTCATTGGAGCATGTACACGTACTGGGGACCCAAGCGGTCCTAAAATCACAGCTTCTCCGGGGTGGCAGGGACCACAAAGGTCGACATCACTTCCCAGCAGTGCTTATCGGCTGGTAGCACCAGGCTCCCCGTTCTGGGGCAGGATGGGCCCTTTGGTGGCAGCTGCTGGCAGGTGGGGGATTCCGTCAGGAGGGAATCTGCCAGGTGAGACCCAGGCAAAGGGGCCCCATGTGGACCGGCAGCAAGTCCAGGCTCCGAGACCCACGAAAGCAGGGTGTACCTTGTCTCATGTGCCGGAGGGAGGCCCCCTACACCCTCCACTGCAGGTGCAGCCACACCCACTCCCACTCAGAATCTGAGCACCAGGGGGAAGCAGCCCACCTACCCTTTGGCTGGGGGAGGGGCATCTCATACTCCCCACCCCTCCAGATCCTGCCATGGGGGGACAAAAGCCTCTGCCTTGGCACACGGAGCCCCTGCTGGTTCCCAGCCCCCTGTCCTCCAGCGGCACCCTCCCGCCCTGGCATCCTGGGCCTCACCTTCTCCACCGCGGCATAGCGGCTGGCGAGCTGCTTGCGGAGGTCTGCAATGTGGTGGTCACACTTTTTCATGTCCTTCTTGAAGTTCTCGCGGAAGTTCATCAGGGGCTTCTCCACCTCACTGTGAAGCTGTCGATGGGGGAGACACACTCAGGACCCCCGGGGTGTCAGCTGCACATGGGAGGGGGGCGCTGCCCCCAACCCTGCAGGCGAGGATGGGGGACCTTCCCACCGGAAGGTCAGAGACAAGTGGCTGCTTATCTGGTAGCAGTCAAGGAAGTCACCTCAGCTGGCCACGTCCCAATGTTCACACCGATGGACAGGTTAGCATCTGGAGCCTTCGAGTCCCTTGCGGGCACCCCCTTCCTGCGCTAAGTCCCCAGAGCTTCCTCTAGGGCTTTGCTCGGGTGTCCGGCTCCCTTTCCTTCCAACCTGGGAGCTTTCTCGGGGCAGAACCCAAGCCACCATCTCTGTGTCTCCGAGCACTTAACAGAGGGACTGCTGCGTGGGTGACATTTAATCAGGTGATCTCGGGTCAGCTCTACTTATTGGACAGCTACCACGTGCCAGGTGCTGAGACCACAGAGGATCTGCTCATGGTCTGGATGTCGAGGAGGTCTTGTTAGGAGCTCAGGGGCCCCCTCTTCCTGAACTGTGCCTGCTGGTCTCTGCGTGGAGGCTGGCGCAACCCCACCGCACCAGAACGAACTGGCCTCGCACCCCCAGGGACAGAGAAGGGTTCTTTATGCTCTGAGAGGTGCTGGGTGAGGTTGGTGTTCAAGCTTTTTCCTTCGCTTTTATTCCTTCCCTCTTTCCCACTCCACTCTCTTTGGAAGGAGAATTTTTACTTAAAACTTTTTTTGGGGGGGGTTGTGAACATGAGATGTATCTGATGAGAAAACAGATAAATGTGGACCTGCTGTGGTCAGAGTCACAGCCTAGAGCCCCCCGACTCAGCCTCTCAGAGCCCCACCCACTGGCCTCCTTGGGCCCCCTCGATCTGCCTTCCAGGGCCCCTCAGCCTCCATCCGCCCCTCTGGGAAGCAGAGCTGAACTTCCCTGGATGGATGAGATCCCAGCTCTGGGGTCTGTGATCGCTCCCCTCTTCCTCTTCACCAGGCCCCTTCTTCCCACATTATCTTTTCCCCAGAGACCTCAAGGACAGAGGTGCTCCTAGTCCTAAAGCACCGAGTACACATCACTGTGAGCTCTAGGAGGGTGGGGGCCACGCTGGCTTGGTCACTGCTGTGTCCGCAGCATCTGGCCGGAGCTGGTGCACAGTGGGTGATCCTTCTCTACTTAGATCTTCAGGGCCCGATGCCCTGGGTGACAAGACGATGCTCTGTTGGTGGACAACCTTCAAAGACTAACAGAGAGCGGGCTGCACAAACGCCCTTCTCTTCCTCCCGTTGCTTGTAACGTCTGCTATCATTTTTTTGAGCCCTTGGAAGTTTCCTTGCACAGGAAAACACCCCCATCTGGTGGCAGTCTGTAAGATGCCACAAACTTGAGCGCTGCTGAGAACAAGGAAACACCTTCCGCACACAGATTAAATGGCTTTGAGGGAGGAGGGGGAGGGGCTGCATAATTGGCTGCCGTGGGAACCGGCTCCTGATGGGGCTCTACGTGGGTTAACTCAGCCTGTTGACCCCGTAACTCCGCGGTCTCTTTCTGAGGGATTTCCATACTTCATGTACCCAGGAGTGACCTTGCAGAGGCTTATCAATACTCAGGAGTCCTGGGCGCCGGCCCCAGATTCTGTGGTCTGGAGAAGGGCCCCAGGATCCTGCCAACACACCCAAACGCTCTCCCCCAATTCCAAATGACATTCTGGAAACATCGCGCTACTGGCTGTCAGAAGCGATTCAACCCCGTGGATTGAAGACCCATGGATTCTCCCTCTGTATTTTAAGTACTTTGAAAATAAAGCTAATTTTTTCTTTAAGAAAGTCGGCTGGGTGTTTTTTTATACTCATTCTTAACGTTTAAGCATCTCTGGCTAACCAGGAGGCAGAAGCCCTCCCTGGAAGCTTGTCCTCATGAACTTGAGCTGGCCTGGCTTGGATGCCACAGGCTATTGAAGCCATTTGGTTTGCCTTTCAGAATTCCTGTCTCCTCCTTTCATGTCACTCATCAGAAGAGAGTAAGAGAAAACTTAAGTTGGCGGGAATTTCAGAGACCACAGGGAGACCTCGGAGACATTGTGGGTTTGGGGCAGACCACCACAATACAGTGAAGACTGCAATAAATCGAGTCACATGGATTCTTTTGGTTTCCCAGTACACATAAAAGTGATGTGTACACTATACTGTAGTCTGTTAAGTGTGTAATAGCTCTATGTCTTAAAAATGCACATACTGGGACTTCCCTGATGGCGCACTGGTTAAGAATTCGCCTGCCAATGCAGGGGACACAGGTTCGAGCCCTGGTCTGGGAAGATCCCGCATGCCGTGGATCAACTAAGCCTGTGTGCTACAACTATGGAGCCTGCACTCTAGAGCCCACGAGCCACAAGTACTGAGCCCCCGTGCCACAACTGCTGAAGCCTGTGTGCCTAGAGCCCGTGCTCCGCAACAAGAGAATCTACCACAATGAGAAGCCCGCGCACTGCAACAAAGAGTAGCCCCCCTTCACCACAACTAGAGAAAGCCCGCGCACGGCAACGAAGACCCAACGCAGCCATAAATAAATAAATAAATAGATAGACAGATAGATAAATAAGTTTTTAAAAATGCACATACCTTAATTTTTAAAATACTTATTGCTAAAAAAAATGCTAACCATCGCCTGACAACGCAGGGTCGCCGCACATCTTCAATTTGTTAAAACAAAACAAAACAAACACACACACACTAAAGCAAAGTGTTATATTAAACAAGGTATGCCTGTATCTAGTCCAGTGGGTTACTAAGAGTTGTGAAATCATTTTAGTGGGTCAGGACCTGCTTTTAGATGACCATAGCCCAGACACAAAGAGAAAATATCAGAGTGCATTTTAGGCAGAAGGTTAAGTAGTTTCACAAACAGTTGTTTTAGCCACGTGCATGTGTATCTGTATGCGGATATCTGGATGTGGATACCTGTGTGTTCCAGGTGGCCATGGAAAACGTATAACTGTGGGTCACAGTCAAGTAAGGTTCAAGTCACTGATCTGGTCCAATCTCTTCATTTCACACATGAAAAAAATGGAAGCTCAGAGATGCTAAGTGACTTGCCCAAGGTCACAAAGCTTGTTAGTGATGGCAATGACATAAAAGTCCTGTCTCCTGAGGCTCACTGTGCCCCCCGAAATCTTCTGGCTGAACGCACGGCCTCGACTGCAGGATTAGATTTTCTCCCATCAGAAGGAATTTTTCTGTTCTCCCTTCGGCACCCAGAAGCGGGTATAACTTCCTTTATATATAGCAATCTTATTTCTTTAACAGCCTGTTGCTATGAACAGTGGCTGGAGCTAGGAGACTAGAAAAGCCTAAACGATTCCTGAAATGAGATTGCATTTCTTAAAGAGCTCTTGCCCCAGACACAGAACATTCAGGGTGGAATTTTTCAACGAGCCTTTTGGAGCAGATGGTAAAATGGATTTCGCACATATGCAGCCGTATTATCCAGGGCGGACGGATAGTCCTTGGAGCCTTTTCTTTTCAAGGAATTGTCATACAACCACTGGGCTGCCACCATGATTGCCTGAGGACACCGACACTGACCGACGGGCTGGAGGCAGCAGACATTCTTATAGAAAAATCTATGTGTGAATTTTGTGTGAACATTTCCTCAGAAGCCTCCCATCAGCTACCTGAAGTCAGCCCTGAATTAAAACATCCCGGCATTTGGAGGGCCAGACTGTACTGCCCTGGACAGTCCTTAAGAGAGGGCAGAGTGCTCCTCAGAACAGGGTTCTGTGTTTTAAATGCCACTGGTCTGCCCGGAGAAAAGGTCTGGGGGTCAAAGCTGCAATTCACTCAGTCCTCGCCTTTGCTTCCTCAGCAGCTGAGCCCACTTGGCTGTGTAACCACTGGCTGTGATTTAACCCCTCTATTCCTACTCATTTGTGAAACGGAGATGCTGTCTTGAACAGTAGCTGATAAAATTGAGGGAGATGAATGATATCCTACACCTAACACTTACATTACCGTGATACTGTGATATAATAACTAATATATATTTTGGTCTTTGTCCCCAGCTCCTGGCTGGAGCTCCTAGAGCCTTTGCAACTTCCTAAACAACAAAGGTCCCAGGAGCATCCTTTGGTCTAATATTTGGTCTCTGAGCCACTGTTGCTGATACCAAGCTCCTACATCCCTTGGAATTTCCTGGGTGATAGGAAGTCTTTTGTTCTAATGAGGTGCCTCTGCCTGGGCTCCTGGACGGGGGCTGGTCACCAGAAAGACCAAGCCATGATTAGAAGCTTGTAACTCTCAGCCCCCTCCCCATCCCCTGGGGAGAGGAGAGGGGCTGGAGATTGAGTTAATAATTGATTCTGCCTATGTGATGATACCTCCATTACAACCTGTCAGTCACAGGGCCCAGAGAGCTTCTGGATTGGTGAACACACATATCTAGCCTTTATCCTATCCTTTAATATATAATAAACTGGTAAACCTAATAAGTGTTCCCCTGAGTTTCGTGAGCTGTTCTAGCAAATTATCAAACCTGAGGAGGGGGTCACGGGAACCCCTGATTTGTAGCCAAGTTGGACAGAAGTTGTGGGTAACCTGGGGACCCACTACTTACGATAGCCATCTGAAGTAGGGTTGGTCCTGTAGCACTGAGTCCTTAACCTGCAGGATCCTATGCTGACCCTGGGGGAGTTAGTGTCAGAGCTGAATTAAAGTGTAGGACCCCCAGCTGGGGTCAGGGAATTGGTTGGTGTGGGGAAAACCCACCCAGTTTGGTGACCAGACGTGCTGCTGTGAGCAGCGGTAGTAAAAGGAAAGATTAGAGGAAAACATTGCATGGGGGAGTACTGTCACCCGCTGGGTACCTTACGAACAATCGAGAATCAGGCGGCCTGCTGATGGAGAGCAAATGCCACCAGGATTTCTGGGGCTCCGGCAGGCGACCCTTCAGAAGCTCGCAGACCCGGCTCCCAGTCCCATCACAATGGCAGCCTCTACATGTATCTCACAGTCAACGGAAGTTTCCACCACCGCAGAAGCTGGAGCTGCTGGGGGCTAGGAGGGAGAAGGGAGACCTAAAGGGAACACTACCATGATCTACAGCTTCAAAACAACTCCCTGCTTTGTACGCAAGGCTCAAAAGAGACCCATTCACGGAGCTCCCTTCTCTCCCAGTACTTGAGAGGCAACTTCCTTGCCAAGTGGTGTCTGAGGTTAGTGTGCCATTGCTGGCCCAGGAATTCTCACTCGCATCTGGGTGTCAACTCAGTCTTGGGGCTCCAGCATCCTTCGGGAGCAGGGAGCTGGTAACACACTGTTTTTCCTCCCAGCCCAGCTCTTTATAAAGCTCCTTCACACATCTCAGCCGTACGAGTCATTCACCCTGCCCTCGGTGTGCGGAGAACCATGACGGGTGGAGACCTGGATACAAAGTCAGTTTCCTGTCTTCCAACAGCACACTAAGCCCAGAAATCCAACTGTTGTGGACGAAGCGCTAGAAAAGACACAGGACCTGGGAGCGCTAAGTGTGGAAATCACGGGAAGGAGCAGCCATCTTTGTGGGATGCCACGTTCAAGTGGCATCCTCCTCCTTGACACCCTGATGTTAAAGGAGGCAGTGTACACCCTGCTGTTAAAATGTGGGCTCAGAGGGTTTAAGCGCTTTGTCCCAGTGTCCTCTTGGGCTGGTGACTGTGGGAGGGCAGAAGAAAGAGCGTAGACCCAGTAGGCAAAGGTCACCGGGAATGGTACCCCTCTCCAGGGGCTCTCGTCCTTTAGAAGGCAAGCATCCTAGTGGGCGGCCCCATCAGTCACGCACACGTTAGTGTGAATTTCCCCCTTAGACTCTTGGTTTATTCTCCACCTGGAAAGCAGCTAAGAGCCTGAGAGGGAATTTGGAGACAGGAGACAGGGAGTGGGGAAGAGAGGGTTGTTGGGAAACACGGAGAAATCTTGGCAGAAAGTAGGCCTGAAAAGACTAGGGGGTCGAGAGGAGATCGTCAGAGGTCCTATTCACTCGTAACTTCAGAAAATACTTATTGACATCTACTATGTATCAGGCACCACTCAAGAGTCCTGAAGACACAGTGAGTGGGAGAGAAACATCACTGTCCGAGGGCACGGCGCTAGAGTCTTCTGGACCAATGGAAAGAAGGGTCAGCTACCTAGTCTGAAACTGTGTAACAACAAACACAACAAAACAAAAACATTCTCCCTTCGAAAGAGTCTAGTCTCTCCCGACACTAAGAAGAGATAGAAAATGCCAATGCATTCCTTTGAAAGCCAAGCCACACAAAAGTGCAGTTTCATCCCTCAGGGGCTCACCCGAGAAACTGAGGGGCATCTACCCTCACCTCACAGAGGTGTGCTGGGGTTACTCGCACTGGCTCATCAGGGCCCAGGGTTAAATCTGGAGGCATTTTGTGAGTTGGTTGTTAAAGACAGCCAGTATTAAACATTAAATGATCTAAACTTAAAATTAACAAACTACATTAAAAACAAAGGTAATACATATCCTCATACCCTCCTAACTACATGTGACTATTATCCACGCTCTTGATGGATGTGTATGATTACTGATGCTATTTTGTTGGTATAGGGGGAGCACGGTCTAAGGGTAGCATCTCTTCCCAACTCTTGAAATTTACACCATGGAAACTGTGCAACACCACACCGGTCTGTAGGACCAACCCAGGGAGGGCTTACCTTGGCGGAGAACTTGAGGTGAACTTCAGCCTCGTCAGCAAGGCTCTTCTTCACCTGCGCCCATGCTTCTCCCAGGGAGCTGCAACACCAAGGAGTCGATGAGGCTCGGGGAGGCCACACCGACCTCAGGTCAGAGGCCACGGCCCTCCCTGAGACAGGATGGTGGGTCTTGACCACGAGTCCCGGGGGAGCGTACGACACAA
The DNA here is from genome assembly GCF_025265405.1 of Mesoplodon densirostris. Lineage (NCBI taxonomy): Eukaryota > Metazoa > Chordata > Mammalia > Artiodactyla > Ziphiidae > Mesoplodon > Mesoplodon densirostris. Next base: position 41,991,694 of record NC_082678.1, on the reverse strand, counting down.
GAGACCGTGGACTTGGATGAGGCAGAGGCCAGGCACAAAACAAACCTGAGGACCACAGAGGAGCCTTCCCGAACCAAGCTGAGAGAACAGACTGCAGCAGACAGTCGAGTGCCTGGGGAAATATCCAGAAGCCCAGAGGACCGGGGAGATGTGAGAGGGAGGTGGGGCACAGTGCCGTGAGGACCCTAATACCTGGCCCATTACTGTCTCCGGCCTTCCTGTCGCTCCTCCCTGGTTTACTGTTGAGGGTTGGAAATGCCTGCTGGCAAGCCAAGGAAGGAGAACGGATGCCTTTTCAGGGAGAAGTTCTTCTCAAACAGAAGGCACCACACAGCCCTGCTTGCAGGTAAACCTCCAGCGGCCTGACTTCCAAGGAGGGCAAAAATGGACCAGCTGGGTGTAGGAACCTCTTAGGGATGCCCACCCAGCAGAGAAGGCTCGCCATCACCATCCTCAGGAGCATGACCCCCCGCTAGTACTTGTTCTGGATTGTGAACCCCAGTGCTGCCCATAGCCAACCAGAGAAGGGCAAAGTCCTCTAAGCTAAATAACTTTTCCACTGGTAGGAGATGTTCCAAATAGAAGCAATCTCCTGAAGTCTCCCAGACTTTTGAATGCAGGGCCCCGCGCTCCAGTCTCCCTGATTCGGAATTCTTGAACCTTGATGACCTTCAAAATGATACTCCTGCACGTTTGCTTGAGACCTCTCCACCCAGCTGGTAAACCCGGGCTGAATGGTCAGTTGACTTAATTTCATCAAAAAGCCACTTCCGGGCTTCCCTGGTGGCGCAGTGGTTGAGAGTCCGCCTGCCGATGCAGGGGACACGGGTTCGTGCCCCGGTCTGGGAAGATCCCACATGCCGCGGAGCGGCTGGGCCCGTGAGCCATGGCCGCTGAGCCTGCGCGCCCGGAGCCTGTGCTCCGCAACGGGAGAGTCCACAGCAGTGAGAGGCCCGCGTACCGCAAAAAAAAAAAAAAAAAAAAAAAAGCCACTTCCCCCAGAGAATTCATTAAACTTGAGGGGCAAAAAAGCTGATTCAAAGACAGCATGCTGCGAGGCTTCTGGGTTTTGAGCCGAGCAGCCAGCAGCTGAGAATTACCCAACAGAACAGAACAGAACAGAACAGATCTCTGTGGTCAGAGTCTGGGCCTGTCTGGTCATGGTGCTGGCTCAGGCTGAGGCGGCTGTTTATGGGAAACAACTGATTGATTTTATCTTGGAGTCAGGCAGCAAAGAAAGGTCCCCTCAGGTGATCCCAGCTGGGGGGCCCACCTGAGAAGAGACGAGTGAGAATCGGAGCGATCCAAGCTGCTGGCATTTGTCTTGGCCTGAAGGGCCTGAGCTCCCGGGAGCTGGGCTGGGCCCACACTGGGTGGCCTGGCTCCTTACCTGACTGGGCAGATGGGTAGGGGGTCCATGGTGGGGGAAGGAGGGAGTGGAAGCGGTCATGATAGTCATACAGATATGGGATCAGAACAGCAGGTCCAGAAAGAGACTCGCCCAGATACAGGCGATGCGCTTGCAGCAAAGGTGCCAAGTATCTCAATGGAGAACAGACAGCCTTTCAAGAAATGGCACAGAGACAACTGTACATCCACAGGGAAGAAAGGAATCCTGCCCCTGACCTATGCCACACACAAAGATGATCTCAAGATGGATCACACAGCTACAGTGAAAGCCAACAAGCTTACAGAAGCAGTCCCAGGAGGAGGGGGAGTTTGATGACAGGGGGCTGGAGGGGGCTTCTCCCTGCAGCTGAGCTACTCGCCAGCCCGCAGGAGGTACAAACAAGAGCCCAGAAGCCCTGGTGGTGCCGAGAGACTGTAAGTCTGCTGCCAGCAGAGCACGTGGTCAGTAACTGGCCCAGGGACAGTGACATTGGCCTGAGACTGTCATCTGAGGGTCATCGGGAGGAAAGGGGAAAGCACAGTTTCATGCTCAGGACAATGTCCTCGGCCCTGCCTCCAGGCTGGGCCCTCAGTAGTAGGAGGACATCACTCCAAACACTCAGCTGGGCCTGTCTGAGCTGGGCCAGCCCCAAGCAGGCCTCTCCCCCCTCCCAATATTCCAGCTGCCTTGGAGCCACGTCACAAGTTAGAAAAAAGGCCATTTAGAAATTCTCTCACTGAAGAGAGATTTTTTTCATCTGATAAGAGGTTAATGAAAAAACAAAACAAAACCCAAAACCCGAGATACCGTTTCTCACACGGTCCCAGCAGACCGTCTGAGCCTGCCAAATCAAAACACATGTCACTATCACAAGCACCACAGGATAGCAAAACTGAAGGCAGGACAAATCACCTGCTGCTGCTTATTTACCAATGTGCACACACCCTGTGGAATCTAATTTGGACACAGCACAACTCAAGTCTCCCCATCCGCGTCTCCCCAGGCTGCCCCACATTTCTAGGCTCCGGCATCGCGCTTCGAAAGTTTCAGGTGGACGGGCTGCCATGCAAAGCTGTGTGTGAATGCAAAACAGTGTAGCTGCAGGTCGTGAGCAGGGGCGGGCCCATGCGCCTCCAGAAGGAGCGTGTGTCTGGGGGTGGTGCGTGCACGCAGGGGAGATGGGGGGTTATGTGTTCCTGGCCGTGTTGCACGTGAGCTGCGCTGATGCCGGAACGTGAGCGTGTGGCGAGGTGCCCCGTGTTTGTGGGTGCACGTGTGTACGGCATGATGGCGAGGGCCGACTCCTGGCTCGTGCAGCTGGGAGCATATGCTGTGCGTGTTGGCTGGACGGAGTGTCCCTGGCAGCAGCTCAGGCCGAGGAGGTGGAAGCCTCTTCCAGAGCAGCTCTGCGTTGCGGGGCATGGGGGTACTTTAGGAAAGCCCCCTGCCCAGGCCGGAGGGGAGACTCCCCGAGAAGCTCCCTTCCTGCCCTGGTCTCAGGCCCGGTGCAGGGAGTAGGAGGAAGCCAGAGGTAACTTCATTTATGTCCCTGGAAGAGACACTGGCCGTGAAGGACCACCCAGTGGCCTGCTGGGTCAATGAAAACCATTCCGAGGCGGCCTCTTGGCTAGACAGCGAGCCCACACAGAGGCCCTAATCAAAGCCACATTTGGTTGGCAAAGCCCCATCGCCTGAAGGATTCAAGCCATGCAGGCAGATTTGGCCTTGTTCAACATCACAGCTCTGTGACGACCACAGCCAGCCCATGACAGAATGACTTCCATCCCCGGGGGCTCACTTCCCCTTATAGGTGGGATTCGAACAGAGTCTGCACTGGAGAGAGGTCGGACTAGAGAGAGGACCTCGGGGGACCTTTCAACTCCTGAGACTCTGTATTTGTTTTAGTATTGAGGTGCAATTCACACAACACAAAATTAACCACTTTATAAAGAGGATAAGCATTTACTACATTTGCCATCTTGTGCAACCATCACCTCTAGTTGCAAAACATTTTTATCACCCTGTGATGGACTGAATGTGTTGCCCAAATTCAGACGTTGCAGCTCTAACCCACAGTGTGGCTGTTATCTGGAAATGGGGCCTCTAAGGAAGTAATGAGGGTTAAATAAGGTCATACGGGTGGGGAAGAAGTGACACCGGAGAGCTCGTTGTCTCTCCTCACTGAGGAAAAGCCACCTGCAATGCAAGGAGGGAGCTCTCACCGGACACCAACCCTGCCAGCACCTTGACCTTGGACTCCCCAACCTCCAGAACCGTGATTAATTACATTTCTGTTGCTTAAGCCACCCAGTCTACGGTATTCTGTTACAGCAGCCCAAGCAGATGAACACATACCCCAGAAGGAAACCTCGTACCCATTAAACAGTTACTTCCAGTCCCCTTTTCTCCCGCCCCCTGGCCATCACCCATCTTCATTCTGTCTCTATGGGTTTGTCTATTCTGGCCATTTCATATAAATGGATCATACAGTATGCAACCTCTGTGTCCTGCTTCTTTCACTTAACATAATGTTTTCGAGGTTCATCCCCATAGTAATGTGGATCATTACTTCCTTTTTATGGCTGAATAATATTCCATCATGTATCCATATATCCAACATGGATGGACCACAATGTGTTTATGCATTCATCCTTTGATGGACATTTGGGTTGTTTCCACCTTTTGGCTATAGTGAACTGTGCTGCTACGAACATGCGTGTATATGTATTTGAATATCTGCTTTTAATTCTTTTGGATATAAACCTAGGAGTGGAATTGCTGGATCATACAGTAACTCTATGTTTAGTTTTCTGAGGCACTGCCTAACTGTGTTCCGTAGTGGCTGTGCCATTTTGCATTCCCACCAACAGGTTGAAACCCTTTGTTAACAGATGGAGCGGAGAAGACTACAGTCTTTCCCCAACTAGGGATCTTTCTGTGGCCGGGAGGGTGGGCTTGAGCCTCTCCCAGCCCGGGTCCCACCCAAGGAGGTCTGGACTGTCACAGCAGGAGGGGGAGGGGAGCCTGGGCCTCAGGCCCACAGGAGAGAATTCTAAACAAGGGGGCTGGGTGTGGAATCCTGTCACCTAGTTTCCTACCAGCCTGCTCTCAGAGAAAGGGGAGCAGGGGTTGGCATCTGGAGGCTGGTTCCCAGCTACCAGGTGACAGGGCAGAGGGGGTCCTGACATACTCCAGCATCTGGCAGGAGGCCCTTGGCCGCTCGACAGTAGATAATATGGAAGTGCCAACCTTGAGTGTGAATGCTCACACCTGGAATCATGGCTGGCCACTGGAGCCATGAATGCCCACTTTGAACCATGAATGTTCCCCTTGAATCATGAATGTCCACCTTGAACCATGAATGCCCAACTTGAATCGTGAATGCCCACCCTGAATCATGGGCACCCACCTTCAGCCAGGTCTATGGAGACCTTTCCATCCATATGGGACCATGGCAACGATCAGTGATCAGTGAAAAGGGACCCCCCCCAAGTGTCCCCTCTCCTTCCCCACTCCCATCACTGTCCTCCCTACTCACCCCTCCTCCTGAGCAGCCAAGGAGTTCTGAGAGAGCTTAGCTAAGTTCTTTGCATATTCTTCTTCAATCTTTATCCTGCAAAGGGAGAAAATCCAACATGTCAGCTCCCCAGCACTAGACTGTGGGTCTGACCTGCAGCCCTGCTACTTATTAACCATGTAAACGAACCCGCCAGACCATAAGCTCTGCAAGTACATGGCTCTTGTCTGTCCACCTGACACACAGTAGGTGCTTAATCAATACATGTTGAATGAATAAATGAACGAAATTGTCTGAACCTCATCTGCAAAGTGAGGCATATGCACCTGTGTCCTAGGCTGTGCAGAGAAGAGTGGTCATTTGCACAGTTCCTAGCACAGGGCTGGACACACAGCAAACACTTAAACCAAGAAATGTAACTCATGATGGACCACGGCTGCCCCCTCTCCCAGCCCCAGAGCTCTGGGCTGAGAGCCTGCAAGGCGGCGTTGGCCCCTCTGAAGCAGGAACAGAACCCCTCTCTACGTTCTCCCAGACCCCAGGGCCCCCAACTTCCAAGCCTGCAGGGTGCAAGCATTTCCATGGAAACCAGCAGTGCCCAGCTCTGCGGTGGATTCCACTTCCCCGGAGAGGGAAGTTTCCCCGGAGAGGGAAGTTGCCTTGGATTTCGCTTCCGGCAGGCAGGCCCTTGACACACTTTCAAGGCAGCTCTCCGGGGAGTGTTCTGTATTATCTGGCACAACCGTGTAAAATGTGTTGTCATGGTATTAGTCACTGCCTAAGTGGTCCCCCGAGGAGCTGTGCTTGTGACGACCAGAGCTGGCCAGAGGGCTGGGGCCTCAGAGAGGCCCCTGGTCCATCACTTGGCAAATGAATAAAACCCCACAGATGCTCCCAAGGCTGCAGCATTTGCTTCCAGGCTGATCAGGAGCTGAAGCGTGGCCTGACAGAGTCCCAGGGCAGTGTTCTGAGTCATGGTCATTTCCTGCTTCGGTGCTGAGAGGCTCAGTCTCGCTCCTTCTCTCACTACCAGCTCCACCATCTTCACATACTCTCACGCCTGCCTCCATCACTTCCTCTCCATCCACTCAGCCTTTAGTCCCTCCCCTCCCCAGGAGGACACGGACGGCCAGCCTCCAGCCAGGAGGTCTCTGGAGAAAGCAGATCTCACCATGTCACGCTCTCAGCTTCAAACCCCCGAAGGCTCATCAATGCCAGCCGCACACACCGGGCACAAGGCCCGTCCCCTCCAGAGCCGGCATCACTCCCCTAAGCTGTGGCCACGTGGTTCACCAGATGTCTGCCATGCCTCCCCACCCCACTCCCTAGCACCGGCCCAGCTCTCACCTCTGCACCTCAGCTCCCACCTCTCCCGGCTCTGAAAGGTCCCCCTCTACAAGACCCCAGGTGGACTGAGAAAAGTCATAGGAGTCCACCTGATCCCGGGGAAGACCAGTGGTCTCACGTGGAAGGTTCCATTTATTTGTTAACACGACCTCTTTATGAAAGCGTAAACCCTAAGCATGTTCAGACTAGGCTTTTCTAGCCATTTTCCTCTTGGCCTGTTTCCTACTGTTGTTTTCTCACACCTGAGCTACAGAATCTCTCAATCTCCTACCAGTTTAATGGGTCATAAAATAAAGATTTGATTATACCAACAGAAAATAGGCCTCCTAAGGAAAACAGATGCCTTAAAATGCCATAGAATTGTTACTGGATTATTGTTGCTATAATTAAAAAGGAAACATTTAAAAAATATATTGCCATTTACTGTCAATATTTCCAGTGTGCCTGCCTTGGAAACTCCAGACGGGAAGCTGTGTGTATATGTGTGTGCACACATGTGGAACGGGGGGGGGGTATGTGCACCTGTATGAGTGTGCAGGTGTGTGGGTATGTGCTTTACAGGGTCTCAGAACTTGGAGAGACTGAGGAGGGGAGTGATGAAGAAGGAACTTCTCTCTGTAGCTCTCCCCACTTCCATTAGGCTGAATTTATTGTTTCATCTACAGGCAGGCAAGCCACTACTATAATCCCTGCACTTACCGTAATGACCTTATCTGACTCTCCCAGTAGGCTGAGCTCCCTGAAAGCAGGAATGGGAGGGTGGGGGTTTCTGGATGCCCAGGCCTGGGATATGGCTTTGGCTCAAAGATGAACTGAAAGGTTAACAGTCTCCTTTTTTGTTATGTTAAGGAATGGCGCTTCAAATGAGGGCGGCGCATCCGTAGATAAGCAAAGGGGCCAAGCAGTCTGCATGGGGAGACATTAGGGAGCGGTGGGGACTGTGGCAAACTGGAAACACCCACTCCCTGTACAGGGGCGGCTGCTCTTCAGCTCCAGCCAATTGTTGCATGAGGGATGCAAAGCCACGGAGCCAGACTTTCTTCTTTCCCCAGAGATGCCAGATATGCAGACTTTAATGTAATATCCACCAATTTTTTTTTGCTGTTGGTGGTTCAAATCTTTAAAAACATCACACAGGCCAAAGCAACACAACTGCTGGCCAGACTTGTCCCAAGGGCCATAAGCCTGTGACTCCCGTCTTGTGCTCCCCTTAGTGCTAACCAAGCCCAGTGCTGGTGTGCAGTGCTCACCCTGGCTGCTCACTCCCTCGGGCTCAGGGACCAAGGTGGGTGCTGTCACCAGTCCCTGGAGCTGGGAGGGCCTAGGCCTCACCTTTCCCGGATGAACTCTGACATTTCCTTCTGCATTTGTTTGCCCTTCAGCTGTTTCTGAAGCAGCAGTTCAAACCCCGCCATGGTTCCGTTGCCTTGGGGGTCCTTCTTATCAGCCTAGGAAGGAAAGAGAAGCGGCAGCGTTTAGGTGACATCAGCATCTGGAGCCAGAAGGAATGGAGTGCAGGGAAGACAGACCCCAGAAGGGACCCCGATGTGCCGGGTAACCCTGTCCTCAGCCCCAGAGGGAGGACAAGGGCAGGAGTATCGGCTGCCTCAACTCACGCCTCTCCTGGCGCTCCTGTCCCCACGTGCTCTCTGAGGCTTAAGCCCTGATCGCTGCCGCCACCCCATGTCCGTGCCCCTCAACCCCACAACCTGGAAAAGAGGAGGAAGGGTATGTGGCCAAGAGCACAGGCACCAGGCAGCTGCTGGGGCTGGCTGGACCCTCTGTGGAGTCTCGGCATCTTGACTAAGCTGGGAGACAGTGTGTAACCTCAGGGGCAGGTATCCCCAGCCCTGAGCCATGCCATCCTCTCTTGCACTGGCTGGGCAGTGGCATCCTCCAACGCACATGCATAAAAGATCATAGTGACTTCTGGGGAGAAGCTGGATTGCAGGGCAGCCACAGTGGGAAAGGGCCCGCTTCCAGGCTTGACATCCCGGCCGGGGGATCCCAAGCAAGTTCCCTCACTTTATTTATTTATTTATTTATTTTTTATTATTTTTTTTGCGGTACGCGGGCCTCTCACTGTTGTGGCCCCTCCCATTGCGGAGCACAGGCTCCGGACGCGCAGGCTCAGCGGCCATGGCTCACGGGCCCAGCCGCTCCGCGGCATGTGGGATCTTCCCGGACCGGGGCACGAACCCATGTCCCCTGCATTGGCAGGCGGATTCTCAACCACTGCGCCACCAGGGAAGTCCTAAGTTCCCTCACTTTAAATCTGAGCTGCTCATTCCATGAAACTGGGGAAATACTGGCAACCACCTCACGTGGTCATCTCAGCACAAATGACACATGGAAACAGCTTAGCCTAGTGTTCAGCAAATACCAAGTCTTCAGTGGATGGTATTTAAATTAGTTACTTTAAAGAAACATCAGGACTCGGGGAAGATGGCCAAGTCAATGAAATGGGAATTTAGCACCCAATTCATTTTGCAAGCAAATATTAAAATTTCAAAATTAAATGCTTTTTGTTTTGTTTTGCCTGACTCTCCTCAAAGACGCCTGAATCTCTCTCTCCTGCTCTCCCCCGGCCCTCCCTGCCTCTCTGGTACCCCGAGCACGGCCTTCCCTGCCAGACAAGCATCCAGCATCTGTTCCCACAGCTATGGCTGCAGATCAACCCTCAGAGCCTTCCTGGACCCTGGCGGGAGCCACTCCTAAAGCTGTCCCCCTTCTAAGGCAGCCTTTCCCACCAGGAATCCAGAGTCAAATGCTTTGATACTTAAAGGGAGGAGTTAAAAACAGGTCAAAATAGGGCTTCCCTGGTGGTGTAGTGGTTAAGAATCCACCTGCCAGTGCAGGGGACACAGGTTAGAGCCCTGGTCCGGGAAGATCCCACATGCCGTGGAGCAACTAAGCCTGTGCGCCACAACTACTGAGCCTGTGCTCTAGAGCCCGTGAGCCACAACTACTGAGCCCGCGAGCCACAACTACTGAGCCCGCCTGCTACAACTACTGAAGCCCACACGCCTAGACCCCATGCTTCGCAACAAGGGAGCCACCGCAATGAGAAGCCCGCGCACCAAAACGAAGACCCAATGCAGCCAAAAATAAATTAATTAATTTAAAAAACAAGAAAAGAACAGCAAAAAAATAGGTCCTTTGCCACCACAGAGAGGAGCATCAGTGAGAACCCTGTCCCAGGATCTGGAAAGACCTGGGCTCTCTCTCATCTCAGCCACTGGGCAAAGCGGTCAGGTCCTTCCAATTCTAGGCTGTGTCTCCCACCACTCGCCCTAAAATAAGAATGGATTGCACCTCTAACATCCCGTTAGAACAGCTGTTTTACGAGAGGGGAAAAGAAAAGGGCTGGCGACGCCTGGAGAATGCCACTTACCTCCCCACTCCCTCCTGGTGCAGGATCCCTTCCTCAGCTGCCCTGACCCAGGGCCCTCTGAGCCACACTGTAATACCTCTCTTGATGGGGAGATCATCACCACACGGGGCACACCATGTCACAAGGGGGCTGCTCTGGCCATTGAAAAGTTACTCCAAGTACATTTAAGACGTGTGCCCTCCATTGTATGAATGCTACATCTTGATGAAAAGGCCAAAGAAAAATTATTTGAAATACTGAGCCCCAATCTGACTCCCTGAGAGGATGTATATGCTGAGTGATTTATCCACACTGGGAAAACCAGCCCAAGGAAGTGGGCTTTCATAACCGTGTTAGCAGAAAAATATCTATGAGGGGAAAAGGCCTTGATGGTCCGAGAGATAAAAACCCTGGAGTAAGCATCAGAGTCCCAGGAGGGCTTGAATCAAGATGGGACCCAGATGACGCTGACAGGCAGCAGGATGACCCACTCCCCCTGGCTCCCTACCATCCCCCACCATCCGCCACCCGCTGACCTCCGGCTCCCAGGGTGCCCATTCCCGGGGCTTGAGCTGGTCTCCCCCGCGTGCTCTGTTTCCTGCTCCCCTCTTTATGGATGACGTCTCTCCCGCACCCACCCCCCTTTAGGATGGTGTCTCCAACCTAGCTCTTCCCCTCCATCTCCACAGCTGCCATCGTCTTTCCTGGCCTCCCACAGGTTCACGGGCACTTCTGCCTGTTTACAGCCTTCCCTGCATGACACAGGCAAATCAGATCACATCCAATTCCTGCTTAAACCCTCTACCACCTTCCTGCTGCAAACAGAATAAAGCCCAGCATACTTCTGGAGCCTGCGAGGTCTCGTACACTCGGATTCCCTGCTCACCCTCACCCCTGGGCTCACCCTCACCCCTGGGCTCACCCCCGCCCCCGAGGTGTGTCTGCCGCCAAAGCCAGAGCCCTTTCTACAATATTTGCTGCCTCTGCACGTATCTCAGAAGATCTGGAAGAAACACAGCAATAGGAATCTTTGGCTACCTTCTGAAGGGCAAGAGATCTGGTAGAAAGACAAAAGCATTTTTGTCTAGTACTTGGTTAGCAAATCTATAAAAGGGTAGATAATCCATTCTGACTGGTGGTTAAAAAAAAAGTTTTGATTTTTTAAATTTCTGGTTCCTTGGGGCCTCTGCCAAAGTTTACTTTTTTTAGGTGTACAATTCACTGGTTTTTAATATATACACAGGTCGTACAACGATCACCACTGTCTGATTCCAGAACGGGGTGATTTCATTTTAAAAGCCATTGTGAACTTTAAAATGCAAATGTCCAGGAGTACTCCCAGAGTTTCTGAGTAGGACCCTGAATCTGTCAAAAGATATTTCTTTAATTTTGGAGAAATACACACAAAATTTACCATCTTAACCTTTTTTTTTTTTTTTTTTGTGGTACGAGGGCCTCTCACTGTTGTGGCCTCTCCCATTGCGGAGCACAGGCTCCGGACGCGCAGGCTCAGTGGCCATGGCTCACGGGCCCAGCCGCTCCGCAGCATGTGGGATCTTCCCAGACCGGGGCACGAACCCGCGTCCCCTGCATCGGCAGGCGGACCCTCAACCACCGCGCCACCAGGGAAGCCCCATCATCTTAACCATTTTTAAGTGCACAGTTCAGTGGCATTAAGGACATTTGCACTGTTGTGCAAACATCACCACATCCCCCTCCAGAACTTTCTCATCTTGCAAAACGGAAACTCCGTACCCATGGAACAATAGGCAAAAGCTCTGGAACCACAGAATTATTCAAACTGGAGTCCCCTACAGATTGTGTCTGACTGCCTTGTGACCTTGATGGAAACAGGGAGGCTGTCCAGGAGGAGAAGCACTGTCCAAGGTCACCTACAAGAGTGACAGAGCAGGTCTGGAGGCCAGGTTGGAGTTGATTCTGGTCTCCTGCTACCACTGAGCGGCAAGGGGACCCTCCAGCTTACCTGCATTCTGCCTGGAGTTTCCATATTGCCCTGTGGACTTTCTGAGCTTTATGGAATGATCTAGACTCCAAGTGGGACTTAAGTTTCCAGCCTCCAGTGCTCAATCGACTGCCAGCCCGTTAGGTTTCACCCAGAGAGGTCGCTCTGCTTTGAGCTCAAGCCATCGCCCCCCTCCCGGGTGTCCACTCCTGGTCCCCGGGGCTGCAGTGCAGGGGATGCCAAGGCACCACTTACCCAGAAATAGTCACAGTAGCTCCATTCGGTTGGTTTGAGCAACTGCTGCTCCGGCATCGTGTCTGGGTGCGGAAATGTCACGCAGTTTATCTGGAGGACACAGAACAGGAAAGAACACGGCTTGGCTGGAGGGTTGGGAGAAGCTGGAGAAGCTTCGGTCCTAGGACATGGCACTGAAGAGGTCCCCCTACAGGGCTAGCTTGATAGAGAACATGCACTGGGGTCCTGGGATGCTCTGGCAGTCGGCCTTTCAAATGAGGGGCAACCGGCACTCACCCCCACCCCAGAGGGGCTGAAATCAGTCCAAACTGTCTAGAGAGCAGTGCAACAGAAGCTAGCAACACTGTAAATGTCCACAGCCTTCCACCCAGAGGCTGCACTTGTGAGATTCTATCCTACAGATACCTACACACGGGTGCAGTGACATACATACACGGTTTTCACCACGGCTCGGTTTGTAGTAGCAAAAGGCTGGAACCCAACTCCACTGTCTATCAGCAGAAGAATGGTTAAAAAGTATGAGACAGACATGTATGGGCATCGTATCCATGGTGAAAGACATGACAAGAATGTTCTTCTGTACTGATAAGGAAGGTGTGGCAGGATACAGTGTTAAGTAGGTGGGTGGCGGGGGGAAAAAAGGTAGAATAGTATTTACTGTTTGCTATCTTAGTGTAAAAAAATTTTTTTTAATTAAAAAAAAAAAAGGAGGGGACTCCCCTGGTGGTGCAGTGGTTAAGAATCCACCTGCCAATGCAGGGGACACGAGTTTGAGCCCTGGCCTGGGAAGATCCCACATGCCGCGGAGCAACTGAGCCTGTGTGCCACAACTACTGAGCCTGCGCTCTAGAGCCCACGAGCTACAACTACTGAGCCCACGAGCCACAACCACTGAAGCCCGCGTGCCTAGAGCCCATGCTCCGCAACAAGAGAAGCCACCGCAATGAGAAGCCCGTGCACTGCAATGAAGAGTAGCCCCCGCTCGACACAACTAAAGAAAGCCTGCGCTCAGCAACGAAGACTCAACGCAGTCAAAAAAAAAAAATCTTTAAAAAAATAAATAAACATGAAGAACCTAGGGGTAAAACAGGAATAAAGACACAGACCTACTTGAGAATGGACTTGAGGATATGGGGAGGGGGAAGGGTAAGCTGTGACAAAGCGAAAGAGAGGCATGGACATATATACACTACCAAACGTAAGGTAGATAGCTAGTGGGAAGCAGCCGCATAGCACAGGGAGATCAGCTCGGTGCTTTGTGACCGCCTGGAGGGGTGGGATGGGGAGGGTGGGAGGGAGGGAGATGCAGGAGGGAAGGTATGTGGGAACAGATGTATATGTATGACTGATTCACTTTGTTATAAAGCAGAAACTAATAAAAAAAATAAAAATAAATAAAAATAAAGGAAGGAAGGATCAGGGCCAGGAATGACCCTGGGAGCCCTGGAGACAGGGAGCATGGAATTCCACCAAGGTCAAGGTAGAGGCCCACGGAACCCCTGGGATGAGATGTTTTCTCCCAATGCCCCACCCCCCAGTCACCCGAGGTATCGCTGGCCTGCAGGAGTCTGCTTGGGGGTGGCCAGCCTCTCAATGCCCAGCTCAGGAAATGGTCTTCCCAAACCCTCTTTTTGGGCTGACACCCCCAAGTTTGTCCAGAGATGAGCCTCCTTCTGGAAACCAGGGCTGGATTCCACAGTTTCACATACTCCTTATTTCATGTTCCAGCTGTTCTTGCCTCAACAAACAATGATGACCACAGCCTATTTTTACTTGGTTTAATAATGTAATCCATGAAAACTCCAAGCAAATTTAATGATAAATTAACTATGACATTACACTGGGCATTAAGCATCGTGGAAGCAGGTACTCAGAAGTGGATACAAAGGTCTTCTAGAGTGCCTTGTCTGGGGTCTAGGAGACAGGGGAGGGGCGTACCACAAGTGGCCCTATAACAACCACTGAAGGTGAAAGCTGGCGGGGCTGGGGGGACAGAGGTTGGGGGAGGACAAGGCTTCATCCCTCTTGGGGCTTATGTCAGTCTCTGAGGACACCAGCCCTTGGATGGACTGGCCAGTGGCCCCAGGGTGCCCGTCTCCATCCCTGTCAACTCTGGTTTTGGGATTTCGCAGCCCCAGCAATCCCATAGGAATTTCCCTGAATCCTGGCAGAGCCCTGCACCCCCTGGTGGGCATCTCGAGAACTACACCTCACCGGCCCCATCGTGGGAGGCATCCTGGGAGAATTTCTGCAAAAGCTTTGCGTGCATCCTCACTTCATCCTTCCGGCAACCCCACAAGCTGGGTCACACTGGCCTCATTTGATTAACTGAGGATCACAGAAATATCTGCATCTAGTCTGGGCTGACGGCTCGAGCCCTCACCCACGATGCTGTGCCATGGAACACATGCTCGGTCCACGCAAACGTTTGTTGAACGGCTACTTGGTGCCACGCAGTAGGCTAGATCTTCCCAGCACTTTGCACAGGTGCATTTGTATTTCTCGTGACTGCTTACTCAGCATCTCTCTTCCTTTGCCAGACAGTCTGTCCCAGGAGGGGAGGAAGCCCACCTCCTCCCCGCTGTGTCCCTAGTACCTGGCCCAGCACAGCCATGGGATGGGAGCTGTAAATGTTTCTTGGTACAATGAATGGAGGCTAGAGATAGAAGGTGTAGTCTCTGCCCTCGACGGTTTTACAGCCTAATGAAGAAGGCAAACAAGTAAATATGTAATTGCAATTCTTTGTGTATAATGGCGGAGCCAGGGTCAGAAGCCAGGCAATCTACGTCACACTCAATCTATGTCATGCTACCTTCTAACACACTTAGGCGTAGCCATGCCATGTCCCCACCCAAGGCAGGGGCTCAGGTAGGAAGGGGTGCTGGACAGGAAGCAGGAGACGGGGGAATGCCCCCACTATGTACTGTTTGGGGGAAGTTCCAGGAGCCCCTCCCACTCTCGCTCCCAAGATGACCATCCTCAACCAACAGCGTCTTCGTTCTGGCACCAACTCTGCTCTCTCCAGCCCTCAGTAAATGGAGTAACACCCGCTCTGCCCCTGACGGCCAGGGGGCCCCCTGAGCAGCAGAGGTTCTGCCAGGGTCGGCCTGCATGGGGGCAGCCAGAACCACAAGAGCTGCCCTCAGAAACTCTCTTGGCGGGGGGGGGGGGCTACAGCCACCACTCAGGCATCTGGCCATGGCACAAGAGCCGCTGAACACAAGTGTGACCCACCCAAGGGGGCTGGCGTGGGGAGGCCCGGCGCAAGCCCCGGCCCCAGCGCAGCACGGAGGCCTCCCTGGAGGCAGAGGCCGCAGCTATGTGCCCTCCTCTCTGACAGCCGCCCTGCAACATAGAAGAGAAAGTGGTTTCACAACCAAGCGGGCCCTGAATTTCCTCCTGGTGGGAGAGGCTACTCTGGGAGGGGGTGACAGAGGCAAAAGCCAGAGTTGGGACCTGTGGAAGCAGAACAGAAATGCCCCCAAGCACTCACATCCAGTCCCCGAGCTCCCACCTGGGGCCCCCAGACGGGCCATGCCGGGGAGCTCAGACTGAAGACTAGAGGAGTCCCCAGACTCTTCTTTCTAGGACAGGAGTGTGGCTAGGTGGCTTTGCTGTCATCTTTTCTGGAATCCTCCAGATTCTGTCGCATCATATTGGTGCCGAGGCTGTGAATTGCCATTAGCGCCCGTCACTTCCAATCAAGCAAGCAACCCACTCACTGCCAGCCTTGCCCGGGGCCCCACTGCTGTCAAGCAGCCCACGTGTCGGCCTCTTCAAAACTTGTTCCAGGCCCAGGTCGGGGAGCCGGAGCGTCGGAATCAAGCTCGGTCCTTGCTTCTCGGCCACACTGTGAGCCAGACTCAGATGCCGCCTGCAAATCTCTGCTGCTTGGGTGAGACCAGGTAAGAGGATGCTCACCCTATCCCCGCACACCGGGGCGAGGGAAGCTTGGGCCCCAGCCTCCCCACATCGTTCCCCCCAGCATCTCCTTCCAGGGAAGCCACGAGCTCTGCAGGATCAGGACTCAGAGGAAGGGGCCGCAGTGGGAGAGTGACTGCTCCGGGGAAAGGAAAGAACCATGGTACAGAGCTCTTCAGCCCCACTGGTCGGCCGGCCGGCGAGGATGCCCATCTCCAGCCTGGAGAGTAGGGCCGCATGGGCTGGCAGTCAGCAGACCCAGGTTCAAGTCCGGGGCTCTGGTCCTCACTCACTCTGTGCCCCTTCTCAGTTTTCCCAGCAAAAAGTCCCCAAGGCTTGAGTGCTTATTTAAAACCTCTGGGGTGCGGGGGTGTTGGTTATAACGCAAACTTTCCAGCCTTGCCCCAGAGTGACCAACAAAGGAATCTGCATTTTAAACAAGTATCCCCAAGGCTTCAGATGAGAAGCACTGCTGTAGGGCAGCGTGAAGGAGGAGGGAAGGCAGAGAGGCAGGGATGGAGGAGGTGTGTTGCCAGGAGACCCAGGGCCACGCCCACGCTGACAAAGCCCCAGGCTCTGGCTGAAAGGCAGACCAGAGCAGTGACCCAGGCCACACCCCGTGAGCTGGGGTCCATCACCCATGGGAGGCATGACACTCTGCTTTTCAATTTTTCTTTCTCTTATTCACGTTCCTTCTACAATGCTAATGTATTCCCTCTCTTGCAGTTTCTTCTCCCTCTTTCTCCATCTTTCAGGGAACTTTGGGAGCTCCTGCTTTGCCCCAGTACTCTGGGGCTTTTTGTGAACCTGAGGACTGTGTTCTCAGGACGTCTGCCCCGGGGGCCTGTCCACGCCCTCCCCGCATCAGCTCCGGTAACAAGGAAGCTGCTGCTGGCCCAGGGTTGAGCCGCCTGGTCCCACCCTCGGGAGGCAACTTGCACCTGGGGCATTGCTGGTGGGTAACAGCGCAGGTCTCAAGTCCTGATGCTTCCCAGCTGTGTGACCTCGGGCGAGGTCCTGCTCTGTGCCAGGTCCTGCTCTGTGCCTCAGTTTCCTCATCTATAAACACGGTGATGAGGAGACTAGTGTGAATTGAGCACCTACTGTGTGCCAGGCTGTTCCACGTGCTTTCCACACCACCCCTAGGGTGCACATGCCCATCGTCTCCCCATTGTACAGATGTGGACGCTGAGACCCAGAGAGGCCGGGTCGCTGCCCAGCTGGTGGGTGCTGTGCTGACCCCCTTGGCTTCAGAGCCCGAGTCCCCAGTCCCCACACTACCCTGGTCCAACCATCTGCCCTCTCTCAGTGAGCGGAGAATGAAATGGGTGCTCAGAACCCTACTGGTGCCTAATAAATGTACACACAGGGGCAGCAATTACGACTGTTGCCATTGTTTGCCTACCGCTTTTTCCTCCCCAAATCCTTCAAAGCAGGATCTGCAGCCTGCATGAGCCGGGGCAGGGGACCCCGTCTTGCTTCCACCTCCGTAGGGGTGGGCAGCATGACGAGGACTGTGTGACAGAGCCTGAGGGAGCCTTTCTCCGGCCCCAGAGCTGCTGCACTTGGGTCAAAACTGCACACCTAGGACCACACGTCTCCCAGCTCCAGGTTCTTAGCTGAGCAGATGGACAAGTTGTTTCTCCACTTGGAGGGGGAGAGACGTCCAGCGCCCGCCTTCCCTGAGCACAGGGCTGATGTGGAGCCGGAGGCAGGGTGGCGTGGGGACTCGGCGGGCTTTTGGAAGAGCCCTGGGAGGCTGTCTGGCCGCTCTGGGCAGAGGCTGCCTGCTTCCCCATCAGGAACTCCCAGGAACTCTATTCTTAGGGCGCTTTCTCTTCCTTTTAACTTTGATGTCTTCCAGAAGTTGCCCTGCACAAAAGCCACCCTGCCGTGGCTGTAATTTACACGTCATGTCACTTGCGCAGAGCACAGCCCACCCCCTCCAACCCACTCCTGCACGTGTACCTTCCCCTGCCTGCCCTGCAAAAATGGCTTCTGCACCATTCCAACCACAATCCTTCTACTTGTTTGCCCCAAGAGAAAAAGTGAAATAAGAAATCAACAGAAGAAGGGCCGGGGGTAGGGGGAGGCAAGGGGGGAGCCCTCGGCAAAATCCAAGCTTTGGAACTTCCCAGGTACCAGGCTGGGCAACGCTTCCATTCAGCGGTCCGCATTGCCATGGCAAAAGCGGAGCCACGGACCAGAGACAGCCCCAGCTTGCCACCCAACATGTGCGCGCTCCGCAGGAGCCGCTTACCGTCATGGTGTTTTCCTTGCTCTGCTTTTTGCCTGGTGACGAGGATCCCAGGTTCTGGGGAGAAACACGAGAAATATCGTCAAAGCTGTTCTCCATATTGGACATCCTCTTTCATTCGGGTTCCCTGAAGGTGGAGGGATTGGTGAAAAGCCTCGGGCCGGGGAAGTTTGGGGATGCTCCGGCTGCCGTTAACCCCCAAGTCACCATAGTCTGGGAGAGAGCAGGCAGGTGCCTCCAGCACAGGCTCTGAGAAAACTGCTCCAGAGCAGGTCTGCCTCCTCTTCGCCCCCGTCGGCGGTTGGGGGAGCTAACCCCTCAGCTGCCCTCTGCTGGTAAGTGGTTCTGCACGCTGCTTGCTGCCTTAACCTGCAGAATCCACCCGGGGAGCAGAGAGTTAAGGCCACCACCTCCTCACACTGAGGATTCAGAACATGACATCTTATTCCAAATCCCCCGGGTCCGACATATCACACCCCAGATACGTGCAGTGTGGCCTGGGGTGCTCGGCCACCTCCGTGACGTGTCACCTTCCCAACCCCGAGAGCAGGGAGGCTCTGTTTCGGCTTCCATTCGGACTTTAGATTGCCTTTTTATGTCTTCCCTTTGCCAGCAAGAAAACCATCGTCCCAAGGACCACCAAGCCCACAGGACCGCAGCAGCTTGCCCCAGACCTAGGATGGTCCTGGAATGGAAAATAAGGATTGCCAGCTGAAAACACCATATGGGTCCTAAGAGCCTATGACCCTAAAGGGGAGGGTCAATTCTGGGTCTTTGTTGTCCCATCGGCAGTGACGTCAGGGACTCCATAGGGTCCCTGAGCAGGACGTGGGATGCCCACTCCTGTCCTGAGACACATGTCGAGCTGGGAAGCAGGCTCGCCCCTAAGGCACTGCAGTGGCATCGCATGTGTGTCCTGGGACTCGTGGCCTTATTCTGTCTCTAGTGGGAGGGAAGGAAGTGGCTGCTAGGACTTTACAGAGAAAGGCCCAGAAGAAGCATGAAGAGGCTTCTCCAGCAAGCCTCAGGGAACCAGCAGCCCCCCATCCCCAGGCACCCAACTGCTCATCGGGCAAAATAAGAAGCTTGATGGAGTTCCTGCCCATGGTCCCCTCATTCCCTGCCTCCCCCGCCCAGACGCCCCCTCAGTCCCTCGTTCCCATCGGGACCTACTTTGGCAGGTAAGTAAAGTCAGCTAATGAAAACTGACATCCTTGGACTGTCCAGCTAAAAGGGACCTTTAGATGTCATCGTTTCACAGACAAGAAGATGAACTCGCGAGCCTTGACATCCTGCCAAGTTAACTTGAGCCTCAGTTTCACCATCTGTCACCTACGGTCCTCAGGCTCTGGAGTGCATCAGAATTAGCTCCCCTCCATCGGGTCCCCCTGCCCACCTCCCAGAACTGCTGATCCAGCAGGTCTCCGGGGTCCAGGGTCTTTAAGGAAGAGTCTGGGGGCCTCCATGGAGGATGTCTGTTCTGTCGTTTCATTGAGGCCCCCCTAACTACAGCACCTCTGTTAGCAGACCCAACAGGTTCTGGGGCAACGTCACGCTTGTGACCAACTATAGCTTCCTTAGACGTGTTAAATGCATCAACGCATGCAGCTTGCCCACCCTGGACCCTCCCAAACTATCAATTCTGCCCAGGGCACTTGCCAAGATTGGGCTTTCTGGGAGGAAGGCAGACCGAGGCTGCACGGCAGGGGCCCAGGTACCAGTCTCCAAGGAGAACAGACAGGTGCTGGGCTCCTCCTACAGGTTCGTCCATGCAAATACACACCGCGATGGGCAAGGGGAACCTTTGGGATGGATTCTTTTTTTTTTTTTTTTTTGGCCGCATAGCATGTAGGATCTTAGCTCCCAACCAGGGATCGAACCCACACCCCCTGCATTGGAAGTGCAGAGTCTTAACCACTGGACCGCCAGGGAAGTCCCTGGGATGGATTCTGCAGTTTGCAGGGGCCTCCCTACCACAGACACACATCATCACCACCAGGACCCACCACAGTGCTCCCATTACACCCCCTAGGAAGTGCAACCAGTGCTCCGGGAGCCTTGGCAATCGCCTTCCAGTCTCTGTACCAATGCTGCTGCTGATGGGGAGGACGAGAGGGAGGAGGGGGAGGGGAACTCCCAGGGGAAGGATACACTGGGAGAGCTTCTACCCAGAGTGCTACCTTGTGAGGTAGCCATGAGGCACGCATTTAACACCCATAGTCTCACTGAGTCCTCACAACCCCACCAAGTTACTGGCATCGTCTTCATTTTACAGATGAGGAAGTCGAGGCTTGCAGACACTAAGGTGTCCAGGGTCACAAGGCAAGTAAACAGAGGAAACTGATCCCCAAACCTGAATGACCCTTTTCTCTGTCTCCCGCTATCTCTCCACTTTGAGACCTGGGACAATCTCTTGTTTTTCCAGGTATCTCTGCAGGGGCCAGAAAACATCTCCGTCATCCACAAACACTGATTTGGGGGCCACTGTGTCCAAGGCTGTCTGGAATGAGGCTGGACACAGAGGTCACCCTCCTCCCTATAATCTGGGCCAAGACGGGAGTGCAAGTAACAGCATGTGGGGGTGGGGGTGATGCTCTAAGTGTGGGTGCCAGTCTCTGCTCTCCTAGCTGTGCAGTTTCAGGCAGTGCTGCACACGGGGGTCACAGGCTCCTCCAGGTGCTCTCACGCTCTGTGTTTGCTGCTGAAGACCTGTGTCCATTATTCGAATGCCATATACATAAACATTATCACACACACACACACACACACACACACACACACATACACACACACATACACACACACACACACCCCGTAGCACTCCACTGAAAGGGCCCAGAAGGAACGACACCTCAGTCACAGTGAGAACACCTACTAGGTAGAAGTAGTTTCTAATATGATTCCCCACTAAAAGGGACCCAGGCTCCTTGGAGAATTGGCTAATTCCAAATGCCAGGTGGACCTGGAACATCTGTGCGAGGAGGTAAGAAAGTGTTTAACAAATGATGTGACATAACAAAAGGACACAGACGCCAACCCAAAGAGGCTCCCACAAGCCAAATCTGGGAAAACCACCACTGGCAAACCCCAATGTCAAAGACTCAGGCCCAATCATCAGGGATGCTCAAAGCTCTGAGTGCAAAGGCTGTTAGGAAACTATGTGCACGTGGCCCGACCCTATCACCCCACAGATATAATATATACATATTGGATGATATTAATGAACTAACATTTTCTTTTTTTTTTTTTTTGCGGTACATGGGCCTCTCACTGTTGTGGCCTCTCCCCGTTGCGGAGCACAGGCTTCGGACGCGCAGGCTCAACGGCCATGGCTCACGGGCCCAGCCGCTCTGCGGCATGTGGGATCTTCCCACACCGGGGCACGAACCCGTGTCCCCTGCATCGGCAGGCGGACTCTCAACCACTGCGCCACCAGGGAAGCCCTGAACTAACATTTTCTTAAGTGTACTGATGGTATTATGTTATGTCTTCGCCCTTAGACATACATTCTGAAATATTTACAGTTAAAACAATATGTGAGGAATTTGCTTTGAAAGAATCCAGTGGGAAGTTAGGGAGAGGTGATGGTAGTTTATTTAAAAAAAAATTTTTTTAATATATAACCCATTCATTTTATTTATTTTATTTTACTGATTTTTTTCAATTTTTGGCCACATTGGGTCTTAGTTGCAGCGCGTGGGCTTCTCTCTAGTTGTGGCGTGTGGGCTCCAGGGCACGTGAGCTCAGTAGTTGTGGCGCAAGGGATTAGCTGCCCCGTGGCATGTGGGATCTCAGTTCCCTGACCAGGGAGCGAACCCACGTCCCCTGCCTTGGAAGGTGGATTCTTTACCACTGGACCACCAGGGAAGTCCTGTGATGGGAGTTTAAATGAAACAAGATGGGCTGAATAATTGAAGTTAAATGATTGGTCCATGGTCCTTTATTATAATAGTCCTTCTACTCTTATAAACATTTACGCATGTCCATAACAAAAGTTTGTTTTTTTTTTAATTTCCTTTTCCTATGATTCTAGAAGGTTTTTCTCCTCTTTTTAAAAACCCCTCCCCAGCCTGGTTTCCTGGCCTCGCCTGGGTTGCTCTACTGTCACTGTGAGGACCCACTGAGGGTGGTGACAGACGAGGCAGTGCCTGGGAGAAGGCAGTGTGTCATTCCCAGCCAATTCAGCGAGCCCCTGGACTCTGCAATGTCTTCCTGACCCTGTCTCCTTACCCTGTGAGGAGTCTGGGTCCCACACCCTCAGCAAGCGGGACACAGTATGAAACCTCTCAGTGGCTCCCAGCACTGTTAGGACAAAACCCAAGCTCCTCACAGCAGCCTTGAGGACTCCTCCAGCCTCCTCCTGTGCCCTCCCCACACCTGCTAACATAGTAAACCACAGCCCCACTCGGACTCCATGGCTTCTTTGAAATCTTGCCTCTAGGCATCCACATATGCTGTCCCCTCCACCCGGAATGCTGTTCCCCTACCACCACCTCTTTACCAAGCTAAACCCTTGCTCATCTTTCCAGTCTTAGCTTTTCTTAAAGAGCCCATCTCGATGTTTCCACCACGACCTGGTCAGGTCCTCAGAGCACACACTCCCTCCAGCCCCTGTCACTGCCAAAACGAAATAAACATTTATCTCTTTCTCCAGTCCCAGCTATTAACTCCATCAAGACAACGGCTACCCGTGCACCACAACTACTGAAGCCCGAGTGCCACAACTACTGAAGCCTGTGCACCTAGAGCCCGTGCTCTGCAACAAGAGAAGCCACCGCCATGAGAAGCCCACGCACCGCAACGAAGAGTAGCCCCCGCTCGCCACAACTAGAGAAAGCCTGCGCACAGCAACGAAGACCCAACGCAGCCAAAAATTAATTGATTAATTAATTTAAAAAAAAGACAAGGGCTACATCTGTCTATGACTCAGTGCCTCGTAAATAAACAGATGCTCAATAGAACATGTGCTGTTTACCAAGTAGGGGAGGGGGAGCCCAATTAAGTAAATGAGCTCTCAGAATCTCACTGCCAATGGGTTCCTTAAGTTTCCAAGCTCGCAGTCCCATTCCCTTTCCTCTCTCCTGTGTCTAAAGATAGCCTTCCTGGGGGGCAGTTCATGGGAATCTAAAACAGCTAAAACGGCCTGGGCTCTGGTGGGCAGGTTCCTTGCCCTCCCAGTACCTGCACAGGGAGCAGAGGGGGCTCACACCACCCTAGCCCCGGGCGGGCGGGCAGACAGGCAGGGGACAGGCTCAGATGTGCTTCTGCCATGGCCAGCAAGACTATCCTCAGGCTTTGATGCCCCAACCTCCGATCAGGTGGGCCCCGTGCATCCAGCACCCAGGCAGCCTGCCCCCAGAGCTGCAGACTTGCAAACATCCACTGAGTGGCGCCAGATCACCATCACCTGTGCCTGGCCCTCCAGGTCTCCCAGAACTGGGTGGGCACCACCCCTGGGGTGCTGGGCACCCAGCCATCAGTCCCACCCACGACGGTACAGACACACTCCCGGTTTCCATGAAGAGTAGATAATCTTCCTACCTGCCCCCTACCTGCCCACCATTCTAATTTTCCTGATTAGCTTGCTCGAGGAGGGGGCAGGTAGCAGAAAAGGAGCACAACAGGGGTGTGACGAGCTACTTTATCCACCCCCAACCCTGCCTCTCCAATGGCCGTGTGTCTGTTCATTCGTTCATTCATTCATTCACTCGTTCAATATTATTAGGTGATAATTGTCACTAATTAGAGTTGACAACCTGGGATGGGGTAGTAAATGCTATGCAGGCTGAAGTGTGCTATATACACTCTGGGGACCATTTGTCAGTAGTGCTCTATGGAAATATCAACCCTTCTTAACCCACTTCTATGACTGGCCTCTGGCGCCTTTTAGGACAGCCAGCTAGCTCTGTGGGTTCCCAAACGCTTTCACAGCTGGGGAACCAGTGAACGAATGCATATTTGCTCTCTCCATGCACTGCACTGTGTATTCTTGTTACTTTGATGATACCTCCCCCTCTCGATGTTATCATCCAAAAACAATGCACTGGACTCCACCTGTCCTGAAGCAGTGCCCAGGCGTGGCCTGGGTCTCCAGAGCTGACCTTCCCTGCATCCCCAGTACCTCGCCTCTAACTCCTTGTTTTTATAACGCCTTCTATGACAGTAAAATGTGTTCATTTTAGGAAATTTAAAAAACACCCAAAAGTCTAAAGAGAATAAAAATCACCTTAGACCAAGGTTGCTCAATGTCAGCACCAATCACCTTTTCAACCTGGGTAATGCTCTGTGGTGGAGGCTGCCGTGGGCCTGGTGCGATGCTTAGTGACATCCCCGGCCCCTACTGACTAGATACCAGTAGCACCCTCTGACCAGCTGTGACAACCAACATATCTCCAAACACTGCCAAACGTCCCCTGGTTGAGAACCAGACAGCAACGCCAACAATGTTCGGGTTTATTTTTTCTTCCAGTCAGTTGTCTTCACATGTGGATAGATTTCCTCCCCCCAGATAAGACTGACCATACGTGGAGCTTTGTTCTGCTTTTCTCACTCAATATTATGTCTCAGCACTTTCCGGAATCACGACATTTTCTTCGGAAGGTGGAATTTTCACGGCTGCGTGGTCTCACTGGCTGGACAGTGTTCAGTGCCATCCATTTTACCCATCCCCTGTTGTTGGATAATTAGGTTGGGTCCAAGGTGGCAGGGCTGTAAATAATGCTTGAGTGAACAGCCTCATACATAGATCAGAATCCCTGAATGTATCCCAAGAACAGATGCAGGAAAGGAAATTCATGGGTCAAAGGCTTATGGCAGCACACTGTCCAATTGGCTTCCCAGGATGTTATATGTATCAGGATAGATTTTGTTTTATGTGGTTAAGAAACAGCTTCACAGCATTTCGGGATGGGGGAGCCATGTTCCATTAGGGAACAAGAGAAGAATGATGGGGGGGTCCGGGGAGGAAGGGGTTGTTTCCCATATTCTTGCCCAGGGTAGACCAGCTTTTCTAGTTGCTGGGAAACCACAGCAGAGCTTGGGCTGACGTCTTAAGAAAACACTCCATAGTTAGGCGGCAAAGAAGCTTCATTTTAAACGACTGAAAGAGGCTGTGTTGAGGGGGGGGGCTCTGCAGGAAACACACGGAGCCAGGGCTGTGATGTGTGCCATGAGCAGGGGGTGAAGGGGACACACACGTGCTGGCACGACCAACTGTGCCCGGATCCTCGCCTGTCCTGCCACGGTCCACTCCCCCTCCCCGACCAGCATCAGCATCCCCCAGGGGGCTCATTAGAATCAGGGAACCTCCGGACCCTCCCCAGACCTCCTGAATCAGAATCTGCATTCTAACACGAGGCCCGGGAGATTCATCAACCCATCAACATGGAAGGAGCCTTTGCCCACCTAGACGTCCCAATTCTCTTCCAGAGTTCGAACTGAACTGACCTGAGCCCAATGCCCAGCCTCCTAAGACAAGAACATAATTAGGTTTCTGAGGTTTAACCTTCTTGCCTGCATTAAAGCTAAGTGTCACACTGAAGCCGCCTGCTGTCACAGACCACAAGGTCTCTCTTTCAGTGACTGGCACATAGAACCCACTGTTGGTGACAACAAGCAACTATTGTTATCACATCATCATCATCATCATCATCATCATCATCATCATCATCACCACCACCACCACCACCATCCTTGGGGCCTGGCATTTTCACTCCTGGAAAGGGCTGGTTTGGAGGCTTCTGCTTAGGGACACCTTCTGGATAATTCACGGATGGACCACATGAGACCAGTTCTCAGTTCCTCAGACACAGCTTAATGACACCGGAAGAACTCGGCATCAAGTCCAGTCTGACCACCTGGTAATCGTGTCAACCCTCACGAGTCACTTAACCGTTCTGAGACTCCGTGACCTCATCTGTGACACGGGAATCGTACCGACAACTCCCTCCTGCGTTTGCACAAGTGTCAGCTGAGATGACAAATGAGAAGGCAGTTTGGGAAACTTAAAACACCCTCCCATGTCCTTCCACACCGTAGCTGTCCCTCTGTTAGATGATTAAATGTGGTAAAATGTCTGACTCAGTTTCATTCTGGGTAAAGTCAGGCGGTGGGAAAAGGGCGTGCAGAAAAGGAAAATGGCCTGGCCTCATCCATATTCTTAAAGCGTTGGGAAATCTGGACTCTGTATTAGGAATCCAGACAGCAGGATGGAACCTTCTGCCCCAAGAACAGTTATAATCCCTTCACCATCACCCCATCAAAACCATCCTCAACTTCTAGGGACTTCCCTGGCGGTCCAGTGGTTAGGACTCTGTGCTTCCACTGCAGGGGGCACAGTTTCAACCCCTGGTCAGAGAACTGAGATCCCTCATGCCATCTGGCGCAGCCAAAAAAACAACCGAAAAATCCATCTTCAACTTCTAGAGAAAACCAAACCACAATCGCCTGTTCTCCCACATCATGGTACATTGGAATGACCCAGATACCGACCACTTTCTACTTGGGGCAGGACTGGGCTGTAGCCACCTGGACCCCCATGGCATCCCCATCCTAATGACACCTCCCTGGGCCTGCCTAAATGGCTGCCCCTACATCCCGTAACAGGACCCCTTACCTGGGAATCACCGGTGGATTTTCGGACACTCATGTGGGCAGTCTCAGGAGGGTGCGCTGGGGTCCCTGACGTGTGGTATCCATTCACTGCAGGGACAGAAACACCGCTCAGATGCTGCGCTGGCCACAGACAGGCCCCTCCGACCTTGCAGACCACAGGGGCAGCTGCAGCCCCCTCCCCCCCACACACACTGTCTGGTTCTGAGGGGTCATGCATGGCCAGGACCACCTCTTAGGATCTCATCTGTATCTGCTGAGCTGGAGGTGGGTTGAGAGCATCTCTCTAATCCCCAGCACCCAACTACCTATCTCTTGGGGGACCAAGTTTCTTTTCGAACCAGAGAAGAAAAGAAAGATGCTTAGTAGGAGGTGAGGTCATCATAGTCCAACAGCCATTGCTAAAAATACCTCATCAGCTGTGGTCACTGGTGCTGATTAAGGGTCCAATCTCTCTACAGAGTCAGGTGGCCCCACCCACAGCTTCCTACAAATCCTGTCCCCGCCCCACCCCCAAGGACCTTGTCACCCTCACCCACTGTAATGTAAGTATAATGGAAAGAGAATGGGCTTCACTGGTTTCCATGAAATTTGGTTTTGCCATTTAATAGCCAGGGGATCATATGACATCCTTCTTGAGTCCCAGTTTTCCTAAAGTCTAAAAAAAAAAAAAAAATTCAAGCCTCTAAAACTCTATCCCTATGACACTCACTCATGCTCCCAACATGAGCTGATACACCTGCCCTTCCAGGGGGGGATGGGAAGCTCTGGTCTGTAGCATTTGCCGATTTCTATGGCCTCAAGGCTCCCATCGGGGCTGATTTGAAGCCCCCGACGCTGCTGCCTGGTCCTGACATCACACGTACACACCGCAGCCCATGCATCCTCAGTTCCCAGAGGTGGCGCTGCCCTCTCACGGATATAGTTACGTGAGCCTCAGCTTCTGTATCTGTAAAATGGGGACAGTTCTACCTAGTCTCTCTCTACTTTGTTGGGATGAAAATCCAACGAGACAATAACTGCAAAAGAGATCTGTAAAGTTATACAGTACTTCATGAACAGAGAGGGGAAGGATGGAGAGAGGGAAGGCCACTGCTTCTGCTCCTAAATCTCCTGGCCTTGAACCCCAAGCCTGCATTGATCTCTGGACACCAGGAAAGCATGCCTTCCTCATGCCCCAGGCTTGGAGGATTTGCTACAACACAGACAACTGCAGGTCGGCCTGGAGAAAGATGCACAGACCCACGTCCAGCTCTTGGTGGTTCCTGCTGACACCACCCTGCAGGGAGGGAGGAGGTGGAGAGGCCGAAATTACTATCAGCTACCCATTTACAGAGCAAGGGCTGGGGGCAAGCAATGGGGTATGAAGGCCACCCCATGGAGAACCTTTTTCATGCTGGGGAGTGCCCCCCATTCTCCCCCAACTGCAGCGAAAAATCCAGGGCCACCTGTGAACAGAGGCGCACTCAGCAGATTCTTGTGGGTAGCTGGGTTTCTCCCGATCTGCCCGTTGGCCGGACACTCCGGAAGAAGGGTGGGCACAGACACACCAGGACAACAAAACACTGTCCACAGAGCTGGCCCCCAGGGCAGTGGCTTAGGGACCCAAGGAGAAACAACAAATTAACCCCACGTGGCCAGCCACGCTCCTGGTCTACACCCAGGGCCCTCAAGAGGCTGCTGAACTGCTGATTCTATGCAGGAATCCTCTAGCTAAAAGGGGGCTGAGGAGGGAGGGCCAGGATTCCAAGGGCATCAGAGAAGCTGTGGCTGCCAAGGAGAATCTACTCAGGTCAGCGCAGGCCATGCCAGGAAGGGCACTAGACTGCTGATAAATACAACCCACAAGGCAGGCAAAACATTGGAGAAATTTTCCTTATCAAGGAGCATAGCGCTGAAATAGATAAAACACAAATGCTGGAGAACCTAAAGACAACAGTAGGAAATCTTAATATACTGCTTTCAGTCTAGGACTGATTCGTGGACAAAAGTCAGGATGTGGAATATCTTAATAATTTAATTTAAAAAGCTGATTGAACTAGATGGATTAAACATCATACCTTATAAACAGAGATAATATCTTTTACCAAGAATCCAGGCAACATAAAAAAAAAAATGTTGGGACTATTTAAGCCACAAATAAAGTATTGATAAATTGCAAAAGGCATAAATAACACAAGGCACATTCGTTGACCAGAAAGCAATAAAAGTAGATACTAATAATGAAAGAACAAAATATACAAGGTCCTCATCCCCCCCGACTCCCAAACACTTGAAAATTTAAGAAAACACCCTCTTAAATAATCTCAGGTCAAAGAGGAATTTAAAACTATAATTACATAATATTTTGAAAATAATGAGGAAAAACCTATCAAAACAAATGGGATAGGGCCTGAATTATATTTGGAGGAAAATCCATAGCCTTAATTATTTCATTACCAAAGCCAAGAGAATAAAAATAAACAGACTAAACATTCAACTTAAGAAATTAGAAAAAAAATTTTTTTAACCCAATAAAATAAATCAAAGGAAAGGAAAACATGAGAGAAAAGGATATAAATATGGCAAGAGAAATTGATGAGTTAGGAGACAGGATAACATTTGCAACCCTGGCTGGTTCAGGGCAGGTCAGTGGTGAGGGGGAGTGGAAACTAACAGTGATTAAAAAAGGCAGATCATCCTAATTTGAGAGTGAGAGAAAACACAAATGCTTAGAATTAGGAATTAGAGAGCAAACATACGCACGGCAAACAGACTTGAGTTTTTTTTTTAATGCAAGAGCATATTATTTATAATTCTATGCTAATAAATACAAAACTTTCCATAAGATTCAAATGATCAAAATGGTTTCAAAGGATAACCAGAAACACCAAAATGAGTAAAACCTTTGAAAAATGACCTCCCCTCCAAAAGGCACCAGGCCCAGATGGTTTTACAGGCAAAGTGGTTCAAACTCTTAAAAGAAATACATAGGCCCAGACTGCACAGTACAGAAACACCTGGTGAGTTTCCCAGTTTATTACACAAAGCCAGCATCACCCTGATCCTAAAATCTATCGACAACCCAAAAAATGCAACCACAGTTCAGCTGATTACGAAAATGGAATACGAAGTTCTTACCTGAACAGGCCTTAGTTTAGAACCAGTCACTACCTTTGATGGTGCTGGGTCCCTCTAACCCAAGGTGATCCCTATCTTCTTGAGGGCAGAGGCTGCCCTTCGACCCCCGTCTTCTCCTTCCACAGCACCTCAAAAGTGCACCCTCAACACACCCTTCTCCTATTTGCAGCCTCTCCCAGCCTGGCGGCCCCCATGCTAACAGCTGCTGGGAACCATCTAACGTAGTGGCATTTGCCCCTAATCCATCCTCTTGTTCTCACTTCAGTTCTGGTCTGTCAGCTGTTGGCTAATTACCGCTCATGTCAAAACAATTACTGGGAAAGAAAAACAAATTTTCCATTCAACCATTTCTCCCCATACAGCAGCTCTCCCCTGACACCCTGTCTCCCTGCACTTTACTTCAATAGTTCCGGCACCTTTGGAAAAGTCCTCCGTGGGGATCTGAACAGTTACAGCTCACCCACGACGGTCCTGATGGGCACTCCCACACCACTGGGCCCTCAGCTTACTGAGGGTGAGACCCAAAATGAACAAGGCCAGAGGTGGGTGCCTTAGAGGCCTCCAGCCTCCCAGGGGAAAAAATAAAATAAAATATGGTCAAGGATCACTCATAACCATAAGGACCATAATTCAGTTGGGGATACAAGAAAAAAACGTAAAATCCCAAATTCAGCTGTTTTTAAGATAAGAAAAGGGAACAGAAAGCTCTATCTCGTAACTTCAGTAACTTCAAATACAAGTATAAAAACACGCACGCACACATTTCATTCCTCTTTATGGGCAGTTAAACAGACAAAGAGAGGGCTTGGGAGATACATAATGAGAGAAGGGGCCGGATATTTGGTAGAAAGGAGAAGTCATTTGCTGGGGGCGGGGGCAGGGGTGGGCGGAGGGGATAAAAAACGGAAAATAAGAAGACTAACAGAGAGCATCGTTCGCTGCCCAGACTTCACGCTCCCTACAGCTCTGGCCCCA
Organism: Mesoplodon densirostris; assembly: GCF_025265405.1. Taxonomy (NCBI): domain Eukaryota; kingdom Metazoa; phylum Chordata; class Mammalia; order Artiodactyla; family Ziphiidae; genus Mesoplodon; species Mesoplodon densirostris. The sequence continues at coordinate 41,960,966 of NC_082678.1, read as the reverse complement.
TCGCCCAGCTCCAATCCTCCCTGTAAGACAGTCCATCCTCCAAGCCCCACTGTCTAGGTTCTGTTCTCTAAAAAACTCCAAAGACAAGACTTTCTTCTTCCAAACAAGAAAATCAGCTCTGGACACCTTCCTTCTGCCTCCTGTGGGTCCAGCCTCATCTCCCTTCTCTCTGGAATAGACGAGTAACTTCCTTCCTCAACTCGAAGAAACCTGGGAGCTCCAGGGCCCTTGTTCTGGAAATCCTTCTTCCCTCCCTGCTACGACATTTAAGCCTGGCGGAACGGAGCCCCTCCCCAGGCATGTGATGCAACCACCAATTCTGCAGGACGTTCCTTACAAGTGTTCTGCGGTGACAGCAAAGGGCAGAGTCTGATGGCCCAAAGAGTGTGGGACAAATGCCTCCTGTTGCTCAGATTTAACTTGGTTTCTTTACGGTAGGCCTTTTTAAAATATGCTGACATGCTCTGTGAATCTCAATCAAGGCAGCAGTGTGGCAGTCCACACTTACATGGACAAAGAACCCGGACGGGGGCGGGAAAAGCAGTGGGTACCGTGGAACCCACTTTGGGAAACGCAGCCGGGGTCGTTGGAAAGCACGTTCTGAAGTCAGGCTACCAAGGCAAACACCGGAGCCAGACCTGTACTCAGCACCTCTGAAGGCACAATAGGCACCATCTCTGCCTCACTGCCCCACCACGCCCTGTGGGGCCTTGGAAGGATGCTCTTTGTCGTATTCACCTTCCCAGGTGTGCGCTGCACCTGCCGGGGTCTGCTTAGGGGAGTGGTTTTACATTTACAGCCTTCTGGTCTGGAAATCCTTCTGGTCTTGAAATGTCTGTCTGGCTGCCCAATCCCTGCTGCCTCCCTGGTTGTCTAAGATGTAAACTGTATTCCCCCAAAGAGAACTCACAATACACGTGTGCGTGGCTGTGAAGAGTTGGAAACCTGCATCTATTCTCCAGGGCGTCAAAGGTTAAACAGGCCTTTGTAAGGGCCCCTGGGGCCTCAGCCAACAGGCACATGCCCCTAAAGGAAAAGGCGGCCCCCTATGGCCTTCCCTGGGGTCAACAGTGATTCCTAGTTGAGGGCTATGGCAGCCACTCTGGGCCTGGTAACTTGCTAATTCTGCAGTAGGTGAGAGTGCCTGTTTGCTCCTATGTGGGAGTAGCCAGGGCTTCCTGATCTGGAGAAGAAAGTAGGTGGGTGAGGGCCCTGGGTTCTGGAGCCCCTTTCCTGGGGAGCTCTGCTCAGGGGAAGCACAGCTGTCTGTCTGCACAGAGTCCAGATTCCAAGGCAGGCCCTCCCTGACCAAAAGAAGAACTCACTCCCCTGTGATCTGGCTTCCCTGGAGGCAGGCTGTTTCTCCAAGCATGAGCCCTCAGCGGAGTCAGGCCCCAGGCCAGGCAAAGCCAGCCTCGGAACCCAGGTTTCCCCGACATCCCCACTCCCAGGGGAACTCAATACACTGAGATAGATTTCCTCCATCCCAAAGGGAAACACAAATGCAAACTTAACACACGTCCAGGCCCAGAAGCTCAGAAAGGAACTTACTCTCTACACCTGCCCAGCCCGGTCTGATGGGGCAGCTGTTAGTCACAAGTGGCTATTCAAATTCTAACAAGTGAAATTGAAATAGAATCTAAATGCAGGGTGGTACCCAGGATGGGATCCTAGAACAGAAGGAGGATAATACTGGAAAAATTTATGCAATCGAATGAAATCTAGTTTAGTTAATAACACTGTACCACAATGATTTCTTAGTTTTGACAACTGGACCACGGTTATGTAAAACGTTAACGTTAGCTGAAACTGAGTAAAGGGAATATAAGAACTCTCTGTACTGTCTTCACAATTTTTTTGTAAACCTAAAATTATTCCAAAATTTGAAAAGTACTTAGTTAAATAAAATTAAAAATTCATTCCTCAGGCCGAGCATCACATCCGCTGGCCAGTGGCTACCATACTGGATGGTGTAGATGTAGAACATTTCTGTTAGCACAGAAAGTTCTAGGGGACAGAACTGGTCTACGGTGTCATCTGGTGTTACCCAGTAACACATAACATGAAAATCCCAGAACTTCATTTTTCACTCATATTTTCTTTCCATATGCCTCTTACTACTTCTCTCCATATAAATCATTACCGTTACAGTGTATGTTAAACTGGCCCAAAGAAGGTTTTTAACACGTGCTGAATAGAGCCTTCGGTATTCTGTCTGGGTTTCAAGTTGACTTACGTAGACCTCCCCCAGAAAGCTGGCATTAAATGGCTCCAATAAAGTTACTGAACAAACACAGCTCCCACTGTGATCTGAGAGGAAGCCACGTAGGGAAAGTCCTGGGCCCAGTGCTGACCCCAACATTCAGAGAGTGGAATCCCATTTGTGGGGGCACTGGGTGTGTTTCCAGATCTCTCTCCCCAGCTGGTAACCTGGCTGGCTGTGCTTCAGGCATCTGACAAACCTGCACTGAGGAGAACGAACCGGTCCTGTTCATGGGTGGCCCTTCCAACTCTCTCCAGAAGCTTGACTCAAAAGTAACCCTGAGCCCCATGGGTAAACCCTCCACCCCTCGGCCTCCTCAAAGGGGACCTGCTTAAGCTTGGCTTGGCTGGGTTCATTTGTGGTTCCCGCCCATGTTCTTTTTGACCTGTTTTTCCATGATCTTCAGGAACGACCATATGGGATGCTTGTGGTTAATAAATGTGGTCAAGTTTTCCTTCCACATCGTCCTTACCTCCCCGCCCCACCTCCTGGCAGGGAACCCCCAACCCCACCACTGCTACCCAACTGCTTCAGGAAGGCAGCTTCCCAGGAAGACAAGACACTTCCACTGCATTTCACTCTCACCCCCATCCCAACCATCACGCTCAGAATGAAATCCCAACACCTTCCTCTGGTCCCTGCTGGCTCCCCCTCCCCTCATCGCCTACCACGCTCCCTCTTGTCCCCCACCCGCCAGCCACACTGGTCTTCTTTCTGTTCTCAAACATGCCAAGGTCACTCCTGCCCCAGGGCCTTCGCACTAGCTGTTCCTTGGCCTAGAACACTCCACCACCACCCCACACACATACCGTCTTCTCCTTGTCTTTAAAGCTTGACCGAAACATCACTTCCTCACTGAGGCCACCCCTCACGCCCCAGTCACACACTCTGTCCTGCTGCCCATGCAACGAACATCTGACGTATTCCATGTCTGCTTGTTTGTCCAACTCTGCCACTAGAATGTAGGTTCCCGGGAGCAGGGACCACACAAGGACTGGCTTGTCTGTGGCTGTATCCCCAGTGCTGAGAACCATGTCTGGCATATTTTTTGAATGAAAATGTTTGCAACTCCACCACTGTTGCTTTGCAGAAGCAGTAGCAGAACAAAAGAGGCTGAGATCCAGGGCCCTGAGTGGTCTCCAGGCAAGGCGCCCACAGCCCCGGGAGCCCAAGGACGGGGACAGTCAGTTTTTGAAGCTACCTCATGTCTTCCTCAAGTCTATTTCTCTCCCCACAATAAAATTCAATCTCCTGAAAGCTGCTTATAAAACTGAAGGAAAGAATGGCTGGAAAAATCCTAGTGCTCTCCTGTAGAGAGAAATACCAACACAGTGATTCTTCTATTCTTTAGACAGAAGGTTCAGTTCCAAAACCAGAAAAGATGATGTCAAAATACCTCAGATCCTGCTACACCCTCACAGGTGTGTTCTCTTCGCTTCCATCCCAGAGGGTGGATGGAGAGTTGACACGTGGGTTCATGCCCCAGGGTACAGAGGACCACAAATCATAACCACGGAGGGTGGAACAGGACCTCAGCCATGGCCTTCCTCCCATTATAAATGGACAAAGTGAGGCCTGGCAAGGAGAAGGGGTGTGCCCGAGGCCCCTGTCTAAGGAGCTGCAACTTCACAAATCTAAGATGTCACTGACTGTTAGAGTCACCCTTATTTTAAGTACTGAGAAAGAAAAAAAAAAAAGATGCTTCCAATTAGACTAGGACACACCATTGATTTCCAAGATATGAAAACTGGGAAACAAAACGTGGGTCTGAGAGTCAATGAGCTGCGGTCCTGCATGTTTTGCGGCCGCTTCTCACTGTCATGGGTTGTCGTCCATCATCCGACAGAGAGCAGTGCTGAGTCGAGGTTCTGAGTCCTTCTAGAACGGAGCTTCTAACCCCAGCACTGCTGATGAGCAGGGCTGGACAGCCCTTTACTGTGGGGCTGTGCCGTCCCGTGCATTGTAGGACGTTTGACAGCATCCCTGGACTCTACCCACTAGATGCCTAGAGCTCTTCCCCAGACTGGTGACAGCCACGAATGTCCCCTGAAGGCGAAATCACCCCCGAGTTGACAACCACTGCACTAGGGCCAGGGAGGCTTAACAAGTGTGTACGTGTGATGCAGACAAACACACACAAGGACAGAAGCACCAAGTTAAACGGGGTCTTCAGTTCAGGCCTCCTCTGAGCTGATGTGTGCTCTCCAAAGGGGAAGAAAGTAGACAGGATTTCCAACTGTCTTTGACTACAAAGCCCTTTCTCGCAGAGAAATGGACAGACTTGGGATACCAGGGACGTGGGAAGCAGGTGCCCTAGGCCCCTGGGGGTCCACCTAAGTCTGTCTAATGCCTTGGCCACCTTGGCAATTCTCATCCCCGGATCTGACCCTCTCCACCATCTCCCACCTTTCTCAGCCCCTCAGAGCCCCGGCACCCAGTGCAGTGCTGGGTTATCGTGGCTCTCGTGCTAGATGTGAAGGCAGGAATTTGTCACGCCAGGGCCTCCGGGCTAGTGACCTGAGCCAGCTTCTTTCAGTCCTCCTTCTGGGGGATGGACCCACCAACAGGATGTTGCTGGGGCCAGTGACAGTGACAGCAGGCTTTGGAGAGGTGACCCCGCTGACCAGAGGGCAACTTCCCTAACCAGCCCCAGCAGCCCAGTGTAGCAGGCTGTGCAGGGTGGCAGGCTGGGCCATTGTCACCTGTCATCTCACACGACCCAGCCTCCCCCTGCCTGTGTCATGGCCCTGTCCTGCTCCGTGGACCCCTCTGGCCGGAAAAGACAGCTGGGTTTTCTTTCTAGCGTCTGGGTGGCCTGGAGCCAGCCAGGATAGAGGGCCACACCTCACACTATTCACACTAGCATTTCTATTGTTAAAAAAAAAATCACAAGAACAGCAACAAAAGACAAGGCAGCGTGCCAGGAAATGCCTATTGTCATATGACAGCTAGGAAGGCCGAACGGCCCCATTTCTGAGGACTTGGTCTGAGAATGTAGCACTGGCTGCATCCCTAGGAAACCAGGAGGAAATGTCCCATTTCCCTGCCCCACAGGGGGTTCCTTTTTAAAAATTTTAACGAAAAAAAAAATGTGTGTGTGTGTGTGCGTGTGTGTATACATGCATATACACACACACAAATCTAAATAAAAACATTTTAAAAGTCTAGAAGAACTTTCCGTGGGAAGCATCCCCCCAATCCCCTCTCCCAGACCTCTGGATTCTCCAGGTCTGTTCTGCCACCACTTGGGTTCTGAGTTCTGTGGCTGGCAATCTTCACAGCCCTAAATAACATGCTTGGATCCCACTTTGATTTCTCAGTGGTGGAGGAGACTGAAAGACACCCCCCACTGGGAAAGGTGGGGCCTGACCCACTCACACTGGGCACGGCTCCCTTCCCAATCCAGGGTTTAAGAGTCCTCTTATGACTTACAGCTCTTCCTCTGGTTTCCTGTGATGCGTTCGGTAAATTATTTGTGTTCCAAGAAGGGCACGGGGCTCTCATCTCCCCTCCCCTCCACGTGAGCAGAGGATGTCACTGCTGCTTTTGCCCACCCCCTCTCCCCCAGCCCGTGCCCCCCCACTCTGTCCCACACTGTCAATGCTACTGATGTTCAAATTCCAGGTTTACACGCCACATTTGTGAATTCACTCAAAGCTGAGGCCAGGCTCCATTTGGAGACAGAGGAGTCCACGAAAGAAAAGGAGAGACAGAGTCCCCACCTCAGGGAGCTTACAGTCTGGGGTGGGAGAGTGACAACCAACAGGGAGGGGTACTCTGAGGACAGTGAAACAGCAGGAAGCGGGGATCCAGAGTGATGGGAGAGGACTGTAAACTGAGCCATCAGGGAAGGCTTCTCAGAGGAGGTGACATTTAATGCAAGGTCTATCCACAAGAAGGCAGAAGGTGTTCCCCCAACTGGTGTGTGTCCTGCAACCCACCTCCTGGGATCCCAGAAGGAGATGTATCCTAAGAGTAACAAACCCGCCACCTATTACAGGAATGTCTACCTTGACCACCTCTGCGTCATTACCTATGCTGATGGAGAACTCATATCCTTGCAAGGAATCCATTTGCTTTCCAGACATTCTGTTTGAAAGCTGCCCTGTAAACATCTGCCTCCTTAACTCCTATTCCTTGAGGCCTTCGGGAACCAGGTGGACCAAGTCTGCCCTCGGTTTGGGTCCCTACACTGGCAGACAGCTAAGAGCTCTGACGCTTCACCTCACCCAGCCACGCCCCCACCTCCCTGAGCACCTGAGAGGGAGTGAGCGGGACCAGAGCTGCTGCCGGCACTACCAGGGTGCTGCCATCCCACGGGGCAACAGGCTACGGGGCCTCCAAGCCCTCTAGACCCCTCCCCAGGTCTGGCCCATACGATCTGCAGCCAGGTTTCAGACCCAGGCTCCAGAGCCGTGGCCTCCCCCTTGAAGGTGTGTGTGGATCCCAGCCGACCCCCAAGGTGCCCCAAAGTAGTGCGTGGATGGTACCTGTCAGAGGCAGAGAGCTTCTGTGAGGGCCAGGGCTGGCTGGAATCCCAGGAGAACTGCTGGGACGCTCCCAGGTGGTCTCTGGTCAAAGAAAGAAAAAAACACAATCGCGCTGAGAATTTGCTAGGGCAGAAGCTCCGAGTGTCACAGAGCAGAACTGGGTCACCTCCCTCCCTAAACCCGGGAAGCAGGAGTCCGCCTTCTGCTCCCATATCCATCTCCTCTCCTGCCTTCCCATGACGACAAAGCTTCTCTTTGCTGGGGACCCTTCTCCACGCAGCTGGGACCAGAAGGAGGTGGCCTTCTGGCTGGGATCCTGTGAAACAGTCCCCATGGCCCCTCTCCTCCTCCGAGGCTGCCAACTCATGCATCTCCGCTTCGGTCCCTTGTCCTGGGACCCCAGCTGTCAACCGGGCATCACTCCCCAAATGCACACTGTCATCTGAAACCCCAAAGCCCAGAGGAAGGAGCCCCGGCCAGGGGTCTGTACAGAGACCTGGGTGATGGGGGGTGACTTCCTTCCTGGTTCTATAACTCCACATCTCGTGTGAATTACAGCTGCTGTGTCTGATTGAACACTTCTCTCTCTTCCAATACCCAGCCAGAAATAAAGCTAATATTGCAGCTATATGATCATCCCCCGAACGCTACTTTACCCATCTCACTGCTGTGAGCAGAGACTTCTCATAAAATTATCTAGTGATAAAAATAATACTTCCTCACTATTCACAACGTGATGATGCAGAAAAAAGTGCAAAGAAGAAAAAGTATCATCCATAATCCCACAACTCGGAGGTCATCCCTAAACCTTTGGGTACCTGTGTGTTGATTTGTTTTCTAGGCATATGTACATGTTTGGAACAAAACAAAATCGTACTGTACATTCTTTTCACCTATGGACGTCTGTGGGTATCTTTCCAAAACCATTAAAAGGGCCGGATAGCACAGGGGTTAGGATTAACAGCAGGGAGTCTAGAGCCAGATGCCCGGGTTTGAATCCCAGCTCTGCATCTCACCACCAGTTTAACCTTGACCAAGTTAATTGTCCCCTTTGTGCCTCGGTTTCCACCTCTGTAAAATGAGATCAATAATGGCATCCACCCAAGGCAGCTGTTGTGTTCATGCCAAATGCCCATTTATAAGCTTTTAGCATCAAGTTATTTTTAAAGTTAGTCCCATATATGGATATGACATTATTTAGTCCAAAATTCTCTTACTGAAAATTCAATTGTCTCAAATGTTTAAAGCAAAACCTAACACAATCTTTCAATGGCTTCTGTGAATTAAGATTCGAGAGAACTGGGGTTTCCCCTCAGTTCCGACTCTTATCTGCTGTGCAGCCCTGGGCAAGTCATGCTACTTCTCTGGTCCTCTGATTCTTCAACTAAAATGAAAGGGTTGGGCTGACTGGTCCTTTAGGTCCCAGTACTCTTGCCCTCCAGCTTTGACTGGTGGTCTCAAAACCTTAAGATCTACTGTTTGGGTTTTAGGATCTTATGGCTCTAGGAGTCGGGTGGTAATACGGTCCCTTCATGTCTTAAGGGAGAGAAAAAGGAGGATGAGCAAGGCAAGCAGCAGGGAGGATGTGACCAGGAACAAGAGAGCAGAAGGGTCTTCTAGGAGGGGTGACCAGAGGGCAGCCTCCCTGGAGAAGGAGGGACACTCGGGCTGGTGCTGAGAGCACCAAGACTTGGAGAATCTACATGAAGACCACCAGACTGCTCTGAGGCCGAGGGCAATGGAAAGCATCCTAGGCCTGGGCACTCATGAGCTGAGTGACCTTTGGAAGCCACCTAACCCTGTGTTTTGTTTTTCTCAACTGTACAATGGGGATAAAAATGGTACCTAAATAGGGCTGTAATAGCATGAAATGGGTTATTACATGTAAGGTGCTTAGGATGACAGGGGCACACAGTAAGTGCCTTATCAGAGTTAACTAAAGCAAACAGACTAGAGAGGCTGGATGTAGAAATGGCGGGGGGCGCGGAAGTCAGATGAGAAAACAGCCTTCCTACGAAGTGGGGTGGGCTCCAGCAGAGACCAGACATAGCCTGCAGCCTCCATCTCCTTCCTGAAGAGGCCTCTCTTCCGCCCGCTGGATCGGCCCCACCTGGAGGCCACACTGTTGTCTCCACATCCACAGCGCCCAGCTCAGGCTCTCCCCTCCAACCCAGCCCCCTGGGGCTCCGGGGACCAACCTCCACGGCTTCACCAGCTCCTCCCGGGTCCCACCACCCACATGCAATCAGTTCCCGGGGCCTGGAGGTGCCCCCTCCATCACCTTCTTCTCCTCCTCCCCACCTCACCCCTAACGCGTCTCCCCACTCAGGATCAGCGCTCACCTGGAGAATCCCTTGCAGCCTCCTTTCCAACATAGCACAGAGAACAAAGTCCAAGCTTTGTCATCCCCACGCCCACCTCTCGGCCAGCGAGGCTCCAGCACAGCAACCTTGTCTGTCTGTCCAGACTGACTCCCACTGACCTCACTCCAGCCCAGGTAACTCACTTGCTGGTCTCGGAACATGTCTTTGCTCTGATTGTTTACACACCCTACCACCTCCTGCCCCCACCATCCCTGCATGTCAGGATCATGTTCGTTTGCCAAGTTCCAACTAAAACGCCTCCTCCTCCATGCAGCCTTCCCAGCGGACTGCGGGAGAAGGCTCTGAAATCACAGGGAGATGCTGCCTGCAGTCCGAACCACGCTCTAGATGCTGGGGCCCAAAGGAAGGCCCCTTGCCCTGTACTCGCCGGCCTGGGTCATTCACAGGCCTCCAGAGGCGGGAATCGCTTCTCCTGTATCTCATCTCTCTATCCAACCTCCGCCAGGACTCCATCAGGGACAATGCAGATGCCTGAAGGGTTCCGCCCAGCCCACCTCCTGGTCTTAGCCAGCTCTGGTCAGCCCAAAATACAAAGCCACTGTGAGCCTGGGGCAGGCCAGGCGGACATCTGCAGAGAGCCCCCGGGGCTCTGGCTGAGTGACCTCATCGGCAGCAGGAAAAATCACCCCAGATGACCACACCACACACAGGCAGGAAACCATTTCCAGGTCTTTTTCAATAAAAGACTCCCTAATCTATTTACAGCACACCAGGCTCCCTGATAGAGCCAAAGCAAAACTGAAGTGGCAGCTCGGGGCTCAAGTTACCCTGGATTGAGGCCCCCTTGCATTCTCCGGGCTTCCATCCTGGTGGGGTTCTAGGTCATTCCAGGTGACCACCCAGACTGCTAACAGTCACTGCCATGCAGGCCCCAAAGGCTCTGGGTGGGGTGGGGACCAGTGAGGACAGAGTGGAAGGAATGAGACCCGTGCTTGGAAAGCCTCTGACCGTCCAACCCAATTCAGGAGAAACACATTTTTTCCTAAAGGCAACTCTAACTCAACTCGAACCTCTTCCGCTGAAACCAGGGGAGACAGATACACACAAATGAGCTGACTGTCGACCGTGGATCAAATCGGACCAAGGGAGGTTGCTATTCTAGCCATCCACGTGAGAAGCCAGAAATTTCCATTTCCCCATCAGTGGATTACAGTGGCTGCCCCATGTAGAATAAAACTTTTAAAGAGAGAGTATAGTTGAAAGGTGGAAAGTGATGTAACTGTGATTTCAGAGCACAGACGCCCCTTCCTTAAAATAAGAATAATTATTATTATAATTATTTTTAAAAAACAGTAAGCAAGGCAGGAGTTATTAACTTTAAAGTCACTTGTAGACTTCGTTTCCCTTTGTTAAGACTACATCCTTCATGCTTTACAAGGTACGAGCTTGCAGTGGGAAAGTCAGCGAGCCCCTGGCCCTCATCTGCCTTGGGCGGATCTGTGAGCCTTGTCCCCCACCCTTCTCCCCCTCCCCTTCCCACACTCTGCCCCACCCACCAGTGGACTCCTGGCTCATGATTGGTCAGTTTTCTTGGTTGAGTAGTAGCTCTCTGCTGCCCCCACTGGCTATCAGGTGAAATAACCACAGGTACCAGCCTAGGAGGAACTGGGTTCTTGGGTCCTGATCACGCACACCCCGGATGCCCTTGGCAGGCACAGAGCATGTGGAAACAGAAGGACGCAAAAGCTCCTCGCAAACACCCTCTTGCAGGGAATTCCCTGGCGGTCCAGTGGTTAGGACTCTGCACTTCCACTGCAGAGGGCCCGGGTTCGAGCCCTGGTCGGGGAACTAAGATCCTGCAAGCCACGTGGTGTGGCCAAGAAAACTTTCAGAATTGCAAGCAGTGGACATGCCTCCAAAACTAGGACTTTAAAGCACCTCTGTCAAAACTGAAAAATCAAGCAGGCACAAAATTTTTAAAATGACATCAAAGAATTGAAACACAGGATTAACAAATTCCATAAAAACTGGAGATATGTAGAATACTGTACCTAACTGAATAAAATATAGCCTTGTACATTTAAACAAACAAACGATAAAACACAACACCCACTTGCAGGGGCAAGAACTGCTCTGCAGGATCATCTAGGTCTGATCACCAGTGGGAGGGCTTCTGAGCCTGGGCCAGACCCTGAGTCTCAGGCAGTCTAGAAAGGTCGCACCACGGCCACTTGCCCCAGAATCTAGTCTATTGCCTGAGCTTCAGCAAACACGGACCCCAGGCTCGGAGACCTGAGGTCTTCAGCGGGAAATGCTGGCTGGAGTCAAGCCTGGGTGGCGGGGGGATGGGGGTAAGTAGGTGGCAGCTAACACCCCACCAACTCCCAGCCTTCAGGCGGCACACACAGTCCTGGGGTGCTTCCCTGAGCATTGAGGAATAGGAGAGCTGGGGATACCAGGACTCCAGTGGCACAAGAAAGGCAAGAAATGGAAAGGAACCTGGACCAGGTGTTTAAAACACCCCTCAAATATTCTGAGGCAGCCTAGAGATGTTCCTAAGAGCTCAGGTGTCACACAGACAGAGGTCCGAATCCCAGGTCCACCCCTTACTACTGGGTCCTCGGCCTCGGTTTCCTCACTGTAAAGTGGGGATAACACGACTGCAGCCTCGTGGTCCTGGGATGCACGGTCAGTGGGCACGTACAGCTTCCAGCACAGTCTCGGAGACAGGGGAAGCCCTCAAACACATTAAACAACAACAGTAACAATATGAAGGAAACAAAACCCTCTCCATTCCTTCCTTCCTCCTCTCTGCTTCCCAACTTCCACCCCACCAGCTGCCTCCCTGCCCCATCCTCCTCTTCCTGCCTTCACAGAGCACAGCTCCCAAAGGGAGAGGGAGGGCAGGGCTCCCTCTCGGGGGCTGGGGGAAGAGGGGCTAGAAGGTCTTTGTGAGCATGTCTGAGCTGCAAGGGGGTCCCTGCACAGCAGCCCACAGAATCCTTATGCAACCCTGTGATCCAGGCAGGGCAGGGGCCCTGACGCCTGCTCTACAGATGATACAGAGGCTGGTGATGCCAATGGATGAAGCAGCAGCCCCGCCAGTGCCCTGGCCCTTGGATACTGGCCTGAGCCAAGCTTTGGACTGGCTCCAGCTGGCACAAAGGGCCTGGAAGAGCAGGGTGGGGAGTTCCCAGAGAAATTCTAGTAGGGAGGGTGGTCCGCCTGGAACACCCCGAGCCTGTCCTTCAATCCCTTTAGGATCCCCGACATACCAACCTCCCCATAGAGTGTAGACTTGGTCAAACACACCGGGAATCCCCCAACTTGGGCTGGGGAATGATGAGGGCTGATGCAACATAGGAAAAAGGGGGTCATGTCATTGAGCCAGCAAGTATGGGCAGCTGACTGCCAGCTCACAGATATTACAACCCCTGCTGTATGGCTGAGAAAATTGTAGATGGGTCCCCAGAAGGAAATCTTATCACATCAAAGCCTGAACACTCAGGATCCAGACCCTAAGCACCACTATTAAGCAAAGCTCCAGGTTTGTTTCCCAAGCTTGGTCTCTCATCAGATCATTCAATCTGAAGCTACAGATTCCCAGACCTTGCGCCCGAAGACTCTGGTTTAGCAGGTCTTGGGTGGAACCCAGAAGTCAGCATTTTAACAAGCAGTCTCAGGGGTTAATCAGATGTAAGAAAAACGGGTACAGTCCATAGTAAACGATGGGAACCAGCCACAGACGGGGAGGGACCTAGATGAGACAAAAAAAAAAACCCAGGGGAGGGATCAGACATGGGATCAGGCATAGTACAAAGCAAGATGTGTGACAGCAACATAGGGTGACTTAAGGAACCCTCCAAGGTGCCATGTCTACCCCAATGTTCTAAAAATACCAGCTTCATAACATCTGTCCCCAAGAGCCTCTGCTTTGACTTGTGGCTTTGTTATCTATTTTAGTTCCTGAGGGAGCCTGAGGAATTACAGTGACTGTCACAAACCCTTTAGCACAACTGAGTCCTTAGGGTTTTTCCTAGAATAGGAGCTGATGAAGAAGAGAGGGGACAAAGCACTGCAGTGAAGGAAGCCCAGAGGGAAAAGGTATCAGGAGAAGGTTCTAGTGAGTGGGCAGCCTGGAGGAGGAGGCGCTCCAGCACAAGGCCTTATCTTAAGCCCCTGAGGGCAAAGTCCTGATTAGGACAAGAAAGATGAGTTTTATGCAATCCTGGTCCCACGTGGTTGGCACGGACAGAGAAGACAGGTCAGTGCCAGTGGGATATTCTCAGCTGGAAACTTATCAAATCAAAGCCTGGGACACTCACAGCCCTGTGCGCTCCCCGCCAACATCATTTAGGTTTTCTGAGCCCTGTGAACAGGCACCAGGCTGGGGAGGGGCTCTGAGAGCTCACAATATCGTCCCTGGCCTCAGGGAGTTGACAGCCGGGGAGCTGGATGAGCTCTTCCTAACTCAGCTGTAACACGTGCTTTCAAATCCAATCCTCCAGGAGATGTGCTCTAAGGGCTGGGACTGTATCAGATAAATGTATCTCTGTCTCCCTGGCCCCCGGTACAGCAGGCACTCAACAGATGTTTGAGGAATGAATGGAGGCTCGATTCAAAGCACAGTCAGCAGCAAGTCTGGTTACGTTGCCAATGGCTGACTTTAAAGATGAGTGAGTGAGTGAGTGAGTGAGTGAGTGAGTGAGTGTGTGTGTGTGTGTGTGTGTGTGTGTAGATAAAAAGATAGATAAACAGACAACAGAAAGACAAAGAAGGGGCAGGGAAAGCAGACGGATCACCAATTCCCTTCACACAGTATGAAGTAGAAATCAAGCAAGCTGCTCAATCCAAAAAGAGCTCAGGGCTTCCCTGGTGGCGCAGTGGTTGAGAGTCCGCCTGCTGATGCAGGGGACGCAGGTTCGTGCCCTGGTGCCGGAGGATCCCCCGTGGCCGTGAGCCATGGCCGCTGAGCCTGCGTGCCCGGAGCCTGTGCTCCGCAATGGAAGAGGCCACAGCAGTGAGGGTGCGTGCCCGGAGCCTGTGCTCCGCAATGGAAGAGGCCACAGCAGTGAGAGGCCCACGTACCGCAAGAAAAAAAAAAAAAAAAAAAAAAAAAAAAGCCCAGAACGTACACAGGTGGGTCACAGAAAAACAATTACAAATGACCAATAAGGAAGAAAAGATGCTGATTCTCACTCAAAATTGGAGAAGTGCAAATGAAGATGACAAGACACTATTTTTTTCACCCATTGGATCATTTTCTGCTAACGGGCTACTAAAGAAAAAAGGCAAGTCTGCAGAGAAAAATATGTATGAAACAGGCCCAGAAATGCGCATAAGAAGACATCAGGAGATCCCAGAAATCCGGGACAAACAACGCGGCTGATTTTCCTTCCGGTCCTTAAGCGGGGGCTTCTGTGAGATGATCCATATCCTTCTAATAAAGGTCCTTTTTTCATAAGCTAGTTTGGGTGGGCTTCTATTCCTATAATAAGGTAGTCCCTGCCCTTGGACAATCCCCCAAATGCACTGCCCTGTAATGGTCAACGCCAGCCCCAAGGCCATTAGATCCACATCTGGAATCTCCTTCTGTGACCAGGCTGAAGTGTGACTTCTAAACACTCCCCCCAAGTAGGACTTCCATAACCTCTCCTGGGAAAAAAGTCACACCGCTCAGCGGTTCAGAAGCTTCTCTACCCACGAAGTGGTATTTTCCACCCATACGTCACCTTTTTGTTGTGTTTTCTCAGAAACTCAGCATTTATGGACTTCAATCGCTCTGCACCGCTAATCCAGATTTAGAAGACTTTCCAGTAAAAGGTGTGACTTTACATTTTATAAATAATGCTCAAAATCACTGAGACTGTTGCTTTTCACAAGCCAGAGGAAACTGTCAGAAAGAGCTCTGGTTATTTTGGGAAATAGAAATAGGCAATCATCTCTGAGGTGCGGCCACAGAGGCACTTCCAAGGCCACTGGGTCCCCGAGGAAGGCTGGCCAGCCCGAGGCACAAAGAACCAACACTGCAAAACAGGTACAGAAATTCTGGGCAAAATGAGCTCTCCTCAAACATTAAGAAAGGGCATTCTGGGTAGAGAAGACTACACAAAATGGGGAAGAAATGGGTAGAGTTGAATGAAACAAGATTCCTTAGGAAAGTGCATGAGTACGTTTAAAAAAAAAAGCAGGGCCTCCCTGGTGGCGCAGTGGTTAAGAGTCCGCCTGCCGATGCAGGGGACACGGGTTCGTGCCCCGGTCTGGGAGGATCCCATATGCCGCGGAGCGGCTGGGCCCGTGAGCCATGGCCGCTGGGCCTGCGCATCCGGAGCCTGTGCTCCGCAACGGGAGAGGCCACAACAGTGAGAGGCCCGCATACCGCAAAAAGAAAAAAAAAAAAAAAACAAAAAAAAAAGCAAAAACACAAACAAAGAAAACCCTCTCTGCAAAGAAGCCTGAAAGCCTCATCCAATTAGGGAAATGCTAAAATGCTGGGGACAGAGGCAGCCTCCTGCAACTTTAGAGCATATGAGCATCACCTGGAGGGATGGTTAAACCACAGATTGCAGGACCCGTCCCCAGAGGGTCAGACTCAGGAGGGCTAGGGTGGGGTCTGAGAGACAGCATTTCTAACAAATTCCCAGGTGATACTGATGCTGCTGGTCCAGGGACCCCACTTTGAGAACCATAGACGTAGAGAAAGACAAGGACGAACAGCATTCTCTGCAACAGTTCACCCTGCCTCCAGGGGTTGGAGGTAGGGCTATAAAAAATAAGTCTTTTTTTTTGAAAGGTACAACAATCAAACCAACCCACGAATTACTCCTGACTTGAAAGCATCCACTGTTCACCCCTTTCCTCTGAACGGGTGTTGTTGGCTGAAAACTGCGGCAAATAGTCAAGTTGGCCCGAGAGATGCGGAGAAAGAAAAGCGAACCCCACGGGGCAGATGCTCTGAGAGCAAAGCAGAAATCCTCCGGGACCACAAATGTTTGGGTTGTCATGCAAGCCTCTTGAGGATTTCCTCTCCAACCCTAAAGCCCGCTAACTAAGAAGGCTTTGCATTTGCACACCTGGTAAGAGGAATTCACACTCTGTGCACAGAGAGTTGAGCCAGCTGGGTGGGGACGTGGTGTCCAAAAGCACTGTGTGCTCCCTGGCCCCTTCTGTCCTATCTCCCAAGGCTGTGCCCCTGTTCTGTTCTCTCCGTACCTTTTCTGCAGTGTCTCCCCCATCGGCACGTGTTAATTTTACATACCAGCAGCAGAAAGCAAGTGAAGTCTTTATCCGTGGAGGAGAGGAAGAGAAGGGAGGGGGAGGAGGGGATGGGGTCTCCTTGACTCCCAGCCCAGAACACACCTCCTTCTGTGGCAGAGATCACGTGGCCCGGCATCCTTGGATGCTCCTTGTGCCATATAAAAAAGACCGGGGCCCTTTCAGGCTCCAGTTTGTGCATCTCAGCCCCAGAAGGATCCCCAGAACATGAGACCACCTCTCCAGAGGAACCGAGGAGGGTGGGGATGTTGTGCTGGGGAAGGCAAAGTAAGAGAGAACCTTGGTGCCCAGCTCCCATCCACTCCTCTATTTCAGAGAAACTAATTTTACCCTACTTAGACAAGTAATACAGGTCCAGGGAGAAAACACCGGAAAACAGAAAAGTCAAAAGAGAAAATAAAAATCCTCCCTAATCCCACTGCTCAGAAAGAACCCCTGCGAACAAGGATCTCCCTCCACATCTAAATGCAATGGTGTGTCATGAGAGTGGAGGGCACCCCAGGCAGCAGGAATCAGGGACAGAGGGTCAGGTGGTGGCGGGGAGCTGGGTCCTGTCTGCATGGCCACAGGGGTCTGTCCTTAGGAAATACAAAGCTTGAAAGGCTTTCCAAAGCAGCCCAACCTTCTCTTTTCCAGATGGGGGCTCAAGACCAGGATGCTGGGAACGCACATAGAATCTGGCTAAACCAGAGAAGAACATGACCTCCAGCCAAGTCCTCTCTGGTATATTCAAGAGAAGCATCAAAAGTATCGGGAAATCAACTGCTTTATTAAGTGTCTCAACTCACATTGCTGTGCACCTGAAACTAACCCAACATTGTAAATCAACTCTACTCTAATTAAAAAAAAAAAAGTAGTAGGAAATCCACTTAAATGGGGAAGGAAAAAAAAGTGTCTCTTTTCTGCAGCTTGTATTAAAGCTTTCCTGCACGCACATCTCTTGGAATTACCAGAATTCTGGTACCCTGGCAGCTATTCTAAGCCGGAGCTCGTACCCCACATTCACTGATAGGCTGGCAACGTAACAGGAAAGCGGGCCACCCTTCCTGCTGCTGGTGCTAACTGCCCGGTAGGCCAGGTGTCGGACACACAGATGACAGATTGCGCCTCTCCACAGCATCGCGGAGGACAAAACACCACTTGTTTGGCGTAGCAGTGCCCAAAGAGACCACAATGGCATGTTACTCTGGGCGTGGGAAATGTATTGGTTTCCTGGGGCTGCCCTAACAAAATACCACGAACTAGGCAGCTTCGACTACAACAGAAATGTATTGTGTCACAGTTCTGGAGGCTGGAAGTCTGAGACCAAGGTGGCAGCAAGATTGCTTCCTTCTGAGAGCTGTGAGGATCTGCTCTAGGCCTCTTTCCTAGCTTCTGGTGGCCTCAGTCATTCCTTGGCTCATAGATGGGCTCTCTTTGTGTCTTCACATCGTCTTCCCTGTATGTGTGTGTGTCTCTGCATCCAAAACTCCTTTCGTAAGGATCCGACATATTGGATGAGGACCCAGCAAGCTCCAGGATCTTTTTTTATTTTTTATTTTATTTTATTTTTTTTGCGGTACGCGGGCCTCTCACTGTTGTGGCCTCTCCCGTTGCGGAGCACAGGCTCTGGACGCGCAGGTTCAGCGGCCATGGCTCACGGGCCCAGCCGCTCCGCGGCATGTGGGATCTTCCCGGACCGGGGCACGAACCCGCGTCCCCTGCATCGGCAGGCGGACTCTCAACCACTGCGCCACCAGGGAAGCCCTAGCTCCAGGATCTTAACCTGATCGTCTGCAAAGACCCTATGTCCAAGGTCACATTCAAGGATCCTAGGGGTTAGGACTTAAACTTCCTTTGCGGGGGGTGGGGGGACACAGTTCAACCCATATCAGGCAGCAAAAGGCTGCAGCTGGCTGGGAACAGCAGGGATGGAGGTCACGCTAACCTATGGTGTTGATCTGGGGCCAGAAAGTCTGGACAGAGGAGTCCAGGGATTCAGAAGCAGAGGGTCCGGGTCTGTGGCAGGGCCCAGAGGGGCAGCAAGGAACTGGACCACCAGGGACCAGGGGACAATTAAGCCCCAGCCCTAGTACATGTCCCAGCAGGCAGCCAGGCAGAGCGCGAGTGCAGTCAGACTGCTTGTTCAAACAGTGAAAAATTTCTGTACCAGTTGGAAAACTGCTCCTGCTCTGACCTCCCTACCCCAAGTATCCCCAGTCCCCGAGACCCCCCCCAACCCCATTAGATCCCCACAATGGCCATTAAGGCTGAATGCCTGGGGAGGGGGCGGGGGGCAGAATCCCCTTCCAGCACGTTCTTCCCACAGTCTATCCCTGTGCTAAACCGCTCGGTAACTTCCTCTGCTCTCACCCATTATAGGGGCTATTTCTTCTCGGGCTGGGTACACAGGCGCTAAGCACAGCCGGCAAGAGGGCAGCGTGTCACTCAACAGGAATGTCCAGGAGCCCTTCTGGGTACAAGGCCCAGCCCATGACCTTCCAAGGACAGCAAAACCCTTCAGGGGAGGCTCCCAGAGCCCCGTGCCCAGCCCAGCACCCCGCTGCCGGGGAGCGCACGCGATCAACACTCATCCCGCGCCACTAACTTCTCACCCCATCCTCCTCCCACACCTCTTGGAAGAGCACTGCCTACTCCGGAATCCATCTTGGACTGAAATTACAAAAAAGCTGTTCCTCAGCTCCGAGATCTTCCTCCAATAGTGAAGATCTGATCGCCGGGACACCACGCCAGCTCTCCGTATGGAGGCACCTTCCCCAGCAGTGGTGGGTGATGAGCACGGCGGTGTGGCGACTCCCTGTTGCACAGGATTTTAGAGCCGGAAGGGGCCTTCAGAGGTCTATTCAGGCAGGAAAGAAAATGGACTGCAACCCACGAGGAAAGTCTCTTTTAACAATCTCCTCTCCACCAGGAGGCGTTCTCAAAGCCATTTGCATTGTGTTCGCCCACACCACCCCTGCAAGGAGCCATCCAAGTGCATAATGAGAGCCGGGCACAGAGGAGGCACTGAGCAGACGCTTGTGGCTTGATAATCAATTCACGTGGTCCTGGCCCACTCACGTATCAGAATATAACCTATGGATAATTTTCATTTTGGCCAGGAGTTCCACTGACTCCGTGGGACCTAACCCTTTAAACAGCATTGATGGCTATCCCTGTCCAGACTGCCCTTTCCTGTG
This sequence comes from Mesoplodon densirostris, assembly GCF_025265405.1. Lineage (NCBI taxonomy): Eukaryota > Metazoa > Chordata > Mammalia > Artiodactyla > Ziphiidae > Mesoplodon > Mesoplodon densirostris. The sequence goes on along the minus strand of NC_082678.1, from coordinate 41,941,435 downwards.
GACCCCAACTTCCTGCTACGCCACACGCTCCCACTGCCCCACCCCCACCCCGCACACACACAGGCTTTACAGAAGCCCCCGAACGTTAATGCTTCCTGCACTAATAGGCCGGGTGCACATAAAAGCTCCAGGAATAAGGCAGAGTATGGGATGAGTCTGAAAGTTCTTCTTGAAGTGGACTGGTCAGTCCTTTCTCCCGATTCTTTCATCTCTTGCCTGGTCCCCTTTCATAATCTCTTATTTCCAAGTGCATTTATAAAATAGATTCCCGACTTTATGCCTAATGCTAATTCTCCCCTGCAATACTTGCTGTAAAGCCATGAGGCTATGTCCAAACACAGGTCAAAGCTCAAGGCCCCACAAGCTCTGGACATGTAAGATGCTTGCATGAAGCAGACTCGAGTAGAAGAAAAATCAGGAGTGGTGGCAACCTGCTCAGATCCACCCGGTGGTGTTCAGGCAGGAAGGCGGGTCGCATGTGGCCATACCTCACAATATTTCAACAGGAGACAAGTATCTGGGAGGTTATGAAAAATTTCCCAATTTTTCAATGTTGGCAACTCATTCAACATCTTTAAGGATGGTGAACACAAAATAAACTTCTTCTGTGGACAGCCTCTGGCCTCAAGACAATCCACCGTGAGACATCTACTCTACCTGAATCTTTGCAGGACAGCTCACCTGGATCTAGAGGTCCTGACCCTGCCTTGCCCCACCGCCACCAGGGGCAGTACGACTGCCCTAGGAATGCAGTCAGCACACACCAGAGTTCAAACCAAGCAAACATCATTCCTTATGGATACACAGCTCACGATCACCTTGTACTTTTCTTGGCCTGTAATGAATACAGGTCGATCTAATGCCTGGTAAAGATCCTACCACTTTATATGGATGGATTAGCGTGATAGGGCTGGATGAGTCATTGGATACAATCCGATCCCACCACACTCACTAGGCCACTGGGCTCTGCAAAGTGTTGATGAGGGCACGGTGACTCTACACTGGTACTTATGTCCTAAGCAAAGCAGAGGCAAGCTAGGACATCCCGGGATAATGTTCTCCAGAGAAGAGAAATATGAAGGAAGAAAAACTCACAGCTTTCTTACATCTCCAAGGCCTGAACTATTTCACTAGACTCCAAGTTCCTTGAAGGCAAGCATGGTGTTCATGCTGTCTAGATGTCAGAGTGCTACAGAGAATGGGAAAATGAAAATAGTAGAAGCCCCAAATCCTTTGACTTAGTTTCAGCTAGAAACAAAGTTGACACCAGAGTTCATACGTCTTTTTTTTTTTAATGGCAAAAATACTGAGATTCAAAAAAAAATTTTTTTGAGCTATTGACTCAAAAGCTTTGAAATGATAAGACCTGCCACTACATCCTGTTATGTAGACAAGAATAAAGGCTAGAGATATCTGCAAGTCTGCTACCCTGACAACACAAGAATATAAACATTAGCCAGGTGAAGGGCCTTTCTTGGTAGTTTTATTCTCTTTCTATATCCTGTCACTGTAAAATTGAGTTATTTGTCTTCAAGTAGTTTTTCCACGAGATTCTACTTTAACTACAATGGTTTATGGTTAAATAAACCATAAACCATTTATTTAACCTTGGGACTATAATGCATGTTTACTTGTTCGAAGAAAATTGTATTTTCTCATTGAATTTCCAAAAGAGAAAACTGGATTTCAATGGACTCTTCAGCTTCAGAATATTTGATCCACTGACCCTGCCATCATCAATCTTGTTGTCTCCTTAGAAGTCAAAAATAGGTGGTGACTATCAGTAAACAATTAAAAATATAAAGCAGAAATTTTTACTTGCTCCAAATAGTAGATTCCAATTCAGTAGGCCTGCGGCAGGACCTGTGTATCAATATTTTTAAACAAACTCCCTATGTGCTTCAATGCCCACCAAAGTTTGGGAATCAGGCAGAAGGAATGCCCAACTGAGGCATCTAAGGACTTGTTCTGGAAGGATACCAGGAAAGTCACCAACTCACCCACCTACCTCAATATGCCTGTTTTTATTGTGATATAACTCATATACCATGAAACTCACTCTCTAAAAGCATACATTACAGGGGCTTTTAGTATATTCACAGAGATGTGCAGCCATCAACACTATCTAATTTTAGAACATTTTCATCACCTCAAAAGGACACCCCTTACCCGTGAGAAGTCACCCCTTCTCCCCAGTCCCTGGAACCACGAATCTACTCTCTGGGTCTATGGATATGCCTATTCTAAGCATTTCATATAAATGGAATCACACAACATATGGCTTTGTGTGTGTGGCTTCTTTCACTTAGCACGATATTTTCAAGGTTCACCCATGCATGTTGCATGTACCCATTAGTACTTGCTTCCTTTTTATGGTTGAATAACTTCCCATTGCAGGGACAGACCACATTTTGTTTTGGATATTAATTTTTTTTTGGGGGGGGCCCACACCGAGCGGCTTGTGGGATCTTAGTTCCCCGACCAGGGATTGAACGCAGGCCCTTGGGGGTAAGAGCGTGGAGTCCTAATCACTGGACCGCCAGGGAATTCCCAGACCACATTTTGTTTATCCACTCATTCGCTGATGGACATTTGGGTTGCTTCTGGCCATTATGAATAATGCTGCTATGAACATTCATGTATAAATTTTTGTGTGGACACGTTTTCAGTTCTCTTGGGTAGATATCTAGGAGTGGAACTGCTGGGTCCTATGCCATACATTCTATTTTATTTCAGATCTGAACCACTTGCTGCTAACTGGTGACTCCACCTAACATCCAATGAGGAAAGTTCTTACACTGTTGACCAATAAGTCGTCTTTTTCAAAGTAACACTAGCAAACAATAAAATTCTGTCTCCTTTGTGTTTTGATTTTTATGGGACTTCAACTTCCTGGCAGCGTGAATGACCCTCTAACCCACTTGGCACCTGCCAAAATTCTAGGAGAATTTAAAACTGCTTAAAAACTGCTGAGAAATGAGAGATGTGTTGTGTACTAAAGTGTTACCTTAATATTACAGATTAAAAGGAATTCTCTGGAAGGGAAAAAAACAACCCCACAGAAACAGATGAATAGTAAGATTTAAGGTCTCACAGCTTTCCATTAAGAAAGAGTCCATTAGGGCTTCCCTGGTGGCGCAGTGGTTGAGAGTCCACCTGCCGATGCAGGGGACACGGGTTCGTGCCCTGGTCCGGGAAGATCCCACATGCTGCGGAGCGGTTGGTCCCGTGAGCCATGGCCGCTGAGCCTGCGCGTCCGGAGCCTGTGCTCCGCAACAGGAGAGGCCACAACAGTGATAGGCCCGCGTACCACACACACACAAAAAAGAGTCCATTAAAGAAAAATAATACAGCTAAAATAAAAAACATGAACACACACGCACGCACACGTGCACACACACATTCAATCAACTGAATGTGCCAAATAAAAGCATCGTTTTAGTCTCACATTTGTTCAACACAGATGGACAGATGAAAATAGACTGATGTTTTTGGGTGCAGAAGTTTCTCAGGGCAACTTTTATTAACTGAGAATGATCAGGGCTGCTCTCTCAAGTATCCAATTATCTGTAACAAAGAAAAGCTCAAGGAATGCTTTTAAAAAGCGTTCTACTGGAAAACTTATCCAGAAACTCACATTAGCTCCTGCTGTAATAAAGTTAAATGGGAATCTACTCACTTAAAGAAAAATTAAAACCAGAAATCAAGAAAAGTGCCTATTATTTGGTAAATGAATCCAAAAGCTCAAATCCCGGTTTAATCCTCCACATTTGGCTCACAAACATAATAAAACATTTATACATATGAATTCTTTGTCAAAAGAGCTTAAAAACAGTTCCCAGCTCTCCTGGGTTTCAGCTGATGCTCTCAGAAGATAGTTGTGTTTCCCTTAAAAATAAAAGTTATTTCGGATTGTTTTTGCTACTAATCCATGAGCTCAGTTACCCTTATTGCAGATTAAGTCACTGCCCTCCCCCATGCCCATCCACCTGTATACTGAGGTAAAAAGGAAAAGATTAGAAGACAGGGGATCCAAGCATAGCTTGGTCTTTGAATGGGCAGGTAACTTTGACTGAGTCCCTTTACCCCATGGGGGACTCCCTTCCTCGTGTGTAAAATCAATGGGTTCTATCTGTTAGGCTGGGGATCATCAAACTTTTTCTTTTAAAGGCCGGAGAGTAAACATTTTTGGTTTTGTGAGCTATATGGACCCTACTCAACTCTGCCATCTTTGGGCAATAGCAGCCTTAGGCAATAAGAAAATAAAAGAGGGGCTTACCTGGAGGCGCAGTGGTTAAGAATCCTCTTGCCAATGCAGGGGACGCGGGTTCGAGCCCTGGTTGGGGAAGATCCTACATGCTGCGGAGCCCCTGTGCCACAACTACTGAGCCTGCGCTCTAGAGCCCGTGAGCCACAACTACTGAGGCTGTGCTCTGGAGCCCGCACGCCTAGAGCCTGTGCTCTGCAGCAGGAGAAGCCACTGCAATGAGAAGCCCACGCACCACAACGAAGAGTAGCCCCCACTCACCACAATGAGACCCGCACAGCAACAAAGACCCAACGCAGCCAAAAATAAATAAATAAAATAAATATATATTAAAAAAAGAAAAGAGCATGGCTGTGTTCCAATTAAACTTTATTTACAAAAATAGGCTGCAAGCTGAATTTGGCCCAAGGGCTGTAGATTGCCAACTGCTGTGTTCAATGATTTGTAAGGTTCCCCCTAGGATGACTGAGTAAAAGTCACTGGCCACCGAAACCCTGTAAATAATCAAGTCATCAAGGTCTGACAGTGGAGACAGATGTACAGCCCAGCACATAGTGGGACAGGAGCCTCCAGGTTGGGACAGACATTGGGCTCTTCCTCACATTTCCATCGACTGCCTCCTCCTATTTTGGTTGGTACCTCACCCATGCTCCACTGACCATCCGCCTTGGGCTTGGCTGAAGCATCACTCTGTGGGGGTGGAATAAGGCTTTCCAAGAGGCTGCTGGGGGTCAGATGATACACCCCAAAGTGGGGGGAAATGGCTCTCAAGCAGAGAAGCGTGGCCAATGGGAAACAGGAGATGAGAAGGAGGTGAGCAGACAAAACACCTCTGCTCTCCCGTGGACTACTCAAAGGCATGACTCCTCTCTGCAAACCTGGTTCCAGAGAAGTGAACACACTTGCTGAGCAACCTGCTCACTGTCAGTTCACTGTCAAGGCTAGAAAGCATCACATGGCATCTTCCTTTGCCTCCCTTCCCCCTCTCACCCACCCTCACCATTCTGGGCTTATACCTCCTAAATAAGGTGTTAACATTTAATCCTTGCCTCAGGCTCTGCTTTCTAGGGAAACAGGACTAAAGCACCCTCTTCAACTGATCCTCTTTCTTTAGAAATGAAAGACAGATAAATGAAACTATCAGATTTAAAGTATATAAAGATTAATATATATAAGAGATAAAATACTGACTTATACACTAAGCAAAACTAATCTTGGCCTTCGTTACTGGCTTGAAATATCTCTTCGAGGTCCAAATTGTAAAAATACATCTTAAATAATATCTAAAAAGCCAGCATCTCTCCAAAAAGAAGACCTGAATATCTCTGACCTTTTCGCTGTTAAGTGATTAAATGTGCATATCTGGGCTTCCAATTATAAATGGAACAAAACAACTTTGTGCTGTTTTCTTGAAATGCAATTATTTGTTATGGAAATAAGAGGTCCTGCTTAACACTAGCTTAGGTCCCTGAATAGGCTGGCTATTGATAATAGCTCAATAATCAGAAACTAAACACACTCTCATTTTTGGCAATAGAGTCAACTTTGGGTGGAATGGAGCACTTTTCAGGACAGTGCAGCACAAGCAATCTCCTGATACCAGAACCCTGGGGCCTGAACTCAGTACCACCCTGACAGAGAGCCATAAACCGTGAGGCGATAAGGGGAGATGGGTGGGGGAAAGATGCTTCCCGAAGTCTCATGCTCTGATGGCCTTGCTGAGTTTCTACGAAAACAATAGTGTCATTGCATTAACTTACCCAACAAAATTTCCTGTTAGCCATCTGGCCCAACACCATTTATTAAATAATGCGTGCTTTCCCCAAAGACTTAAAATATCCCCTCCCCCACCATAAATCTGACCTGTATTTCAGTCTGTCTTGACAATCTTTTCTCCTTTGCCATTCAGGACATTGCCTGCTCCTGGAAGCCTCACATCTCTGACGATTCTTTCCAAGCCCCCTCTGCCCCTCCCTTAAGCGTGGTTCTGCAGGGCTCTCTTCCCCCTGGAGGCTTGCCCTGGGTGACCTCCTGCACGCTCCTGACTTCAGTTCTCTGCTGATGAAATTCAAGTTCCGGGGCCGCTACCTGGGCTTGCGCAGGTCGGTCCCTGCATGATGAAGCCAGGCCAAGGGACAAGTGGGGGTGTAACCCAGCCTGCTCTCTGCCCACCACGTCGTGCACCCACACAGCTCCCCAGCCTCTCATCTTTAGCCCAGATGACGACCACTGAGTCACAGACCCATCCGTCCAACATACACTGCCCATCTCTCCCTGAATGTTCCCCAAGGAACGGTATGCTCAACGTGGAATCATCTTCTTTCTTCCAAAGCCATTCCTCCCAAGTTCCCTGTTCTCACTGAACAGCTCCGGCACACAAGGCAGAAAGGAATCTGTGCGTTCTTCTTTCCTGGACCTGCCACATCCTGTCTGACAGATCGTTATCTCCTCCTCTCCGGCCACAACTACAGACACGGAGCTGAGCTCATTACTTCTCATCGAGCCTGTCAGGTTCCTGTTCACCATCCTATAACCCATCACTCTGCTGCACGAGCAATCTCGCCACGATATTCTGAGGATGTCAAGCTGGCGCTCTGAACCCTTCCATCGCTTTCCATGCCCACAGGGCAAAGCCCCAACTCCTCACACTGCCCCATGGGGGTCATTAGTGGATCAGACCCTCCAAGTCCCCCCCTCTCTGTTCCGCACCCACGCCAGCCACATCAGCCTTCCCCCTGCTGCCGCCCCTCTGCTCGTGCTGCCACTGCAGCTGAGAACGCCCAAGGCAAGGACCCCGCATCCCCGCTCTCAAAGACCTGTCTGATACCCAGATAAAGCTGGCGACCCCCTTCCTTGAGCCTGCAGGTTTCCACGTTAACACCCGAAACACTCATTGGTTTCCGTGTTTCTGACTCCATCACACCTGCAGTCGTTGAAGGTGGAGACGGCCTCTGGTTTGATTTTGTATCCCACAGCCCAGCACAGCAGCCCTGTAACAGTCCCCATGCAGAAAATCCTAAACGGATTTGAAAATAAGCAGATTAGCCAGAGCAAGGTAATACAAATGTAGATTGGGCTTTCAACTCCTTACATTTGTACATGGTGTAAAAACGGGGACAGCACGTCTATGGTACCCCAGCGCCCTCTGCAAAAGAAGCAATTAGGGATTAAGGCAGACCAGGAGAGCTTGGAAGAAAGGTAGACAGACAGAAAGAAGAAGAAAGAAATGGCTCATGGCGCCTGCGAGAAGGGGGTCTGCTTCCTGGGCAGTGGTGCGCTATTCTGGCCAGAGTCCCAGGGCAGCAGAGATCCAAGAGTTGGGGCGGAAAGGTGGGTGCAGCTGGCCCGGCTGTGAGGAGACACATGCTTCCAGGAGTCAGGGGTCAGATAAACGTGGGTGTGAGTAGAGCAAGAGGCTGCTCTGATAAGCACCTTCCTGCAGAAAGGCAGTCAGATTAAAAAATTTACAAAGCAGCCCAGCAGCCAAACAAAATGGGGTTAAGATTCCAGAGGAGAATCAGAAAGATATCTGGTCTTCCTAGTGCCTTAAAACTAAAAAGCAAAATCTTTAACGTGATGTTCAGGGTCTGCACGATCCCTCCAAACATGACCAATATTGTTGTCATGCTTCTCATTGCAGTTGAAGGGAACCTCCTCCTCCAGGAGCCTCCCCTGACCTCCCCAGGGTCTCTCTGGGACATGCTCTCAAAACACTGTGGACTCCTCCTTCACAGCCCTGCTCTCGACTGCAATCAAATATGGACTCATTTAAAATCTGCTTCTGGGAATTCCCTGGTGGTCCAGTGGTTTGGACTTGGCGCTTTCACTGCCAGGGCCCAGGTTTGATCCCTGGTCAGGGAACTAAGACCCTGCAAGCTGGATCAAAAGTTTAAAATATGGCCAATGTAATAAAAGTACAGCCAAAAATAAAAATAAAATAGGGCTTCCCTGGTGGTGCAGTGGTTGAGAGTCCGCCTGCTGATGCAGGGGACATGGGTTCGTGCCCCAGTCTGAGAGGATCCCGCATGCCGTGGAGCGGCTGGCCCTGTGAGCCACGGCCACTGAGCCTGCACGTCCAGAGCCTGTGCTCTGCAACGGGAGAGGCCACAGCAGTGAGAGGCCCGCGTACCACAAAAAAAAAAAAAAAAAAAAAAAATCTGCTTCCATTAGTAGAAGCTAAGTACTTTGAGGGCTGAGGCTGCTGCTTTTTTATCATTATATCCTCAGCATCCAACACTCTGCCTGGAACATACATGAGGCCCAACACATGTCTGTTGAATGAACAATTCAATCAACCAGATGAAGAATGAATTAAACAATGAATGAATAAAACTGGCATGTGTCTAGTGGGCTGTAGGATATTTATCAGCATCCCTGGCCTCTACTCACTAGATGCCAGTATATTCCCCAGTTGGAACAATCAAAATGCTTTTCAGATTTGCCCCCTGGTGAGCAAAATTGTCCCTATTGAGAACCGCTGTTATACTGGATTGTTGAGTAGGCTAAGTAAAATTATTTATGGGTAATTTAGTGCATTTTGACATATAATATAGTTACAATAAATGTAATTGTTTGATTATTGATTTTTTAAAAAAAGCTGGCATGTGTCTAGAATGCGAGACCAAGGAGCCAGGAATACAGCAACCAATATGGCCCTTGGCCCACACATGTATGTCATCATACAGCTCGGGAACTCCTTAACTAAGATCGACTTTTACATTTTTAAATGGTTGAAAAAAGAAGCCTATTCCTTGACATGCAAGTTATTGGAAATTCACACTGCCTGGTAACATAAAATGGGATTTAACTATCCCCTTACTAAAGAGAGGGCTAGTTAAATGAATGAGAGCATATACTAGCAACGGACTGTTTGTTACACAGCTATTTTTAAAAAATCAGTTAGATTTTAGGAAGCTACTTTTACCCTTCTGCCCCTTTGTAACAGAGTGCCTAATTCAGGACAAGAATGGAGCCGAATTCTTGATGATCTCAGCATCATTTGGTCCAACTTCTGCATTTTACAGATGGGGCACGCCGATAAACACCACTCACCTCCGAAACTTCAAAGTCTGATAACAGTACAAAGCTGCTCACATGCTTATTGTGAGGAAGCTTCGGATTAGAATGGTCAGAAATAGTTTCACTTCCCTTTTCCTAGAAACCCCTGGTCACCTCTTCAACAAGAACACCCCACTTCTTGAGCGGAAGGCCAGGTTGCCAGGGAATATAAACAAACCAGATGCCCCAAGTGGCAGCTGTCAGCTGCCTTCTCTGTTGCTTCCTCTAAACAGCAGCTGGCTCTCCTGTCACCAGTTCCCCATCCCTCTCCAGCCAAGTGCAGGTTCATAAACATAAACCATATCAATGGTCCTGTCGGGTGGGAAGAGGTAAGCCAGGTAGGCACAGATGAGGGAAGTGAGGTGCCGAAATCCTACCCGAATCCGTGTTCTGCCTTGGCACACACACCTGTGATTCCCACCAAATCGAACTTTCTGGGTTTCCATCCTCTCCGTTCTCTGGTGGCAACTTCCCTGGGGTCAAGAGACAGAGCTGATGGCTGGCTTCGCTCTGCCCAGCCCAAGACCACAGCCTGTACACGGCTCTGTCCACCTTGTTATAGATTCCGCCACACCTCCTTCTGTGACCCTGCTCCAGACTTCCTGCAGGGCATTCTACAGCCTACGTGCTAGGATCCTGGAGTTGTTGTGAAGGCTCAGGATGCCTACAATAATCGGAGGCAAAGAGATGTGGGTCCTGACCCAACTCAGAAATGCACAGGGAACCTCCAATTACCGGTTAGAATAAAGAATCCATAACTAGCCCCAGAATTTCCCAATAAACATCCTAAGAAACTCCAGCCAGTGAGATACTTCAGGGAAGAGAGAGCGATGTTGTGATGAAATTAGGGAAATCCCACTCTCATAACCCTTGTTCGGGTATCAATCAGCGCATTCCAAGTTCCAAGAAATCATGCAGTAGCGTAACCTGTTTGATTCGATTTAAACCAGCTGTGGACTGCAGACCCTCTGGCGATCTCAGTTTGGAAAACACAGCCCCAGACCATGAGGCTGGGTTCCACAAAGATGCCGGGTGGTTGTGAGGTTCCAAGGATGACCCCAACTTTGAAGGCAGCTTTCCCCACCCAGGCTCAGCCCCCTGCCACCCAGCCCTGTGAAGAAGGCAAGATTCCCCTGCAGCCTCTGAGGTAGATTTCGGGAGGAAAAGTCTAAAGCCCAGGAGGTGAAGGAGGGAGGAGAGAACCACCCCTCCAGACGGACAGGACCCCGGGGCTGGCGCAGGACGCTGCCCAGAGCGGGACTCACCATTGGTGGCCGTGTTGACATAGTAGCGCCGGCCCTGAGGGGACAAGTAGCTCTGCCAGCCTGGTGGAAGGACAATGGTCTGGCTTTCCTCTCCCGGTGGAGGGGGCACCATTCCAGGCTTCTGTGGAGGAAGACAGAGAAGGTCACACACATGTGGCATTTTTGCAACTGTCTTTCAACCAGGAAGTCAGAGGCAGATGAAGTCTCCCTGGAATGGCTCGACACTGGCGGGGGCGCGTGGCCCACGGGTCTCCCTGGGGGAGGTTACAGGCTGCAGGTGTGATTTCGGGGGTTGCCTGAGCATGAGGTGTGAGCAGCCCTTGATTTTCAGAACCACCGCAGAAGGGACAGCACCCCCCAGAGGACGGGGGAGATGCCCGTCAGTTAACACAAGAGCTGGGCTTTCTCCTCCTGGGCCCCCAGAAAACCACTCACAGGGGTGCTGCACCTGCCTGGAGGAGGCGGGTCACTCTCCAGCTCCCACTGTGGAATCTGAAAATCCTCAGGACCACCAAATACAGCAGCAGACAAGGCCCAGGGCCTGCTGTGGGAACCGACCAGGAGTAATTAATGCAAGTCTCAGCACAGCGAGATGTTAAACCTTCCATAATAAAGCCAGGAATCAATGACGATCTAGGTGGGGTTTTTCTAGTCAAGTGTCCAAAATCACTCTGGCAAAGATAGCTGGGAATCTGAGTCGAAACAGACTTCCTTTCCATCGTACGCGCTGATGTGCGGTTTAATTCTTTAAGCTATGCACGGTAGTACTTTGAAAAAAAAATCAGAGAAAAAGCATAGAACAGAAAAACAAGATGCAGACACAAAGGCTAAAACAGAGGCGATCTGTGGTGGTGAGATTCTGGGGAATTTTTATTCTTTTCTTTTTGCTTCTCTCTCTCATCTAAATTTTCTTCAATAAACACAAAAGCAAAAGTTATTAGCTAAAGAACATTGAAAAGTAAGGAAAGAAGGTCCAGGTTAGCCCGTCATACAATTGCTGTTCCTTGTGAAGAAAGTAAATTGACTAAAATCAGAATTCCAGCCACACGAGGAGAGGTGCTGTGAATTTCTCGACAAAGCTGGACCCTGTTCAGAAATATTAAAACGCGTCAGCTCCTAAGTGCCCTCAGCACCCCCCAGCCATGCCCATGGAGGCAGGTTCTGATCACTGATGACCCCCGCTTAGGAAGATAAGAGACTGAAAGTGAGCAGTAGAGACACACAGCTCCCAGACTGCTCAGCTTTTCTGAAGCTGCAAAGCCACGTGCTTCTGCTTCCTGCGGTGCCCTGCACACCCTCAGTGGGATGGGATCAATCCTAGCTTCTCCTGGGACTTCGAGTAAACACAGCCACCCCGTGGCCCTCTGAGTAATGGTGGTGTACGTTTCATTATGAATTTTCACAATTTAACTGAGAGCTTTCCCCCCACGCCCCAATCGCTCTGTCCCCACATCTGTTAACTTACGGCTCCTCTCTGATTCCGTGCGCTGGCTTCTAAAAGAACTACCAGGGGCCAGAGAGCAGCCAGGAGGCGTCCTCACCAGCAGAGCATGTCCACTGAGCCCAAGCACACCACTGTGCACGTTTACCTAGGCGTCCAGACACTGCTCCGGACTCTTCCAGATTGGAAGGTGGTCGAAACACATGCAAGCCCTGTGATGAGTACAGTGTCTGTGTGGATAACATATCCCACAGGCAGGAGACAGACATTCTGGCTGAGTGGAGTTGGAAGTAAAAGACGAGCAGGGAGGTCAGGAGGTTGGCTGAAGAGAGGAACATTCTATCAATAGACCCAGGTTGCTTCTGCTTGAGTTCAGGTAAATTAGAGCATCCAAGAAGGGAAGGCCAGATTACAGCTTGTCTAAATAACCTGGTAAAAAATGAGAAATTGTTAAGAGGTATTAAACAAGGCTCAGAAACGGACGTGGCCAGAAATAGGTTGCAGAGGAGAGAGGCACCCAGAAGCACAGTGAAAACCAGCCCTCTGGCCTCAGGCTCACTCAATCCTGACACGGCCCCTTAGCTGCCACGTGACCTGGGGAAATGACTCAACCAGCTGCGTCTATTGCCACATCTGTGAAACATCAGCCCAGTTGTGGAAGATGCCATGGAGATTAATAACAAACTGGTCACCTAGGACAGTATCTGTCACCAGTTGTGCCCAATGGGCGTTCCCAGCGGAATGGGGTCTCTTGAACGCTGAGCAAGACCAGGCTTTACACAGCTCCTGCCTCCTATAATGTGAAGTTCAGGGGCACACACCTGGCCTCCGCCCCACCCTCCCCATCACTGTGGCTCAAATGTCACCATTAACAGTCCCTTCTCTGAGGTTTCTGTTTCCAGGACTCCTCAACTTAGAAGGCAAACACAGACCTATAGGGGAGGCCACTGGGTCAAGATGCTGACTCACATACTCTGGTGAAAAGATCTCTCCTTAGCTGGACTGGTGGAGAGAGTGGACCGAACCTTCCATCCCTCTGGGTCCCCCTTGTGAAACAGCATCAGTGACATCTGTCCTGTCTCCACAGTTGCATGGTGCTTTTCTCTTTAGAATGACTGGTTAATCTGCCTAACTCTGTAGGGTCAGAAGAAGCCCAGGTTTCCATCTGAGGACACTGATGACCAGGTCGGGGCCATGATGGCTCTGAGGTCTCCTCCGTCCAGGAAATGCAGGACCCTTTGGAAGGTACCGGGGGGAGGCATCCCTGATGCTGAGCCCAGAAGGGCCAAGAGGTGCTGAAGGAGGGGAAGGGGACACCCAGGCCAACTGAGCCTACTTCCTAATTTGGCCAACGTGGCAGAGAGGTCTCCACATCCCCTCCAGCATGGCCACGGGGCCCCGCTCTGCTCACCATCTGACTGTGTTCTGCCTCCGCCCTGCCCCCCAGGCAGCCACAGTCCCCTTGTTTTCTCCCCTCTTCCAGAAAGAAGTTCCTCCTGTTGGCTGGCCTGTAGTAAGTCAGGAGTCAAAGACACGTGGACAGGGACTTCCCCGGTGGTCCAGTGGTTAAGACTCTGTGCTCCTAATGCAGGGCGCCCGGGTTCAATCCCTGGTCAGGGAACTGGATCCCACATGCATGCCGCAACTAAAGATCTGCATGCCGCAACTAAGACCCAGAGCCGCCAAATAAATAAATAAATATTAAAAAAAAAAAAGATGTGCAGACAGCTGGCTACATCCCCAAGAGAACTGAAAACAACACTCAACCACAGAATTGTACGCACATGTTCACAGCAGCATTATCTACAATTACCGACAGGTAGAAACAACCCAAGTGTCCGTCAACTGATGAACGGACCAACGAAATGTGGAATATTCAGCCATCCAAAGGAATGAAATACTGATAAACGCTACAACACAGATGAACCTTGAAATCATGCTACATGAAATAAGCTGGACACAAAACCCCACATATCATACAATCTCACTGATGTGAAATATCCAGAACAGAAAAATCTGTAGAGACGGAAAGCAGATTCATGGTTGCCAGGGGCTGGAGGGAGGGGGAAATGGGGACATGGATTCCTTTTTGGGGTGATGAGAATGTTCTGGAACTAGACAGTGGTGATGGTTGCATAAAACTGTGAAGGTATAAATGTCACTGACGGTAAATTTTATGTTAGGTGTATTTTAACACACACACACACACACACACACACACACACAGAGTTGGCCTTCCCACCTGCAGGCCCTCATCTAAGAGGCCCAAACTACCACCATTACCTCATTCCTCGTGGTCATGGAGGGACAGGCCTCCTGGGAGAGCTGCCCCACAGCCATCAAGAGGATGCAGCGTAACTACCCAGTAATTAAGGTCTCTGCCAAACCTATTCTTCTAATTAGTTTCCTTCCAACTTAAATCCTTCCCTTGCCTTCCCTAGTCCTGTGGCTTCTCCCCTTCCATTTCAGCAGCTCTTTCCCATGGGAATAGGAACTAGAAGCAGGGGTGGGGGGTGAGGTTGGGGGCCCCACCTACAATGAACATGAGCCGAAGGACTGTGAATCGGGGGACATGAAGCCTGTTTCTTCCAACTAATAAATTCTTAACCTCATGCACAGGACTGCTTTGTGGGAATGAGAAAACGCTGCCTCTTCCCCAGATGGGCCAGACCCCTGAGTGCAAGGTTGGGTTTCAGCTGCCCCTGACTCCCCCCAATCTGGGCCCCCTTGTTGAGTAAACAACCTGCCCAACTGTACATGACGGCCCGTCCTCTGAGAATCTAAAGAAAACTATGGCTCTTCTGCCCCCCAACAATGGAGGCATGTGTGCACCTACTCACGCACCCTATTTCCTATAGAACATCAAGAGTTTCCAGACCACTTCAGAACCCTAGTCGAGAAGGTACTCAAGAAACATCTGAGCTCAGATCCCATTTGCCCTCATGGATAATGACTTTCACCAAATGTTTACAGTGCACCAAGGACTGGGCCAGGTGCTTCACAAACTCATCTCTAACCATTACCACAAGCCTGCCACAGAGATGCCATTTTTTTCCCCATTTTACAAGGAGGAATCTGAGACTCAGAGAGTTTAATATCTCACCCAACACTGCACAGCTAATTAACTGGTGAAACCGAACTTTAAACTATTAGCTTTGTTTCTATCCAGTTACCCAAATCCTAGTTACCCTCAGCTCATCTCTCCCCAGCTGTCTGTGATCAGCTCTGTATCTTCACCTGGACCACCTGACATCCCAGCTCCCCGCACAAGGAGGATGGTAACTCAGGCCTGCTTCTCCTGCCTGTCTCACGGTCTCCAAACGAGCATATGTCTTCCCAGGAGACGTGCAGAAATATCACCGCCCACGTCCAAGCAGTCACGTTCCCTGCCTGTGGGCTGACTTCCTTGTCTCCTTACTTAGAACAGCACAAGCAAAGAAATTTTCCTCTTAATGGTGGCTACTGATCCCCTCCTCGGAGGGGGAAAATAAGAGCAGACAAACAAAGGGAAGTCACCTAGAGATTAAAAACAAATCCCCCTACAGTGGTGTTTCTCAAAGTGTGGTCCCTGGGACACCCCGTCCGTCACCAGCGATGTGGGTTAAAGTGCAGATTCCGGGGCTCTGACTCCAAATCAGCCTTGAGCCTAGAAAGCTGCTTTTTAACATGTATGCTTAAATCTCATACTCAATGAACTCAGAAGAGATGGTTTGCAGCTTTCTTTAGAAGGGGTGATGGAGAGAAAACATCACTTCTGAGATCAAAACTGGGAACAGAAAATTAATAATTTATAAAAAGACAGTGTTTGGCTGCCTGGCTACTTACAAAGAAGAGACTCCTGTCCCCTAGCCCAGACCCTTCAGATAGACTATTCCAAGAGAACTTATCTTGCCTCTGCAGCTTCCAGGCAGAACGAACCCCACACTCAGACGCCCCCCAGTTTCTTCAAGTTCAACCCAGGACCCCTTGCCCCTTAGGAGACTTCCGGAAGCACCTGGTTCTTACCTTCCGCAGGTGTGAGCAAACGGTCCTCGCCGGTGGTAATGGGGGGCCGTCAGACACTTGATTTTGCTGCCGGATCGGACGGTTTTAAGGTCCCCCCATTCCGCGTCTTCTCACACCCCAAACCCAGAAGCAATAGGAGCGCTAAAGAAAGGCATTTCCACAGCCCTCACAGCCCCCCTCCCCCACACCCAGATCTATATATAACAGCGCTGAAGTTGTCAGCCTAACGAGCCACTTTCTGGCAGACCCGTTGCCATGGCAATGACTGCTAATGAGTCTGGTGCCTAACTGGCAGCGCCTGAAGGTATCTCCATAAAGAACTCGCCAGCAAGTTCTCCCTTCCCAATGACACAGCCAGCTGGGACACCCGGGAGCAGCCAGCACGTGGCCAGGTGTGCCTGGGAGCCATCAGCCCTCGGGAACCAGTTTGTTACAGGTGCTCGCTGAGCAGTCCCCGACCCGGAGGCCAGAAGCGGCTTCCGCTGTCACTCAGTATGGGTCAACCAATTAGGGACAGGGTTGCAAGGGAGCCACCAAGAAGCCCAAGACCCGGGGCTTCCCTGGTGGCGCAGTGGTTAAGAATCCACCTGCCAACGCAGGGGACACGGGTTCGAGCCCTGGTCCGGGAAGATCCCACATGCTGCAGAGCAACTAAGCCTGTGCGCCACAACTACTGAGCCTGTGCTCTAGAGCCCGTGAGCCACAACTACTGAAGCCTGCGTGCCACAGCTACTGAGACCACCTGCCACAACTACTGAAGCCCGCATGCCTAGAGCCTGTGCTCCACAACAAGAGAAGCCACCACAATGAGAAGTCCGTGCATCGCAACGGGCTTTAAAAGGGTAGCCCCAGCTCGCCTCAACTAGAGATAAGCCTGCGCTCAGCAATGAAGACTCAACGCAGCCAAAAATAAACTTAAAACAAACAAAAAACCAAAAAAAAAGTAAGCTCAAGGCCCAGCGGGGCTGGAGACTGGAGACCCACATCCACCCCACACCTTTCTGCCGACACCTGTTTAGGGTGGAGAGATTCCCAGACAGAGCTGGGAAGAGCTACCCAAGGAAAGATCATCTCTGGCTACAGGGTAAGAGAGAAGACATGAAGCAGGGCCCCACTTCCCACACTGATGCCGCCAGCCTCAGGGTCTGTGTCCACAAGAATACTGGGCGCTTCTCCTCTGTCTCACAGGTGAAAGTATTGTTCTCTCAGGCTCTGGCAGCCCTTCTATCCATGGAGAGCGACTGAGAGAAAATAGCTGGGGAGGAAGGAGGGGACCCATGACAACAGCACAGTGCATTCTGGGAAGTGTAGTCCTCCCAAGTAGTTTCATAGGCTGGTGGGAAGAGGATGGGCATTGACAGCATCTTCATGTTCTTCTAGGGGTGAGAGATTTGGAGATCCAGCCAGAGGGCAGAGGAAGAGGAGGAGGGGGGGCGCCACACAACAGAGAAACAGAGTATAAGATTCAGGAAGGCAAGGCCATGTCCATCTTGTTCTTAGCTTTAGTCTCAGCTCAGTATCCAGAATATTGGATGGATGGATGCATGGATGGAAACTGGGAATTGTAATAGAAACTGGGCTTCAAACAGATTTGAGAGGCTATTTCCCCAAACAAGTAAACAGAGAATGGCTGTCCAAGCAATGCATGTGCCCCACCTGTGAATAAATCCCAGCTCTTCATGGACTGACTGAACAGACTGTTCAACGTTGAGTACAGGGAGGTGGGGGACACAAGATAATACAGTGTTTCTTTAAGTGCAGAAATTAAATTGAGGAACAGCATCCAGAAGCCTCAGGAGCAGCACAAACTTCTACTCATGAGCTCATCTGGTCTCCAGAAGAAAAATTCCAGGAAACCATTTAGCAACCTCAAAAGAGGACAGGAAGATACAGCATCTATTATACAAACGCCAAAGTCATAAGGAGAGAACAAACTAATGGAAAAAAGGCAAGTTGGTTTAAAAAAATGATATAAAAAAAGGACAGGATGTGCTCAAAACTGTAGGGAAATTTAAAAGGTAGTGATAAAAGGAATATCCACATTGGTTGCAATAGAATATAAAATCAGTATTGTAAAAAGAAAAAAAAAGTCAGTTATGTACAAAACAAACTGAAGAATTTTTTTCCCAGAATGCAAAGGAAATGGGAAAACATGAAAACTGAATCGACAGAAGAGCAGGCCAAGATGCTAGGTGTTCCTGAAGAAGAAACTAGAACAAAAGCCATAGCAGAAAAGAAACTATAAACAAAGGTTGATTGGGGGGCCCAGGGAAGAAAACCTCCCTCAGCTCAAAGAGACACACAGGAAGGTCCAGCAGTGCTCCAGGCAAAATGGGTTTTAAAAGCCCAACAACAAGCTGACACCCTCTAACAACACATTTGCACAGCAAAGAAAGGTCCTACAACCCCTTAAGTGGGAGGAGGGTGTCTCCGATAAAGGAGCATAAATAAAGCTGCTCTTGGCTCTTCTGTGACCACATTTCCAAAGACACCCCTGGACCGCTAGGTAGAAAATGCTGAGCCCATTCTATGTCGCCACAGCTGTCTTTCATGAGTGAAATGGAGCGAAATACATTGCTCTACAGACAAGGGTTCAGGATATTTACCAATCAAGTGCTTGAAAGATGTACTCCAACTGCCTGAAAGATTAAAACAATTACAGGTGAAGAATGAAAGCCTCGAGGTAAAAAGGACCAGGGCTGAACACTGAAAGCAGCTTATAAAAAATGTGTAAATAATCATCGTAAACCTAGTTACAGAACATGTGTAAGGGTGACTATTCTCAATACATAGTGTAAAAAAAAAAAAAAAGAAATAAAAACCCGGATCACAAATTCCAGAAAATACTAGAAAAGATCAGGAGGTAGGAGAAAAAAAGTGTGGACACCGAGAGACAGGAAGCAGAATCCCACTCTCCCTTCCCCTCCTGATAAAGAAAGTCCCCTTCTTCCTCTCCTCCCTCCTGCCAAGACTTTCAGGTACCTGCGCAATTCGCTACCATCCTCTGGCATCTGGTATCTGTCCTCCTCTATTTTCTAGAGAAGGACGGGTTTTCCAGCCAGAGGGACCACGGCAGAAGGGAAGGGTCCTTGGAGACCACAAACTTTCTTCCACAGGGAGCCCTGAGCCCTGAAATCCATGAAGGCGGACAGGGTGGGCCCAAAGCACTTTGCTGGATGAGGGAAAGCTCAGGAACCCAGGGCTTCTAGAATATCTCATTTGTTCCTCTTGTTTGCCTTTGGAAGCCCTCAAGGCCAAAGCTGGGCTCAGCACTCAGAGAAGAGTGTCACTATTGCCCAGCCTGAGTCTGAGATTTTCTGCTTCCCTTGATCCACTCTGGTTGGACCCCGTGTGAAAGGGGGTCAAACCATAAGGCTCACCTCTAGCTTTTACCAGTCAGGAGCCACAGAGCCACAGGATGTCTTTCTCCCTTCCACTTCTCTATGTGCAGAATTTCTCGGTAAATGTGACCGACTCGTCAGAGGTTTTGCCAGAATTCTCCATGAGTATACTCACACCCCTCTTACTAGAAATCACCTGGTTGGCAGGGCTGCTTCTTTGAGTCCATTTTATTTTATTTTATTGTACCACATTTACTCTTTTTTTAAATTTATTTTTTACTGAAGTATAGTTGATTTACAATGTTGTGTCTCTGAGTCCATTTTAAAGGAAATTTCCAAACCAGGCTCTAATCACTTAAATGCAAAAGCCCCCAGGACTCTTCTAAACCTGATACCCAAGTGTCCTCAGGCCTCATTGCTCAGAGTAGGTGGATGGATAGATGGATGGGGTAACTTTCACAGCAATGATCCACATCCCTCTGGCTGGACTCCCCTGCTTGATCATG
This sequence comes from Mesoplodon densirostris, assembly GCF_025265405.1. Lineage (NCBI taxonomy): Eukaryota > Metazoa > Chordata > Mammalia > Artiodactyla > Ziphiidae > Mesoplodon > Mesoplodon densirostris. Next base: position 41,921,552 of record NC_082678.1, on the reverse strand, counting down.
CCAGACCTGTACCCACCCCATCCCCGAAAAGCTCCCAGGATGATATCTACCAGTGGCCAGAGGGTGACGCACCTGGACTCGCCAGCCCCGTTCCCCATGGGCGTCTGCCTTGCTTTTCCTTGACTGCATCAGCGACCTTTCGCAATGCCCCCACTGGCTCCAGTACTGTCCTCCATCCACGATGCTGCTAGAGGAAGCCTCACATCCTGGCTGCCACTGGTATCCACTCTGAGAGGTGGACATCAGTGCCATGGGGGTTTTCTCCTGGCACCCACAAAGCTGTCAGCCCTGGGCCTGGAGGCTGAACTGCTGTGAGCACTGCAGGCGTGTCTGGCTCCTGAAGACTCAGCGCAAGTCCTGGCCACTCTGAATATCCATCAGCAAGCCCCCCAGTGCCTCCCTGGGGGCCAGTCAACTCACTGGGCATGTTTCTTAGGATTGACTAGGCAGAGGACACAGAACAATAAACTCTGTATTTTCTGACCCTGAAAAGGAAGGGAGTGATCTGGTGAACCAGGAATTTTGATTAACACAATTACAATGTAGCCCATGCAGGGATACAGGAAGTCAACCCTCTGCAGGAAAACTTGCTCAACTGGAAACCATGGGGTCTCCAGCGGGGCAAGGGTGGATGAAAAGCTTTGCAAGTGATACTGCGAATTACAAGAAAGCGTTGGATGAATGAACCCTCCTGGTTCAGAGGCCACTTCATGGCCTTGAAGTGTCTGGGGGCCAAGCAGTAGAGGGTAGAACGTGGCTTCTACGTGGGCCTGGCACACATTCCTGCATGGGCCCCACTTCACCAACCCTGGAGGAAAGAGATTTTATTACTGTTGCACCGTCTTACAGATATAAGACAGAAGGGCCAATTAACAGGGTTTAAGAGGAGACAATGCAAGGAACGAGGAACTCTGGATGGCTGGTACTTTTCCTGGTGACACCATCCAGCATGACATGGATCTGAGAGATGCCCTCTCTTCAGCATCTCCTGGGAGAATCTCCACGTTGACCAAACAGCATAAACATGTCACCGAGTATCACAGTCACTCTTGCTGTTTAAGAGGTTTGGAGCAGGTACTCAGAGGCCTCATGGCCGTGTTGAGGGCCACAGGGGGAAAGGGGTTCCCGTGGATGTTCCTGAAATACAGAGAACGGCTCCGGGAGTAAGATGGGAAGCCACAGCTGCTTCCCCACCTTGGAGTCTGGAGGGGCTTGGGGAACCCCAGAGAAAGCCCCTAACTTTTGTCCTGTTTCTCAGGTGTGTCTGATCCTGATGCTTCGGAGCTATAAAGGAAAAGGCAGTGAGCTCCCGGCAGCCCGTTCCAACTTCTGGCTTCTGAGCAGGAAAAACCCAAGTGATTCTGCTCACTTGTGATTAACGAAGACATTTTTATTCAGACTCAGCTTCCTGATGGGCTGTTGAGAATGTTGGCTCCCTTCCTCCTACCCCTCCCCTAGCAGATAAAAATAGCAGGGGCTGTTCTGACATCCTACCTCCACTGTCGGGAGCATCGGCAGAAAGCACAGGGGTCTAGGCTTAAAGAGACTGTGTTCCCAGGCAACGAGCTGTGATTTACGCAGTCCTCTTTGCCTCTCTGGATGTGTCTCCTCGTCTATAAAACCAAGGGCTGCCAGCCCTCAAACACTGGGGTGCAGACTTCCCTGGTGGCACAGTGCTTAAGAATCCGCCTGCCAATGCAGGGGACGCGGGTTCGAGCCCTGGTCCGGGAAGATGCCACATGCTGCAGAGCAACTAAGCCCGTGCGTCACAACTACTGAGCCTGCGCTCTAGAGCCCACGCGTTACAACTACTGAGCCCGCGTGCCACAACTACTGAAGCCCGCGCGCCTAGAGCCTGTGCTCTGCAACAAGAGAAGCCACTGCTATGAGAAGCCCACGTACCGCAACGAAGAGTAGCCCCTGCTCGCCGCAACTAGAGAAAGCCCGCACACAGCAACAAAGACCCAACGCAGCCAAAACTAACTAACTAAATAAATTTATATAAAAGAGACCACTGGGGTTCCACAACCTGAGGCACGTCTTTCACAACAGAACCCAAAACTTCCACGAGAGAAATTTCAAGGCATTTAAATGACCAGCGCAAACTTGCAAAAGCAGCTGCTGCATAAAGAGGTAGCAGAGACCTCCTGACGAGGGACATAAACAGTCATGCCAACATTACCCTTTTTTTTCTGCATGATTCCCCCAAACTCTTTTGGGGTCCAAAGAGGAAGCAGTCTGAAACTCTTTTGGTCTAGAGATACCACTTCATTCACTCCAGACTCAGGATTGGTGGGAAAGACACCAGTGAAGTGATTAACAAACATTGTAGATCATTAAGTTTATGCCCAAACCAGGATACTATTATAAAAATTGTGGGCATTAGACCTCAAACCACTGTGGGGAGACTGAACACTGAATTCTCCTCCCTTTTGCTCCAGGGCACTGCTCTGGCCTCTTTAGGGCTGAAATGTCCCTATCTGTGAGAGGAAGGACTTGGGGTAAAGTTTCACCATTTCCATAGTTGTAAAGGATCTCAAGATACATCCTAGGAGAGGAAAAAAAAAGACAAACAAAAAAACGCATCCTAGATTTTCTATACTAGTTTACCTCTATAATGGTATCAATGATCCTGCCTTAGAAGATGCTTTTTGCAGGACATTTTGAGGCTCAGTCACCAGAAACACTCTCCCTAGGGAACTCCTGGTAGGGTGAAGACCCCTCTAGATGATTCCGGGTCCAGTTTCCCTTTGCAGAGGAAAAAGGCTGGGAATAAGAGTTTTGCCAACGCTTGGTATTGGGAGGGGAAAAAGAAACACAGCCTTTCTTTAGTATTAAGGTGCAAAACCCCAAAATGCCTATGCCATTTCTGGCACTTTCATAAGTTGTTATGACTCTGAAGAAAACCCCATAACCAAATTTCCCAAGCATTATGTTCTGTTCGAAATGGGATTTAAGAAGCTCAGAAGGGAGGCAGGGAGTTGAAAGTTGCTAGCCCGGGGAAGTCAGAGGCTTGGGTACCTCATGGAAAGCAGCCTGCCCGCCAGAAAGGAACTTCAAAGACAGCTGTTGTCCACAGCTGCTCCGGGAGTAAAAGCAGGCTTCCTCGTGGGCAGTGGGTACCGTTTTAAAGGGAGGCAGACTAGAGCTCATTAGGGCACAAAGATGGGTGTCTCTGACGGCCGGTGTCTGGCCGAGATCCAGCTGATCCAGCTTTACGGCTGCTACTCGCAGGCCTGCAGGCACCAAAAGAAACCAGGGGCGGCCAGTCTTCTCACCATGGAGACGCATTCCAGTTACTCTGCAGTGCCAACGGCCTGGGGTCCCAGTGATTCCAATCAAAGACTTCTAACTCTGCGAGCTGGTTCCCAGAGATCCCTAGTTGGCCCTGAACCATGAGCACCGGAGGGAGATTAAGACTAAGAGAGACTGGTACTGTTTCTATGAGTCAGAAAGGGTGCGATTCCGACCAACCCAAGTCAGCTGCCATTTCTGGAGCCTGAGCTCCTGGTGCGTATAAAACTTAGACAGGATTTACCTGGTGGCGCAGTGGTCGAGAGTCTGCCTGCCGGTGCAGGGGACACAGGTTCATGCCCCGGTTCGGGAAGATCCCACATGCCGCGGAGCAGCTGGGCCCGTGAGCCATGGTCGCTGAGCCTGCGAGTCCAGAGCCTGTGCTCCGCAACAGGAGAGGCCACAACAGTGAGAGGCCCGCGTACCGCAAAAACAAAACGAAACAAAAAAAAAAAAAAAAAAAAAAACTTAGACAAATGGGACAGCCGAGGACATGGCCATCGAGGTTTCAGATCTACCACTGCTCTGGGGCACCATGCGGAGAACACGGACACAAGAGCTGCCGCTGTCTTGCTGTGAACCTTGAGCAACATACTTCATCTCTGCTGGTACAGAATTTCCTCATCTCAAGAATACGGAAGTTGGACCAGATGGTCTCCAGGGTTGTTTTTTTGTTTATTTTTTGTTTGAAAGGTATAGCCTAATGCTCAATGATTCTGGATGTTAGTATCTCTCTTTTAAGGACGTGCCATTTTTGTCGGAGGGAAAAAAGGCACATTCAAGTGCAGACACAGGATTCAGAGGCGGTCCTGGAACGCTGCCTGGGCCCCAAACACCTGGGCTTCTGCCTCGCTACCTTGGAGCTCAGTGCCTCCGCCTCTCACCATGGGGAGTTCTGGTGAGTTCTTCTGTCCTGAGGACCTGTGTCCGCCCCTTCCCTGTCACTCCCAGAGCCACGCACGGTTGCTCTCTATTTTGCCAAGAACCAGACGACCACCTGGCGTCCTGGGATTCCCTGTATCCGAAGTTAGAATTCTCCCCACACCCAAGGCAGGCTCCAGAAGAACAGTTCCAGACCTCCTGGCACACAGCGCCTCTGCTCACCACTCACGCTGCACCCCGCCAACGGCCCGCACCCCATACACCTCAGCCTCTGCCAAGAGCTTCCCCGGGCTCCTCCCTGCTCCCTGAATGCACCTCAGCGTTCATCCCCTTGCTAATCCCATCTTCCCCGTAAACCTCCCGGCCGCCATCCACAGCCAGGGCCAGACTTGCCCAGTGATCTGCAGCCACGTCGTGGGCAGCTGTAACTGTCAGCACTGGATTGACTGGTCTGGGTTCTTTACAATAGCCATCATCCCAGTGTGGTCCCTGCACCGGCAGCCCAGGCGTCCTCTGCAAGCTGGTTTCAAACGCAGGGTCCCAAGCCCCACCCTACAGCCAGGCTCTATGTCTGAAAGGTCTCTGGGCAATTCAGATGCACGGTAGGCTCTTTGAGAAGCCCAGCTGGGAGTCAGAGGATGCTGCAGGAGGATGAGCACCATCTCTGCTCCTGGTACAGGTTCAGGCCTCGATCAGAAGCCACGCCACAATCAGAGAGGCTGATTTTGACCCAGCCAGTGGGATAGAATGTCCTGGGGGAAGGTTTATGTGCAGAGATAGACGGGACTTGCCACAGAAACTGGACCTCCTTCAGCTGTCCAGAACCTCAACAGAGCGGCCACTAAAGTCTTAGCTGATCCCTCTTGGTCCCTCTTTCCAAAGAAGGGGGGAGTCTAACTTCCAGAGGCAGGACGGTTGGCAAAGTAAGGCTATTCTCCTCTTGAGTCTCAGGAGAGCGTCCATCACCTTTAGGGCTGCCACGGCTGCCACCACCAAACTGGACAGAGACATCCAGCCCAGCCTGGAACCCCAGTGCAGATACTGGATTAACTGGGCAGATACTCAACAACCTTCTGGGGAACTGTGTCCTTTAATGGGCTTTCACCATCCAGTGTCCCATCTGGAACTGGGCCGTGGAGTAGAAGGTAGGTGGGTGGGAAGAAGCCAAGCTTTGGATGTGGGACAAGTTACTGGGAGAGGCAGATCTGGACTCCAATCCCCACCACAGAAAAATCCACATGTCACCACTCTGCTTCTCCGTCACACTGAACTTAACTGCTTCCCCAGGTAACCGAGGGGGACCCAAGACCCTTTCCCTCCACAAACATTTTCAGTCTTTTGCCCCCTCCCTTCCTGGTTTCTCCAACATCAGGCCACATCTTCTCCCCTCCTCTTGCCTCGGGCCCGGGAAAGGTGCCCCCAACACACCAGACTTTGTAAGCTCAGCAGTTGGGAGCCCGTATCTCAGAGGGTTCTCAGAAGTGCCTCTTTAAAATGCCAAAGCCATCTTAGGAGCATGCGGAGAAAGGCAAGCTGCACACACGCTGGCAGGTAAGCAGAACGATTCTTACCATTGGAGGAGGGCTCATCTTCTTTGGGGGCCGCTAACTCAGAGTCGTGGGTCCTGTCTGCAGTGCCCGGGCTGCTGGCCAGGCCCCTGCCAGCTTCCTCTCCACAGGCCCCTCTGCGGGAAATGAGGCCCAGGCGAACAGCTACCCCAGGGTCAGGGCTCTGGGCACCCCGGAGGATGTTTCTGTGGCTTTTCTCATCGCTGTTCTTTCACAAAGAACCCACTACATTGCACAGTTCCTTCCAAATCTGCTCCAGCTCCTGTGGGGAAATCAACGATGCCTTCTGGACTTTCCAGATACAAAGGATCTGGGGGCTTCCTTTCTTTCTTTCTTTCTCTCTCTCTCTTTCACTCTTTCTTTCGTCTTTCCTTTCTCTCTCTCTCTCTTCCTTTCTTTCTCTTTCTTTTTTCTTTATTGCACGCTCTCTTTTTCTCCTTCCTCAGCTAAAAAAAGTTGGCTGAGGTCACGACATACAATGGCCAAGCCTGTGTCACTGACCAGATGCCTTCCACCCCCGGGCCTGTGGACAAGAGCTCCTTTGTCCACTGTAGTTTAGGCTGGACTCCCTGGGCCTGCCCAAGCCCTGCTGGGGAATGTTCCGCCAACATTTTCCCATCCCAAAGTCACAGCTCTGGCCCCGGCTCTGGCCCCAGCTGTGCGAACCCAAGGCCAGATAAAAACCAACATAAAAAGGATGGAGAATTCTCCCCCAAAGAACCACTGTGCTGGACTTGTCCAGGGCTGGAAAGCTGCCGCTCCCAAAAGGGCAACATGAGGGTCCCCTGCCTCACTCAGCCCCTGTCACCTCCAAACCTGGACAGACAGCAGGAAAAGGGGAGGCAATGCCGCGCATTTCAGGTGAAAACAGGCTGGGGAATCACAAAGCTGTTAGGTTCACGGGAAGAAAGGACTGGACCCTGAGAGCAATACTGCCTCCACCAAGGAAATGAGTTTCAGCAAGTACTTGGCTCCTCGGTGAATATATCCTATCCCGCCGCTTAGAAAGCTTTTCGGAGCAGCTGAAGGTTTAGCACTTGAAGTGCCCTGCATTTCTGGGTTTGCTTTCAGATGCAAACCTTTGGGATGCCATGGCTCACGGGCCCAGCCGCTCCGCGGCATGTGGGATCTTCCCGGACCGGGGAACGAACCCGTGTCCCCTGCATCGGCAGGCGGACTCTCAACCACTGCACCACCAGGGAAGCCCCTAGGAACTGATTCTTTACATCGAAGTAAATACGGTGTCCTGGAGGAACAGAGGTCCTGAGGACTGCGTGGTTTCCTATAAACTACCACTTCTCTCAAACGCATGGATGAAGTGTCTGCTTAGGAAGGTTTCAATGCCAGCTCCTTGGGTGGGGGCCAGGCCATCAGTACTGTCATTCAGGGACAGAGTCAGATCAGGGTCAGGGCTTTGCTGGTTCACCACTGTGATACGTAGGGCAAGGCCTCTAAGCTTCAGTTTCTTCAAGTGTAAAATGGAGATGATCTTTCCCAAAAGATTGTTGTAAGGATTAAAGGGGAAAAAAGTAATCCATGTAAACACTTAGTATAGTGCGAGGGTGACGTGAGTTATGACTGTTGCTGCTGTCACTACCTGCAGGGGCTGAAAGAGTAGGTGCTGCAGTTTCCCTGGACTCAAAAAAGTTTAGACTCAACAACAAAAACAAACAACCCAATTTTAAAATGTGCAAAGGACATTTCTCCAAAGAAGATTTACAAATGGCCAATAAGCACGTGAAAAGATGTCACGTGTCACTAGTCATTAGGGAAATGCAAAGTCAAACCACAATGAGATAATACCTCACACCTATTAGGATGGTTACTATAAAAAAAAAAACAGAAAAGAACAGATATTGATGAGGATGTGGAAAAACTGGAGCCCTTCTGCGCTGCTGATGGGAAAGTAAGGTGGTGCAGATGCTGTGAAAAACAGTAAGGCAATTCCTCCAAAAATTAAACATAGAATTAGCATATGATCCAGCAATTCCACTTCTGGCTATATACCCAAGAAAATCAAAAGCAAGGACTCAAACAGATATCTGTACCCTCCTGTTCATAGCAGCATCATTCACAATAACCAAAAGGTGGAAACAACCCAGGTGTCCAGAGATGGATGAATGGATTAAAAAAAATGTAGTCTATACACAGATCTATACATACGCTTAAATCTACAGTTGTAAAATGGTCCCAAACCAGCCACTAAGAGAAGAAGTGAGCACCGTACGTATCCAGAGGTGAGAGTCCTCCAGTGGCTGCTGGGTTATCTTCTCCCTGGTGTGGGAAGGGATGCCAGATGCAAGCTCACACCCTGAACTGTGGGACCAGCCATGCCCTGGAATACACAGCAAGGTCCTTCTCTGCTCCTGGAAATGGGCTCCCACCCAGGAGAAGATGAGAACAAAACTTCATGTGCATCTAGACAGCCAAGACCCTCATCTTCAGGCCCTCTGGTTTTGTGGAATTAAAATGGCGATGGAAGCTTTCACAGCCCATGCCTTCTTGTTTTTAATAATAGCAAAGAGGGGACGGTTTTCAGGCCGTTCAGCCTTGACACCACTCTGACCCTGCAGCACACAGACGAGTAGATAAAATCATAGACAATAATGCCCTGTGGTAGGCAACACAGAAATCACCATCATGGTGGTTCTCTGTAAGGCCTCCAGCCAATGGCAAGGGGCCTTTCTGGGCCATTACAATCCAGGAGGCTGATCTGCGCTGACCTGAACTAAAGCAAAACAAACCAGTACTGCAGAGGTTTTATTCTATAGGATTCACCCAGTTAACATTTTTGGGTGTGTTAAGACCCGCATATACATTCCAGTGGGTCTACTGTTTGGGGTTATCCTAGTGTTCTAATCCAGAAGTCACTTCTGTTCTGCTTTACTGATAGTCCTCTATCATTACAGTTGGCTGGGGAAAAGCACAAATTGTTCACCTCCTTTTTTGTCTCTGAAAACAGGTATGTTTCTAACTATGGGGCCACATGGACAAACAAAAGACATCAGGAAACCCATGATCCAAAAGCAAAAAAGACTGGCAATCATTTCCACTAAGCTTCCTTTTCCCGAGTTGAATGGAGTCAGATGCAACCAACCCTCCTGTGATTGATTATTCTTTGTTTCAGTTGAGTTGAAAACTGTCAACCAAAAATAGGCCACGTTTGCTGTGGGACCTCATCCTCCTCCGTTGGACAAATTGTGTTGTCTTATAATGATAATTAAGAAAGAACATCTGGATGGCGATGACTCACTTCTTCTAAATGCTTCAGAGGAGTGAAGGGAAAAATTGTTCACCAGCCTGTGCAGTCTCCAGGGTACAGGGTCTCAAAGACAGCCCCACCCCCTGATACGCAGCCCCCTGGCTACACAATCAATCAGCAACTAATAACTAATCAAGTTCATAACGAATCAAGTTACTAACGACCGCTTTCCTGAATGCTGTGGAAGATATTGGCAAGTCTTATATATATGACTTCACTTCTAAAATTTGGAAGACAAGGCACAAACACAAGTGTTAAAAAAAAAAAAAAAAAGAGGGATAACCATACAGAGGAGTCTGCAAGGAATGCTGACTGATAAGTAGTAGACAATAAGAGCTTTCAGAGTCCTGAGGAGGGCAGAGCCTTTTCAGTTGGGACAGGCAGGGGCAGTTCCTCAGAAGATACAGAATTGGCCCGACAGCAGGGATGAAAAGAAAGGGCTTGACCAGAGCAGGAGGACACTAAGTAAGAAGCAGAATAAGCCTTGGCGACTGATGAGACGCAGGGGGAATGGGAGAAAGTAAAAGTCAACGCCAAAGGGAACAAGAGAAGCTAGAACCAGTTGCCCAGCGATCCAGCTATGGTGGGAGCCATTTGCGGGGACGTGGTGGAGTTTGTTGCCTGCATATCCAAGTTCAAAGTGATCACTGGGCAGCTGGGGTGAGTCTGGCCCTCGACACATGGAGCTGGAGCATCTGCACGGAGATGGTGGTGAAATCCTAGAGGTCAATGCTGAGTTCATGCAGAAAGGATGCACAGTGGAACCTATGGAGGGGGTGAGTGCATTCAAGTAGCAGGAGAATGAATCCATCCCACCCCTAGGCCCTCCATTCATGCAGGCAGCACCTCCTGGGCCCCTCTCAGTACTCTTAAAGGCAAAAAAAAAAAAAAAAACCGAACCCCCCAAACCAGGTCTTAATCTGTTTCCCCTCCAAACCAGTCCAGTACTTCATACTCAGGGACTATGTGATGGGGAATGAACAGATGTGGGTTCTGAGAATCAGTCACAGGAAGCAAACGAGGATGGGATCTTAAGACGAAATACATAGTTAGTGTCCACACGAGATAATGAAGAAAATGCTTACTGACTATAGAGAGGAGGTTTCCTCCGCTAATCTCAGAAAGGAATATGGAAGTGAGGTGGGTGTGGAAATCTGAACCCAGGCACACAAGGGGCTGGGGAGTGTGAAGAGGCACAGGGCAGCAAGGGAAGACATTCAGAGAGATGCCCATTCAGAAGAAAGCAAGAAAGGGACGGGGGTTTCCCTGGTGGCGCAGTGGTTGAGAGTCTGCCTGCCAATGCAGGGGACACGGGTTCGTGCCCTGGTCCGGGAGGATCCCACATGCGGCTGGGCCCGTGAGCCATGGCCGCTGAGCCTGCGCGTCCGGAGCCTGTGCTCCGCAGTGGGAGAGGCCACAACAGTGAGAGGTCTGCGTACCGCAAAAAAAAAAAAAAAAGAAAGAAACTAAGGGACGGGGCTGTATATAGGTAGTGGCTGGATCTGGCCCACCAAGCTAAGCGATGGCCCCTGGGAGTGACTGGCAGCCAGTTTCTTGCACTCAGCGTGGTGGGGTCCAAGGCCCCTCATAAGGTTTCTACGTGTCCCCATCATAAAAGAGTCCCAAGATCAAGTGGACATATCAGAAATGGCACCTGGTTTCAAAACCTCCTTACAGGCCCCATTCCAGACCTATGGGATCCCCTCCTCAGCGTCTCCCAGACCTCAGTCACTCATGTTCTGCTCTCAGAACTTTCCCACTGTCATGCATCAGCTACACTATGATTTACTTGTTTTTTAACTGACTTACATGGAACTTGAATTAAGCCTGGCCCTAAGCAGTAATATCTATGAAACCATGGATTTGATTGGGTTGGGTTTTTTTTTTCTATTACACACGAAAATAAATGGAACTTAAAAACTGTTATCTCCACGTGATCTAAGATCATCTCACATATCCTCAGTTGTAAACTCAGCCCACTTGGAGAAACAACAGTCTCAGGCTATGTGTAAAACTATCACGCAGCATCCAGGCAATGGTTTACGAGGTTCTTTTTTCAATCCCAGAAAACCAAACTTGAATTTGTGACTGACCACATACCCACAACTGCAGGAATGAGGTCCCCAGTGTGGGCCTGAATCACCACGGGGAGGACCAAGAGGACAGTTAAAGGGGTGCAGAGGGACTTCCTGTGGAAAGGGGCTCCGGGCGGTAGGCCTGTGGACACCTCTGTCAAATCCTGGTTAAAGTGGCAGTAAGAGGAAAAGATAACACTTACCACGCTACAAAAAAAAGCAAAAATAGTGGACAATCAGAATCTGAGTGAACAACCCTCCAGAACCTTTAAGGCCAGTGGAGTAAACGGAGAAAATTTTACAAAACGGAGACTAATTGTGAAAGGGGAAACAGCACTTCACACCTTCACTGCTCTCTGTGTCTAATTTGAGATGCACTTGGCACCTTCGCCCTTCTCAGACCCCGATGTGAGATACAGGATCTGCAACCACCCGAGCACTAAACAGCCAGCCCCTGTGGCTCAGAAGCAGCCTGAGATCTGCCCCTCCCTCCCTACCACCCATTTCTGCACAGGGATTCCTGGAAAACAAGCCAGCGGGCAGTGAAGGTGGGTGCAGGGCCTGGGGAGGGGTGTTAGTCATTCAGAGAGGTACGGATCCCACAGGTCAAGTCTGGAGAATGTCCTGGCAGCAGTGAGTGGGGATGGGGCCAGGAGAACTGTGATTTCTCATGCACTTCACCCATTCGGAATATCAGCAAGCCAGGCAGTAAAAGAACGATGCACCAGGTGACAGTCAATTTGAAAACAAGAACAGGACTGGGAGATGTATGTACCATTGAACCTACAGGTGAGCAAATGTGAAAAGGACCCACCTTCCCTCAAGTGCACAGAGTGCCAAAGCCAGTGACAGATGACCTATACTCTTCTTGTGTAATGCAGTGTCTACATAGATCCTGCCTTGTTAAGAATGAGTTTGAAAAGCCAGTGGGGGGGGGGGGCGGAACACATGGGAAATGAGTGAGGAAACACCATCCTAAATGCTCAAAGGAAGAGCACATCTCAGAAAGTAATTCAGAATATAATTTAAAATGTCAGGAAACTGCTAGAATGTAAGAAGTTGTGACCTCTTAGAGAGAGGAACAGAAAATTCGTAATGGAAAAAACCAGGCAAAAGAGAAAGGTTGATATAAAGAAGAAAATAGATAAGGTCAGTATTATATGAAAATTGCTCATTTAAAGCCACATTAACAGTTGTGGATAAATAAAAATACTAAAAGTTAAATCAGTAAAGTACAGAGTAAACTTAAAAGTATCTCCCCAAATTGCAAACTAAAAAAAGCAAGGAAATAATGAATCAATGTAGGTTTAAGTAGTATTCCATTAGAAAAGACCAGATCAAATACACTAAAATCAACAATTAATGACAAAAATAGTAAAACATAATAAAAAATCATGCACACCAACAGGCAAAGAGAAAAGTTATCTAGGAAATCACTCCTTCCTCAGACTTTTCCTCTACTCCTACTAACAGCTAGAGAACACTTCCCACTAGAATAAAAGCTCTGTGAGGCGGGGACTTTGTTTTGCTCACAGCTCATAAGGACTGGGCATCGCCCATCTGAAAGTGCCAGAAGACAAATGCCACTGACGTCAAAGCTTCAGGGGCATGGCCATCATCTTGTTCATCCCTGTGGGTGTCTATAAACGTTTGTTGAACAGTGGAACGGGCTGAGCTGCAAACGTGAGTTTCTGTCCAAAAAGGTTGACATCCAAGACATACATATCCAGCCAAGTCATATTACTATTTGACATGAAAGAAACAGGAAGGTTCTTGTAGGCATGCAAGTGAAGAGACCACACACTTACTGTTCAGACACTGAGAGAAACCAAAATTAGGAAGATGATGCTGGGGAAGTAACCATATAAATGCATTGCTTAGTGCACTCCCCCAACTCAGAAATCCAGCAAACTGTATTGCCTGGGGTTAGGGTTAGGGTTAGGGTTAGGGTTGAGGTTTGGTGCCTAGTGTTTCCCTTGGTCCTCCGCTGCTGCTCCCCTCCCATCCTGGAACCAGGATACATGTTTCTCCTGCAACATCCAAGGCCAGTACAGACGAAGCCTCCAGCCATGTGTGGGGCGCACTTGTAACTGCTGCTTCCTTTTCTGTCCAAGAACATGCCGACCGTGGAGGGACTGTTCAAGCTTTGTGGATTCTGTGCTGGGAGAGTCACCGAACAAAAAGTCTTTGTTTCCTTTGTCCACCAGAGCAATGCTGCACTATGCAGAACATCACAGCGGCCACTTTCTCTGCCAAAGAACTTGAGTGATGATTTTCTGTGTATTTAAAACTCATACTGAATGAACCAAGTCTTCCCCCACCCCCTCAAAACAGGAAAGACTAATCAACCACCCAGTAGCCAATGCTTTCTGCCATCAAAACCCTCTTTTATATCATCTTCTAAACCCTCTTGTACATCATCTTCTAAGAGTGGTTCCTGTTTTAGAAACGAGTGTACGCAGCATGATCTCAACTATGGAAAATAATGCTCTCCCCGCCCCAAGCCAAGCACGAAGGAAACACGCGAAAATGTTAACAAAAGTTATCTTTGTACTGTGGGATTCCTCTGGCTGTTGTAATTGTATTTCTTTTATCACGTTTAAATTTTTGAGTTCTTTTTTAATTTTAAAAATGAAATTTTTAATTTTTCTTTATTTTAAAAATGTATTCGTATATACTGCCCTTCCCCTGAATCCGCATGTACAATTCTAAATATACCATATGATCCCAATTATGTAGACAAATATGACCCGAAAAAAAAAAAAAAAGACAAGCATGCTAAATATTTCTTCTTATTTCTGCTTTTCTGTATTTTCCAAGTTTTCTATAATGAGCATATTCATTTATTCATTTTAGTGCATTCTTTTAAAAAAATCTTTAACTTGGATTCCATTATGAGCTAATACATGCATATAGCCTTATGTAAAATATTTAGATAATATTTGCTAATAAAATCCCCCTTGACATATCCCATTTCACTTGCCATCCCCTAAAATGAACACTGTTTATCAGATTAAGGTTCATTGTATTATCTTTCAAACGGCACAGAGACTGGGGGGGGGCTTTATTTTTAGGAAAACAAATTGAATTAAGACAAAATGATCAACAGTAAAGAACTTAACCAATGCAGCGCTGACACAAAAATTAGGGATGGAAGGGACCGCAGAGATCACTTGATCCCATGTTGCCATTTTACAGATGGGGAAACCGAGGCTCAGAGACAGACGGGGGTTGGTTGGACACCAAGTCTCCCAGTCCTAATGCAGAGTCTTCTTCTCCTCGCTCTTTGGCCCTCAACCTTGGTGCTGATGCTGCCATCATGGCTGGAGGAGTAGCTCTGGCCAGATGGCATGGCAGAAACCAAGCCCCACTTAGGACCCCTCCCCAGGCTGACCCCCACAAGCCTCAGTGCAAGGCGACCTTTGCCAGTAAGTCTGGCTCTCAGCTCAACCATGAGCCACTTCCCATCTGTTTGTGGCCAGTGAGCCCCCGCGAAGGGGGGCGGGGGTGACCCAGGGAGGAAACATCTGTGCACACAAAGAGGAGTCATAAACGCACTTGATTTTCTCTTTTGGCAAATCCTCTTCTGCTTATTTTTTTTCCACTCATTGAAATGCAAAGCTCCATTCCAACAAGGGGGCCTGGAAGATTCCAGAGGCTTCGAGGAACCACAGCCTCTGCTCTGCAGCAGGGGCTCCCAAAATAAGGTATGCACGATGCGTAAGGGATGTGGGCGGGGATTAGAAACAGAAGACGCAAGCCCCACTAGCCACTCGAATGCCCACAGACATCCCTTTGCTTGTCTCCAAACCCAGCTTCTAACCTTCAGCCAGGGCAGAGGAAGTTCAGGTATAGGTTCTACCTCTTACCAGCCACATAATCTCAGGCAAGTCACTTCACTGCTTTGAACCTCTTTTTCTTTTCCACATGTAAAAATGCAAATACCACCACCCACTGCACAAAATTCTTGCAAAGACTAAATACGAGGGCCGAAATGATGGAAGAAACTCCGTAAATATTAGCTGTGCTCCATACCGTCCCGTCTCCGTTAAATCACTGAGCAGCCTCTAGGAAACTCATTAGCTGAGGTCCCCAGTGCTGAGTCACTTGTGCTGCACGGCCTGTGGGCTAACCTCTCAGAGTGACACCTTCTGACCTTCCTGACACAGACCGGAGAAAGAGGAACAGCATGTGACTTGGAATCAGGCCACTCTGTGGGCAAGACTGGGGTTTCGGGGACCAGCAGAAGGGGCCAGAGAACATCCACATCCACCGGGGCTGCTGGGAAGCTGGTGACCCCCTGAAAACCAGACTGAGAAACAGACACAGCCGTGCACAACAGCCGTGAACCAACCAATGCAAAGCCTGGCAACCTTCCTAAAGCAGCCCGCGTGTGACTTCATTTGTTTTTTTGTTTGTTTGTTTTGCGGTACGCGGGCCTCTCACTGTTGTGGCCTCTCCCGTTGCGGAGCACAGGCTCCGGACGCGCAGGCCCAGCGGCCATGGCTCACGGGCCCAGCCGCTCTGCGGCATGTGGGATCTTCCCGGACCAGGGCATGAACCCGTGTCCCCTGCATCGGCAGGTGGACTCTCAACCACTGCGCCACCAGGGAAGCCCATGACTTCATTTGAATTGTTGACACCAGCAAGGACACCCCAACAGAACACTCCCAACCCCGACTTCAAGCTCCTAAAAATGAGACAGGTTGGATAATCAGGAGGACAAAGGACAAGATTTCTTTTTCCCACCAAAGTCGATTCCCACTGTCTGTGCTTCACCTGATATCAGTCCTAATCTTCTCCGTGGTTCTTCCTTGCTGAAGTGCTGTCTGTTGTGGGCCAGTAACTTTTATCTGTTGTAGCTTATTTGACATTTACAAGAATCCTGGGAGAGAAGTATTCATTTTATAATCAAATCATTTTTATTTTATAATCGAATAAACCAAGGTCTTACCACCAACAAGACAGAACCGGTTTGAATTATTTTCACCCAAGAACTCCTAGCCCATGAATGCCTAGTCATCTTTGATAAGCTTGAGCAGCCAACCTGGTCCCTCTCCATGTGATGCATTCCCCGGCCTTGTTTGCTAGGGTCACACACTGCTGCTCCCCTGGGAAGAGAGCCTGGTGACCATCTATCTCCCCAGGACTGTCAGAGGCACCAGGGCTCTTCCACCCCTGTTGCACCATCAGGACCCACGGATGGAAGCAATGGACTAAAGCGAACTGGAATTTGCTAAGCTCCCGTAGCCAGCCCTCAGACATGAACAGAAGTCTGCCTGGAGTGGTGTCGGGTGAGAACTTCAACGTCTCTTCGGCTAGGGATCCCGGCCTTTCCTCCCCTCTGGGTCTTAAAAGGATGGAAAGGGACAACAGAGGGTGCTGGCATCCTGTCTGTGCTCTGAGCCTCAGAGCAGTGGTTCTCAGCCTTTGCTCCTTCAGCTGCATCAGAAGGGCCGTCAGGACACAGACTGCCAGACCCCACCTTCCACATTTCTGAATCAGCGGGTCTGGGTAGCACCCAACAGTCTGCATTTCTAACAAGATCCCAAGTGATGCTGCTGCTGGTTCAGGCATGACATTTTGAGAACCACTGATTTCAAGGCAAAAACAAACAAAAAAACACAGCACATGTTCTAAATCTACCACTATTCCTTAAAAATTAATTTTTAGGAGACCAACAAATTCACTTGCAGAAAGAGATTCTTTAACATCTTCTTGAAAACTGCAGCCCTCTCACTTTCCCTCTTTTCACAGACATGGGCACCGGGTCTATTTCATATTTCCTAACCGTAAGAAAAACATCACAAATCATGCGAGTATTGGCAACTGTTCCATCCTTGCTCTCCACGCTGGTGATGGGTAGGGACTGTAGCAAACGGAAACCCCGCCATGCATCAGCAGCAGCATACTGCTGCCGGGCAGGACAGTGGGCTCAGTGTCACCAAAGCTACTCATTTTTGCAAGAGAAGCTGGAAATCTGAATTTTTAATGTGACATCTGCTCATTTTTAGAGGTTGGCAACCAACTCAAAAAATTTAAAATGAAACTATGGGCAAAAACGAAAACAAAACCACCACCAAACCCCCCCTGCAGCTTTGCACTTTATTTTTCCCAGTGGCCACCAGTGTACAGCTCCTGGTGTTCATTGCTGGGGATCTGCATAAGCAGTCACTTGAAGAGAGGGCGCCCTCGTGTTAAAGAACTGAATACCACCGTCCTAGACCGAAAGTACAATCAGTACTTTTACCCTCTATCAACCATCCTCTTGCTAAGACCTCTTACTACCAACATCTCCTGGTGGGTGAGCTGAATACCAGCTTCCGGGTATCAGTACACACCTTCCAAGGGCTGCAAATGTGTGGCCAACTCCATCTCACCCCGGAGCTGAGCGCCCCAGCCTGGGTCCCACCTTCCTTGGAAGGGAAGCATAGGACAAGGTTTGGGGGCCAGAAGGGACCCTGGAGAGTCTGTCCTACTCTGTCTATGGAAGAGTGGTGCCTCAACAGCTGATGAGAAGCTTTGGAAGGGGGGGGGGCGGTCGTGAGGAAGCTGATATAGCTTAAGGAGTGAGGCATGCACCACCGGCTGGGCAGGGAGGCAGAGAAGGTGGTCAGAGGCAAAGCCGTGCACAGAGCGGGAACCAAGGAGAAAGAGGATCGGGCACAGCAGCCTCGGAGGACAGACGCGCATCCATGGGGTGTAAAGGTAAGATGACACAGCTGCTGCAGTGGGCAGAGGGATCCCCATGGGATCGCCGGTGCTGAGCAGCTGGAAGCCAGCACCCTCGGAGCACAGTGCCTGCGGGGGAGGATGGCTGGGTCCATCCCTCATCGGAGCAGTGCAGGGCTCCAGGGCAGGGGAATGTGTGTTTGGGGACCGCTGGGGAGGGTGCAGGGGGAGCAGGCAGTCGCTGGAAGAATCACAGGCCCTGGGAGAAGGGGAGGCCCCCCTGGTCCCCAGACCCCATGCTTCCCAGCCAGCCTGCTTGTCCCTGTCTGAGCTGCACGCTGCATCACACCAGCTTCTCAACAACGATGCTTGCGTGAGGCTCTCCCCGCACTGAGAACCCTTCCTTTCTCCTTCCAGCTTTTTTCTTGGAAAGGAAATCCCCAGCCATCCACAGGAGATTTCAGGCTCACTGGGTCACCACTCTAGGCCAGAAGGTGTCATTTTTTGGTTCCCAAAGTCTGACCCACGGTAAAAAGCACATTTTACTTCACAACCCAATATACATGCAAAGCAAAAGTTTCACGCGGCAATACATGCTTTACCACGTGCAATGCACTCTGCTGTTTTCCCACTCTATTTTCCATGCCGCTTAATACGGATTATAGACACGTTGTGGCTGGTGACTCCTGCTTTAAGAAACACCACTTTATCTGGTCCCGAGATCTCCGTTTTTAAAACGCCCCCCTTTATACCCCTCCCCCCATTCTCCGTCATAAATTCCTGCGAGAGATTCCTTCGCTTTGCACTTTCCTTGGCCCGCCCAGGCAGGGGTGAGTGCTCCCAATCTTCCAGCCCCACAGACTGTACACCACTCACAGGCCCTAGATTCCAACGGTACAAATTTTCTCTTTTCAAGAACAGGGTCGGCACTTTGCTGTACAGCAGAAACTAATACGGCATTGTAAAGCAACTATACTCCAATAAAAATTAAAAAAAAAAAAAAAGACAGGGTCAGGAATTCCCCAGCCATCCAGTGGTTAGGACTCCGCGCTTTCACTGCTATGAGCCCGAGTCTGATCCCCGGTTGGGGAACTAATATCCCGCAAGTCACGTGGCACGTCAAAGAAGAAAAAACAAAACAAAACTGGGTCCAAGTCTTTGGAGCCAGTGCACTTAAAATATCTGTCGAATGTTTGATATTATAGAAGAGGGAGGCCGGTTGAGACTTTTCTAAATGATGATAAAACTGTAGCATTTCAAGGCACACCCAAAACCCAATCTCCAGAGAAGCCCTGAGGTGCATCACACTCCCATCAGGACCCAAATGCTGCTGCTGACAGTTTCACACTGGCTGTGACACTGACCCTCCACCACAGTGCTGGGGAAGAGATTCCAGGACTTAGTGGGGAAACTGAGCCTCAGTGAAGTGGACACCGTTGTCACACGGGAAGCGGCTGAATCCACATGAATCCGTTTTCCAGACTCCAACTTCCATGATCTTTCCAGAAGCCTTCATGGCTCCTGATCCTGTTACATAATCCTGTGTTCCTCACATGCCTTCCAACTTGTGACGCAAGAAAGGAGCGCCTCCGAGTGGGCCACCCTCTCTGCAGCCCCCGTAAGTCTAGGGTATACACCCACAGCTCTCCTGACCCCACCACACAAGTGCCCACACGAGACACAGGGGCCCGAGTCAGAAGTCCCCTGGGGACCTGGTTCCCGTCCCACTCTCTCTCTGGCTGGCTGTGTGACATCTGGCAGAGCGTGCACCTCTCTGGGCTTCTCTCTCATCTAGAGCGGAGGGAGCTGAACCTACCAACTCCCAAGGTCCTTCCAGGCTTCTCCTGAATATTCTACCTGCACCATGTGGAGCCATCTGGCCCCAACCGGGAGCCACACCTGGGAAGGAAGAAAAGGCAAAACAGAGGAGGCGAAGATCCAGACCGGGGAACCAAGTCAAAGGAAACGAGGAAAACTCACTCCGCGCTCAGCTCACTTCAGACACCACCCTGGCCAGTGGCCTGCTCCCCTTTCCGGAGCCTCGGGTCCCCGGGCGGCCCAGACGTGCTGAAGGAGTGAGGAGAGGCGACCCGTGGGGAAACAGAAGAATCACCCTCCGGCCCAGCAGGAGGCCACCCGAGCAGGGCTTCCCTCCCTCCCTCCCTCCTGCCCGCCCGCAGGTGCGGGGCTGCCTTTCCCGCTCTCACCCTGCTCCAATGAGCTTCGAGCAACCTGCCCTATGGATGAGCAGCAATGCCCCCCGTGCCCGCTCACCTCAGCCCCGCAGTCCCTCCTCTTGCAAAGCTGACCCACTGGTCATCTTCTGCCACCGTCTCCACATCCACTGCTTCCCCCGTGGCTTCAGCTAATTCACTGTGCAAAGCAGCACTTATATATAGAAAGTTGCAGCCACGCAGGTTAGCCTTAAAATAGAGACTTGACGTTGCTGTGGCAACCAAACAAATGGTATTCAAAGCGCAAGAAGTATTCTGCAATCGGGTAAGCATGTCCACTGCCTTCCAGCACAGCCGCGCCGTTTCCCCCGCGAGGGTAGGTGGGCCTGGTCCTCCATAAACCTCCTCCCTGTGAAGTCACCAGCTCTGGTTTCAGCTGTGGCCATGGCCCCCTGCACAAGCTCCTTCCTGAAGCCAACTCCTTACCCAGAACAGACCTGAGGCCAAGACACTGAAGGAGTATGATGACCCTGACCAGGTGTATCAATTTGCAAAACCTCTACTCCTCAAGCACCAAGAGGAAGCAGCCTGTGGCCCTGGAGTTACTCCCAAGGATGCTTCTGGAAACAAAGGGGGTTTCTGCCAACCGTCGGCCACAGGCAAAGAGTCAAGAGGCACCAGTGAGCTGAGTGACATTTGGCAGGCTGCTTTCCCTCTTTGAGCCTCAATTTAAAAATAAGGGAGCATACTACTATATATACAATAGATAACTAATAAGGACCTACTGTATAGCACAGGGAACTCTACTCAGTACTCTGTAATGGCCTAGATGGGAAAAGAATCTAAAAAAGAGTGGATATATGTATATGTATAACTGACTCACTTTGCTGTACACCTGAAACTAACACAACACTGTAAATCAACTACACTCCAATAAAAACAGAAAAAAAAATAGGAGGGACAAGGGATGGAGAAGTAGCCTAGTGCCTCCCACCTCTGTGATTCTAGGATGTGAATCTTTTCTCTGTTTTTTCTTCCTTTTTTTTCACTTCCTTGTTTCCCTAGTCCCTGGGCATATGCCCTAACCCTGCCACATATGCCCTGATGTTGCTGCAGCCCCCAACCTCACGCAGAAGCTACTGGTTCCTACTCTGTCACGTGGAATAAGCCTCTATCAGTCCTGTTCAGCACAGCCATCACCCAGAATGTACACAGCTGTCAAGTCAAAAGGTTTGGATTTTAGTTATTCAAGGAGCCACCAAGAGCCCAAGGGCCTTAGACAACCCTCTGAGCCTTTCTGAGACTCGTTTACACATTTCAAAATCAGACATGATCTAGAGTGACTAAAATTTAAAAGATGGACAATACCAAGTGCTAGCAAGGTTGCAGAGCAACTGGAAACCTCATCCATTGCTGGTGGGAATGCAAAATGGTACAGCCACGGGCCTCCCTGGTGGCGCAGTGGTTAAGAGTCCGCCTGCCGATGCAGGGGATACGGGTTCGTGCCCCGGTCTGGGAGGATCCCATATGCCGCGGAGCGGCTGGGCCCGTGAGCCATGGCCGCTGGGCCTGCGCGTCCGGAGCCTGTGCTCCGCAACGGGAGAGGCCACAACAGTGAGAGGCCCACATACCGCAAAAAGAAAAAAAAAAAAAAAATGGTACAGCCACTCCGGAGAGCAGCCTGGCAGTTTCCTATGAAGTCAAACATACACGTACCACATGACCCAGTAATCAATCCCACTCTCAGGTATGTACCCAGAAGAAATGAAAATACAGATCCACACCAAGTCTTATCCACGAATGCCCATAGCAGCTTCATTCATAAAAACCCCAAACTGGTAACAACCCAAAAGATTTCAACAGGGACTAAGGAACAAACTATGGGACATCCATGCAATGGAATACTACTTACCAACACAAAGGAACGAACTACTGACACAGGCCACAACCTGGATCCGTCCCGTAGACATTACATTAAGAAGCCAGTCTCAAAAGGTTACCTACTGTATGATTCCATTTATACAACATTCTCAAAAAAACAAAGCTACAAGAATGGATGACCCATGAAGGGTCGGGTCAGGGAGGGTGTGAATGCAAAGGGAAGGTAGGAGGGAGGATCTTGGGGTGATGAAACTCTTCTATGTCCTGCTTGAGGTGGTAGTTACATAAATCTATACTATGTGTTAAAATTCATAGAACTGTACACCCAAAAAGGTCAATTTTACTGTCTGACAAAAATTAAAATAAATGCTATTTTCACCTTGAAAAAGTAAAAAAAAAAAAAATCACAAATGATGACACTATCTCCTCATAGGATTATTCAGATCAAAAGTTGGGTCCTCACAAGCAAGAAGGATATACTCTACAGCACAGAGAAATATAGCCATTATTTTGTAATAACTTTAAATGGAATATAATCTATAAAAATATTGAATCACTGTGTTGTACACCCAAAACTAATATAATATTGTAAATCAACTACACTTCAATGAAGAAAGTGGGGTCCTCACCAATAAACTGTAAAGTCCTGAGAACTATTAGTTATTGGTACCACTTTTTTTTTTTTTTTGCGGTACGCGGGCCTCTCACTGTTGTGGCCTCTCCCGTTGCGGAGCACAGGCTCCGGACGCGCAGGCTCAGCGGCCACGGCTCACGGGCCCAGCCACTCCGCGGCATGTGGGATCTTCCCGGACCGGGGCATGAACCCGTGTCCCCTGCATCGGCAGGCGGACTCTCAACCACTGCGCCACCAGGGAAGCCCTGCTGGTACCACTTTTAATTACAAAGATACTCTTCTTGTTCTAGACCAACTGTTCTCAACCTTGGACCATCAGCACCAGCATCAGCTGGGAATTTGTTTGAAAGTACAAACTTTTGGGCCTCACCCCAGCCCTCCTGAATCAGAAACTCTGGGGGTGGGGCCCCGCAATCTGTTTTAATAAGCCCTCTGGGTGAGTGATTCCAATGCAGGCTGAAATTTGGGGACCACTGGCCTCCATACACCCATTAGACCCAGCTAAGGCCAGCCCATCACAGAACAGTCTGGCCCTTTAATATGAAAAGCATGGATACAGGTGATGTCTTTCTCCATATCCCCGCTTGCTCACTGACTTTTCCCTCTTTTTTCTTCTCTCCCTGCCTCTGCCTTTACTCTGCCCCCAGGCCAGCAGCTGCCCTGAACGGAGGAGCCAGGGGCCACAACTCTGTCTGACCACCCCGAGGCGGCAATTGACATGGACTCACGTGCTGTTTCAGCTGAGATGCCTGGAAGGCAGAGTCACTGTGACCTCAGCTGAGGACCAGGGAGCAACCCTGGGCTGCACAAATCCTCAGCAGGCTCTGCAAACGCTCCTCCCTTCTGACCCAGCCGCCCACCTCCCAACTCTCAACTCCTAGAGCACCGCTCGAATCAATCCCTGGAAAAGCACCATGTCCTGCTTCCCCCAGAACAACAACTTCAAAGCCGCTTCGCATGGATTCTGGCTCCGAAGCCACACAGAGATGACGGATCACAAAGAAGAAATCAGAACCATATGGATTTCATAGTCGGCAAAACAAACAGAATTACAGCATTGGGGTTGGGACGAAGAAACCCGGGGGCTGTATGTTTGGCCCAGAGCCTGGGCTTGGTGGCCCCCAGCACGGGCTGAGCTCCCCGGCCTCTCCTTCCCGCCCATGACACCCACAAACAGTGCCAGGGGTGCCCGGCGTGCTGGCCCTCCTTGCCGAGAACTCTGTGAGCAGTGCTGCTTCGGCTGACATTTATCGAGCTTTTACAGCCTCTTTTATGGTGCAGTTGAAGATAGTTCAGCTTCTTTTCTAGTATCGTACAGATATGCACAAGCACACTCTGCCACTCCGTGAGCCTCGGAGAGGGGCTGGGGGGAGCAGCTGTGGCCCCCACCCCCGCTCCCTTTTACACCACTGGTTCCTTCCTCCCAGAGAGAACCATGCTGGGTGTACAGCCAACCGTGCTGGGTGCACCCACTCCTGGCCTCATTCTCATCACAGAGAGACTCTTTCCCAGTTTCTAGGGAAACAGCATGGTGGTCCCCGTAGCCAGTGTTTCTGCATCAGGGGCGATTTTGCCCCACAGGGGACATCTGCCAATGTCTGGAAACCTTTACTGGTGGTCACAATGGGGGTGGGAGAGATGGGCAGGCGTACCAGTTCCCTATTGCTGCCGTAACAAATGACTGCAAACTTAGTAGCTTAAGACAACACAAATTTCTTAGAGTTCTGTATTTCAGAAATGGATCTCACTGAGCTAAAATCAAGGTGTCCGCGGGACCACGTTCCTTGTGGAGGCTCCAGGGAAGAATCTGTTTCCCTGTCTTGATTTTTAGCTTCTAGAATCCACCTGCATTCCTTAGCTCCTGGCCCCTTCCTCCATCTTCGAAGCCAGCAATGGTGGGTCGAGTCTCTGTCACGCTGCCATCTCTCTGGTTTTCTCTCTTCTGTCTCCCTCTTCCATTGATAAGGACCCTTGTGATTATATTAGGCCCACCTGGATAATCCAAGCTACTCTCCTCACCTCCAAGTCAGCTGATTTGCAATCTTAATTCCACCTGCAACCTCGAGTCCCCCGACCATGTGACCTAACATACTCACAGGTTACCACAGGTCCACGGGGACGTGGACATCTGGGCAGGGGGCATCTAATGAGTAGAGGCAGGGATGCTGCTACACATCCTACAATGAACAGGACCCCCAGGCCCACAACAAAGAACGATTCATCCCCAAATGCCAACAGCGCGGAGGCTAAGAAACCCTGGTACAGCCTACCACAGAGCAGGTCTTAATTGGTTCCCAGTGAACCTGACTCAAGTCTATTTCCACGGAGAGACTAACCGCAGGACTTTTGGAGATCATAGAGAAGCTCTGACACGTGATTAAGGAGGAATATTTACCATCCTGTTAAATATTTTAAAGTAGATTCTGTGACTATTTCAAAGTCATCCTCAAATGATTCTTCTTTGCTACACAGAAAATATACACAGGCTTTTAAAACAAATAAAATACATCTTGCCCACTGAAGGCACATGAACACACTGGACATAGATCATGTAAGTCTCTTTGTGTAAATAACTTCAAATAACATGGCTAATTCTGCTTTGCTGTCGGGCATGCAGTTTGGTCTCAGAAATCCCTGAAACAGCAAACCAGAGTTGCTCACAGCCCCATGCCCTCTCTCCCCTCCCCCCAGGGAGGGCTGTGCCACCAGCAGCTGATGAGGATCCCTAACGAAGCTGCAGGTCTCAGACCCCACACCAAATGCCCTCCAGCCCCTGGGTTCCTGTGGGTACCCAGGGGCACCCCCACATGGGCGAGGCTGCAGGGGGGCCCTACCCAGCCCTGCAGATGGCAGGGGCCACCCAGAAAGGATGCGCCCCAGCCAAGGCAACCTCTGCCCCGCCGCGTGGGCCATTTGCTAGCTGGGTTTTCCAGAGTCAAGAAGAGGCAGCAGAGAGCGAGTCGGTGATGGTTTCTTGGCAATTCCCCGGCAGGAACAGGCAGGAGAGGAAACTGAGGTTCAAACAGCCATCTGCCCAGGGGTGGGCATGCATTTGCAGCTCCCAAGTGGCAGCGCTTGCTGGGACTGGACGCCAGATGGCCCTGAGGCTTTCTCAGGGTGACAAGCCCAAGGTCGCACCATTAACAAGACATGGCACTGAGGGAGGGCTGAACCTGCACGTCTGGCTCTGGACCTCTCAGCCAGTCAGCTTTCCTCTCACCTGCTCACTGCGGCAGCTTCCTGAGCACCGCCCAGCACAGCTCAACTGCTGGGCATCCTCCCGGGCCAAAAGCCTCCTTCAAGACCCGGGGCCTATGGCTCCCACCTCCAAGGGGTACAGAGGGGGCAGGGGGAGTGCTAGTTTCATGCGGCCACAGCAGTTCCTCTGTGGTTCAGTCCCTCCCTCCACAGACCGTTGCCAAAGAGAGAGCCCTGTTGTAGCAGGAGCGCCCACCCCCGCTTCCCTTTTCCATTTCCCAAGCACGGCTTTCACCAGATCGAACATTAGTCATGCAAATGCCAAGAGAAGTTCAAAGATGCTTTGATAATGGGATTTTCTAATACAAGCAGCTGCTGCCGCTGGACACAGAACTTCTCAACTTCTCCGCTCTCTTACCGGATCCCCCACCTTTTGGGGCCTCCGGAGTCAGCTTTTCCATCTCCTGTAACATGTGGGGCTGGTTTTCACACTTGGATTCTTGTGGCAGAGGGAAAGCCTCAAAGGCATGACCTGGCATCTCCAAGCACAGTGATCTAGGGGCCTGGAAACCACCATGGGCTCCAACGGCATCTTCCCAGCCTCAGGAACTGCGAGGCCAGAGGCAACTCGTGACAGTTACCTGCTCTGTGTGCCTGTCCCGCAGCTACACACACCCCTGCTTCTGGTGAGAGCACTCTGATTTTTTTTGGGGGGGTGCACCTTTCCCCCACTCTGTCATCACGGTTTGTGGGGACAGGTAGCCCTCACCTCTCCAAGGAGCCTAGTCTATCCCCCTGGCAAAGTGACTAGAGTTCTGGGATGGGCAGGTGACCCAGAGGCTCAATCCCTGAACTTCGGTTGGAATTACTGGAGAGAAGAAGCAGTGTTATATAGAATATAAGCCTGAAGCTGCTGATGGTCACCTTGACACCCTACAGGAAAAAATAAAAACAAAACCTCCCTGAGAATAGAAGACACACAGAAAAGGAGCTGGTGAGGGACAGAGGGAAGAGATGGGGATGGGGGAAGGGGAGACATCAGACTGCTGACACTGCGTAAGCCCCTTGATCAAACCATGCCTGAAGCTGACATCCTGGGACTGTTTCAGTTACACCAACCTATAAATTTCTTTTTTACCTGAAGCCAATTTGGTTGGCATTTCTTTCTTTCTTTCTTTTTTTTTTTTTTTTTGCAGTATGCGGGCCTCTCACTGTTGTGGCCTCTCCCGTTGCGGAGCACTGGCTCCAGACGCGCAGACTCAGCGGCCACGGCTCACAGGCCCAACCACTCCGCGGCATGTGGGATCTTCCCGGACCGGGGCTTGAACCCGTGTCCCCTGCATCGGCAGGCGGACTCTCAACCACTGCACCACCAGGGAAGCCCTTGATTGGCGTTTCTGTAAGATGTGATAGAAAGAGTTGTGCCTAACATTCTCTCGGCACAGGCCAGAGCATAATCTCAACAGCAGCAAAATTTAAACAACATAAAGCAGAGAGTATTAGAGATTCAGCCCCTTCCATCAGCCTCCATCTGTGGTAAAGTCTGCTCCCAAAGATATATGCATTTCCAAAGATCCTCTGTATTAGTTTCCTATGGCCACTGTAAAAAAGTACCACAGACTTGGTAGCATAAAACAACAGCAGTATATTCTCTCTCAGTTCTGGAGGCCAGAAGTCCAAAATCTGTACTACTGAACTGAATTCAAGGTTTTGGCAGGGCCACGTTCCCTCTGGAGGTTCTAAGGGAGAAGCCATCCCTTGCCTCTTCCGGCTCCTGCTGGCTGCCAGCCTCCCTTGGCTTGTGGTCACATCACTCTGCCTCTGACCATACCCCTCCTCTTCTGTGCAGAGCAAAATCTAACCTAATCTCTGCCTCCCTCTAATGAGGGCAACTGGGACTGCCTTTAGGGCCATCTGGATCGTCCAGGATAATCTCCTCATCTTAAAATCTGCAACTTGGTCACATCTGCAAAGACCCTTTTACCAAATCAGATAACGTTCCCAGGTTCTGGGGATTAGAATAGGGACACATCTTTGGGAGCCATTCTCAGCTGTCTGCCCCAGACCCCACCCCCAGTCTGGCCAAGTCAGACCGTTACAGGCATGCGAATGAGACAGGTCACCATTCACACCTCCGAGGCCTCACAGGGTCTGCTCGGCAGACCAAGTGGCACTGGGAGAAGAAATAACCAGAGAGTCGTTAAAACGGGGTCAGAGTAGAAGACATGCAAGGGAGTGGAGTGCCAGGCATGGCCGGGCAGGGCTGGCGCCCCCAGGATGAGGTCTGTTCAGGGACATGTGGGGCAGCGGGAGTCAGGGGCCTGTCTGCTTGACGGTAAAATGCAACTTGACCTCAGAGCAAGATGAGGATAATTAGAAGACACCCCGCACGTGCGCTCCAATGTCCCCAGTGAGCAGGAGGGCTGGGGGTGGCACGGGGGGAGAGGTTCCCTCTGTAACGGAAGCAGGAGGGATGGAGGGGAAATGAGGGAGTATGATGTGTGACGGAAAGCCACGTCCAGATGGGCTGTTTCTTACAGCTGCGGTGAGTCTGGCCTGTACCTGCTGTCAAGGGGGCCCCAGCACCAGAGAAAAGGAAGGGAAAGACCACCAGCTGGAGAGAATGGAAGGTGTGGACGCAGGTGCTCACCAGCCGGGCAAGGGTGGGGCCTTGCCTCTGGGGTGTCCCCGCGCCCCACCGCCGGGAGAACAGAGGCTGGCCTCGCCCATAAGGGTGTCTGGGTGGACCCGGATCCACGTGGGGTGTCCACTGCTGCCACCCGCACCCCCCCCGCCCCCAACAGGACTCGGGCAGCTGGGGAAGGTCCTCCAACCCCCCTGACCACAACCGGAAGCAGCCTCCCACCACGAGGGGAGTTGCGTCAGGACACGCCCACATCTCTAGGGAAACACAATGACCAAAAGGGACTTTTGAGCTTCCGTTGCGGTCTGCAGACCTGGCTCATGAGGCAAAGTAGGGTTCCCCAAAGTGCAGGCATTCCCATAACACTAGCAACACCCAAGACGACTCCGTAGGTGGTGCCCAAGATGACCTGGAAGGGCTAACAGGCCCGTTTTTAAACAGTGCCGTACTCGTTTTAAGGCCTATTAGGGAAACCCATATACAACCAGCACATAAGGAGTGTGTGGTCACTTTCATTCTGCACGGGCAGCAATGATCCGCTTTGACTGGTTCCTTGTGGGGCTCACTGAAAGCCTCCCCTTTACTCCTCCATGCAGACTAGTGCCCCCGCCCCCGAGTTTCTCTCTGGCTGAATACCTCCCTGGAGACCCACACAGAGGACCGGGCCACCCTCACCAGCCTCAAGCCAGGATGTCTGTTTACCCGCAATCATGTCAGTTCTTTGAAAATACAACTTGGGTACTGCACGCCCTGCTCTGCCCTGGCTTGCGGTGGCCTTCATCCGAGGTAAGAAACCATCCCCTGTAAGTCTTTAGAGAGACCCCAATTAGTAGACGCTGATTCTGTAACCGAGGGAAGCTGACAGCAACATCCCTTGTCTTGATGCTGATCCCGAGGTGTGGTCACCTCACATTTTACAAAGAGCCAGGGTATGTTGTCTCTGACACCATCTGTACCAAAGAGTGGTCTTGACCTTGGTCACTTCTGCAAGAACTAGTCTGGGCCTGTGATCTTTCCTTCAGAATTTAACACACCCCACAGTTGAGACTGAGGCCTCACATGAAAATACCCACCAGTTCCTCCCAAACCTCTTAAGCTGCCACATGAGAAGTTCAGTAACATCACACCAGCACCCCGGAGGGGCAGCCCCCAACACACTCTTGATAGCCCAGCTCTTCCTGTGAGCGGTATCAGTGCCCCCATACCCCTTCCCTCAAATGGCCAGTGGAGCCTGGGTTCTCCTCCAACTGGAAGGCAGAGACCGGCTGTGTCAGGGTTCCCAGGACCACCCAGGTCTTGTCATTCACTAGGAGGACTCCTAGCACTGGGTATGTAGCCATGATTTATTACAGCAAAAGGATACAAGAAAAATCAATAAAGGGAAATGGTGCCTGGGGCCAAGCCCTGAGGAAACCGGGCGCAAGCTTCCAGGAGTCCCCCTCCCAGTGCAGCCACAGGGACGCACTGAATTCCTCCAGCAATGAGCTGTGACAGCGGTAGGAAGTGTGTCTACCAGGGACGCTCAGAGACTCAGAGTCCAGGGGCTTTGTGGGGGGCTGGTCCCATAGGCACCCTCTGCCTGACACACAGCAAAACCCCAGACTCCCAGAAGGAAAGCAGGTGCTCAGCATAAACCACACTGTCTTTAAGAGCAGTTTCCATAAGAGCCACCCTTATCATTTTGGGAATGGTGGGAACCCTCCCTAAATTCAAGGTCCCGGACGTCAGCCAAAGACCAACAATGCAAGCAAGCTTTGTAAGAGATAGCAATCTCAGGCTGGCTCTGTGAATGGTCTTTGCACACTGGGTATACTGATAGAATGTTCCTTAGAAGGGACCTCCCCTGCTGTCTCTGGCCCATTCAGTGGCAGATTCCTGCCACGGACTCCTAGGCAGGTGACAAGTCTCTGAAACGCTTGTGCTGATGGAGAGCTCACTCCCTTACAAAGTGTGCTGGTCCATGGTTGGCCTGTGCTCACCGACAGCGCTGTTCTCCCAGGAACACTGGCCTCCAAGTGCAATATTTCTCGTTGATGAACCCTTCATATAACAACAACCACTACTTACTATCGCTCTATGTCAGGCACTGGGCCCAGCACGTGACATACATGAGCTCATTTAATATAATATTCACGGTTTACCATGGCATCAACGATGGCTTAGAGGCATGTGAGGACGTGCCCAAGATTCCATTTTAATGGGTGTGAACTCGGCTCTATTTGACCCTATAGCTTCCCCTGGGAGCCTGTCTTTCACTGACCACATTACCATTTTCGGCATAACATCATACCACTTTCTCTTGTTTACTTAATATTTTTAGTTGACTCGCTTTTTTTTACTTTAAAAAACATTTTATTTCTCAGAAAATTTTAGAGTATTCTCTGAATGGAAAACGAGTAACATCTGCCAGAAATCCACAGCACAAAAATAATTACAACAAAAAAACCAAGCAATGCTATTCAATCCTAGGTAGATAGTACTACCTGCTGAGGCCCGTTCTTACCCAGCGCCACCCGAAACTTTCCCTAACCGAGAGCACTGCAAAAGGAAAACGCTTCTCCTTTTCTGATTCAATGGTACTGAAAGCCTTGCCCATAGACCACTGAGACTCACCTTTGCCCAGACTTTTGGGAAACGCTACACGATTTCCCTATGCACTACAGGAACCTGCCCTGCCGGGCTCACTGTCAGGTAACAGGAAAGCAGGGGCTCCCTGCTTCCAGTGCCCCACCCCTGAGCCCGCACCTGGATGCAGGATATTCCAGCTCCTTCCTCCCCATTGGCTTCTCTGCTCTCCAGCCTCTGCAGCCACTGTGCCCTGGAGTCACGCGCCATCGGCATCCACCTGGGTCAGCCGCCCCTTCTGCTCCCAGCCTGGCCCCCTGTTCGCCCTCGTTCCTAGTTTCTGCTCCCATGGGCTCCACTCAGCTGGCCTGACCTTGGGGAGAGAAAATGCCAGCCAAGACTCTGTCCCTCTGGCCCATTTCCTAAATCAAGAGGAGGCCAGGAGAGAGAGGCAGAGGGACTCTCGGGGGCGAGTCACCATCTGGAAGGTGGGGGTGGATCTGGGATGGGGGAAGAGCAATTGGAAGTTGGAAACGTGCCATTCGTCTCAAACAGGGGGCTACATCCAGATTCCCCTTTTCCCAATGACCCTCTGGTCCTGCCCCACCACGGGCTCGAAGGAGTCACCCAATCAGAGGCAGAGGGTCCCACTCAGAAGCCATCCAGGGGTGGCAGCCCAGAAGGCACCAAAGACCCCTAAGCACAGAAAGGCAGTGGGATGGCTGAGAGCTGGGGCTTGTGAGACAAAGAGACCCGAGTCCTGACTCCACCATCCCCTTGGCTGAGTGACTTTCCACATCTGAGACATGGGATCAAAATCATACATACCCCATAGGCCTGTCGTGGGGTAGCGGGAAGCCCCCAGGGTCTGGCCTCAGGAACCTTATTTCTGTGGAGCTGGGCTCTGAGTCTGAGGCCAAGAACCAGAATAGGAAACGGCCAAAGGTAGGGTGTGTGAAGGCGGGCGTACTCACGCCCGTGTGCAGAGAACAGCCTGACAGGTGGAGCCCAGCCCCACAGGTGTTTGTGTCAGAGAGGTGAGGGCTCAGCCTGCAGGTCAGGGGCCTACATGTAAAAACCAGGAAATTTCCCATGAAAAAATAAAGTCATCTCATGAATACTCAACAAGGTCATACTGAAGTTGCCCTGATAGGATGAAGATAAACGTTGCCATCTTCCCTGCCGTCCTCTGATGCAGTGGTTTATACCCTGGCTGCCCATGAAAATCATCTGGGAGATTTTTTTCTTTTTTTTTTGGCCACGCCATGCAGCTTGTGGGATTTCAGTTCCCTGACCAGGGATTGAACCTGGGCCCTGGCAGGGAAAGCCCGGAATCCTAACCACCAGGACACCAGGGAACTCCCCATCTGGAAGCTTTAAAGCCACCTGGATGCCCAGTAATCCCCCGGCCCATGAAACAGGATGTCCCGGGGAGAGACCTGGAGGTGGCTGCCCTGCAAGCTCGTAGGTGGTTCTAACATGCAGCCAACAGGGCTGCCCGATTGTCTTCATGGCCACTACCTGCCTCACGGGGGCTGGTATCAGACACCACCCGGCCCACAGCTTGTTCAGCCAAGGTTCATAATAGGAAAGGCCGGGGCCCCAGGACACAAAGCCATCACGCAGACCCCACCAGCCGCCCCTGCTCTGACCACCAATCATTCCACAGCAGCAATGCTGGCCGGGGTGGTCCCCGGGTCCTCTCAGGGCTGCATCACCTCTGCCCATCCTGGGAAAAGCCAAAGGCCGAAGCTTCCTGAGGGCCAGGAGTACGCTGGAAAAGCGCATAGGGAGGTTTCCCCTGCCCAAGGTCTGGGGACGGCCCCAAAGGCATTCAGGTTTCAACTTTCCTGCTGGATAAGAGGTTCTTCTGTCTTAAAATACACTTTCTGTAAAGCCCTGGAGCCAGACCAAGCCCACAGAAACCCCAGGTCCCATCACTCACTGACAGAATGATCCTTCTGTCCACAAGCCTCCCGGATCCACAGGAGTCGATAATGAATGTAAGCGAAAGAACAGGGCGGACTGCTTGCCAGCGCTGTTTCTGAGACGTGACGGGGAGAGCCGGGGGACAACGGCTCGGGGACGGACTGGCACCCGTGGTCTGTGTGGCCCTAGGACTGGTGCATTACTGGCTTACAGGCAATCTGGGGC
Source organism: Mesoplodon densirostris (assembly GCF_025265405.1). NCBI lineage: Eukaryota > Metazoa > Chordata > Mammalia > Artiodactyla > Ziphiidae > Mesoplodon > Mesoplodon densirostris. Next base: position 41,888,549 of record NC_082678.1, on the reverse strand, counting down.
GTGGCCCACTGGTTTTGTGCCATTTCTCTAAAAAGCGGGGGCTAAAAAGAAGAAAGCCAGTGTCAGGATGTCACAGGTTGCCAGCCTGTATTATGATTCTGGGTGTACGGAGTGACGCTGCCCCTGTCTTGCCCAGGGCAGGAAGCACAATGGAGACGTAACAGGAGATGCTCCCTGCCCGGGGAACCAAGTGACAGCAAGGCGAAAGCTTGCAGGAATGAGGCAAGGAAATGGGATTTTGATTGCACAAAGTGTGACAGGGCCAGAGAACCGTGACAAGTGACATGTGAATCACAAAGATGAGAGCTTCCCAGGATGCAACATGTCCAAACAGGCCAGGTGGCTTAGCCTGAGAAACAGGAAAATGGGGAAGAGTGTGAAACACATTTTGAGGCCAGCAAGACCTCTCCCCAGCCAGCGTGGGCTGGGATCTTTCACAGTCGCTGGTTAACAATCCTGGAAGTCAGAATGGTTTTCATTTGAGCCTCTTCTCTAAGTATAGGGTCTGTCTGCTATCTCCGAGGCCCGGGGGAAAGCCATGGTGTAGATGACAAAATGATAGCACGGACCCTTGCTCTATATAAAGCATGGTCCACGCACCAGCAACAGTGAGCTTGTTAGAAACGTAGCATCCAGGCCCTTCCCCAGACCTCCAGCGTCTGAATCTGCGGTTTGCTAAGCACCCCAGGTGAACTGTGCTCGGTTAATGTTTGAGAAGCTCTTACCTGCAGCACAGGTTCTTTTACTGCTGCACAAGGTACCTCTCAGGGCACTAACCACGTGCTGATCAAGCAGGTAACAATCACACAGACAGCTAACTTTATAGGGGGTTTCCATTTAGGCATCTTACACTGACTTTTTTCCCCATCAAATTCAAGGCTGCAGCTACTTCCTCGGTTCCCGACTCACAGATCAACTGAGGTGATCGCTGATTACAATGTTTCTCCACAACCATTGAACTTGATAGGGTAACCTTTCCAGATTTATTTGCCCATCTGTTCACTTATTTATCTACTTCTTTGCTGTACTCATTCAAACACTTAGTGGGCACCTACTATAATGTCAGGCACTGAGAAGCAGAAGATAAACGACCCGGCCCAGTCCTGGGAAGAGTGTGCCTCCCGCAAAGAGAGAAAGATGGCAGACAGGCAGTCACGGTGCAGAGTGAGGGATGTGTGCACTGCTAAGGGGAAAACCCAAGGGGTCCAGAAAGGCATCGTCGGAGGAAACGCTGCCTACAGGCCATCATAACCGCATGCTTTCTCTTTACCGGGCTTTTCGCTTTGCTTTTTCTGCTCCCTCCTGTCTTGCATTCTATCGGATTGATTGCATTTTCTTTATTCTCCCTCCAACCCCACAAACTTGGTATTTATAGAGTCTATTTATACTACTTAGGTGGTTACACTGACGTTTTTAACATGTACACTTGACTTCAAGCATAAAGTTAATCAATAGCTCTTTTCTCCTTCTGCATAATACAAAACCCTGCAGTGCTTTCACTTTGATCTCCTCCAGTGACCTTCCAGGTGTCCGGAGTTTGAATCAGTGGAAGGTGCTGCTTTCCCCCAAGTCCTGGGGCCGCCTGGTTTTTTGCTATCTCCTGCCACTGATCATTTTTCAGAAAAACTAAAAATTTCAAATTGACGCAGGCAGAAATAGAAAACCTGCATAGATCTATAACCTTCAAAGGAATCGATTCTGCGGCCTAAAAACTACCTTAAAAAAACGATAATGGGTTTATGTGGTTTTACTGACAAAGTTTTCTCAAACCTTTAAGGAAAAGGCAACACTTACACAATCTCTCCCAGAAATAGAAAAACCATCAGTTCCTTTTATAATACCCTGATACCAATCTTCAAAGGAAACAATGTGAGAATTCAAAGCCTAACCTAACCTCACAGAGCACAGGTATAAAAATCCTAAATACACATTAGCAAATCCTGGGGATGGAAGGACCATCTTATGCCCTCAATAAAGTTTTCCTAAATAAGAAAGAAAAAGCACAGTCTATGCAGTAATAAATACATTTGATTAGACTACAATTTAAAAATTCCACATGACAAAATATACCATTATGAAAAAGCAATGCTTAAAAGACAGCGTGATGGAAAAGTGAACAGAGTATGAATATGAAATTCACAGGAGAGGAATTCTGAAAGGCAAATACGCATATGGAAATATACACAACCTCACTAGCAATGAAGGAAACACAAACACAAGTTAAATCTGAGGTGCAATATTTTACACGTTCAGATGGCAAAAATAAGCGTGCCTTGTTGGCAAGGGGAGTGGATATTGTAATATTTGTGGGTAGCAGTATATGTATATTTGCAAAACCTCTTTGGAAAATATAGTGGCAAAATCCTAAGGTACATACTCATACCCAGATATTCTCCTTCTAGGTATCTGCCCCAGAGGAATACTCACACAAGCGCACAAGGAGAAATGCACAATTGTTTCTAAATGTCTAAAATGTCCACCCACAGGAAAAAACTATGAGATACACATGTGCTAGAAAACTACAGGGCAGTTGAAATGAACTAGGTCTACATGTACCAACATGCATAAACTTCAAAAACACCTGTGAAGAAAGCCAATCCCCAAAAGATATATTTCATGTAAGTTTCAAAATACACAAGACATTAGTGAATGCTATTTTAGATGCATACATGCTCATAAAAGTTTTAAATATGCTCATGGGAAAGATACACCAACAACAAAACAGTGGTTACTTCCCAGGAGAGAAGGAGAAAGCGGAATAGAACTGGAGGAAGACACAGGGATTTTTTTTTTAATGTCGAGTAATTGTGTTATTTTTGACTGACATTTGGCAAGTGTTGATACTTGTGGAATCCAGAGATGGTGATAAGCACATGAAAAATGTTCAACATCATTAATCCTCAGGAAAATACAAGCTGAAAGCACAATGAGAAACTACTTCATACTCACTAGAATGGCAAAAAAAAAAAAGTTGGCAAGGAGCTAGGATAATTGAAAGCTCATATGCTGCTGTGAGCGACGAGGGAAGTACACAAAATAGTTTTGCCGTTTCTTATATAAACATACACTTACCATATGATCCAACAGTTTCACTCCTAGGTATTTACACCAAAGAAATGAAAACATGTCCGAAAGACTTATACACAAATGTTCACAGAATTACTCGTAACAGCTAAAAGCTGGAAACAACCCAAATGTCCATCAGTTGACAAATGGATAAGCAAATTCTAGTATGCTCAACCAGTGGAATTCTACTTAACAATAAAAAGGAATCAACAACTGATACAACAATATGGGTAAGTCTCAGACGTTATCCTGTGCAAGAGAGGCCAGATTCAAGGGTACACACCGCATGATCTGTTTCTATGAAAACCTAGAATAGGCAAAACTAATCTATAGGGTAGAAATCAGAGGTGACCTGAGGAGATGAGTGGGAGGAGAGAGAAACTGACTGCAAATGGGCAAGAGAGAACTTTCCGGAAAGATGTCCTAGACTTCCATTACAGTGGCAGTGGCACAGGTGTATCTGTTTGTCAAGTCACTAACCTGTACACTGAGAATGGGGGGATTTTAGTTTATGGTAAATTATAGCTTATGGTAAATTTTATTTTATTTATTTATTTGTGGTCAATTATATACTTTATGGTAAAATGTATAAATTACAGTTGATTTTTAAAATAGAGATAGTAGATACATTTGTTATCATCTCCTGTTTTTCGTAGACAAATTTTATTAAAAATTAAGTGGATTTTAGAAAGTTCTGATCATTAACTGCATATACTGTGGAGCAGGGGGTTTCGAGGGAGAATAAAGAACTAAGAAGGCGACTAATGCTAATCCTAACCCTTCCCAGTGGAAGAGCTGTCTATTTCATCATTGGAGCAGTCTTATTAGAAACCCAAGGGTCCTCTGAGATTATCAAGTTCAAGTCTCTCATTTCCAGAAAAGCAGCCCAAAGTGAGATTTGTCCAAGATCCCTGTTGCAGACGTTTGTTGTTTAAGCTGCCCAGTGTCCTTTACCTGTATCTTAACAGCCCCACTCCTTTTTTTAGGGAATTCTCTCTCTCCCACTAGGCCCTTTTTCTCCGCGCATCTCTTAATCCAGGTGCCAGCCCTCCCCCTACAAGCCCTCAGGGGTCTCAGGGGGTCCCTCCCCTTTCACAGTGCAAAGGTGTGTCTGCCTCCAGGTGGTCTCTGCTGACACCTGGGGAGATGCTCCTCCATCACAGCCAAGCACACCTGACTACACGCTGTTTGCTTTATACGATCGTTCCTATGAGTCCTACCGCCTGGCTCCACACAGCTGAGCATCTCGGTTTCTATCTGCTTTCAGGAGGTTTCCCCAGCCTCCCGTCCATTCTGTGAGCTTCCAGTATCTTGGCAATAAAGTCCACTCGGCTGACATCAGCCAGAATCGGTTTCCGAAGTGTGCAACCAAAGAACCCCACATGACACATCACCCAACCGGCGCAAGGTAGACGGGGCCCACAGCCCAGAGTTCTGAATTCTCGAAGATGTCCCTGGGCGTGGCGGCCACCTAGCTAATGCCTCAGGATTCTCAGCGGCAATGTCTCAATCCCCCGAGGCTGCTGGGACATAGCCTGAGAAAGTGATCACGTATTGAGTGATACATTAAGCGCTCTGACATGCTTTAATTTCGTCCTTCCCACAGCCTGGTAATGTAGGGATTAACCCACTTTATCTACGAGGACACTAAAGAGGAAGAAAAATATTTTCCCAAGGTTACAGAGCTCGTAAGTGACAGCGCCACAACTTGAGCCAACTCTGTTCAACTTTCAAGCCTGGCTCTGGTCACTTCATCAGGCTGCCTCGCCCCAAGAAAACATTCAGGCTTCTGCATCTCCTAGTTTACAGTTAGGTCACCGGGACTTCAAATTAGGCATCAGAGGCACAACTGGATGCTGGCGGCATCCACAAAGTAGCGCGGGGGTGGGGGGTGGGGGGGGAGGGGGCAGGCAACGCACACAGTAGGCCAGGACACCCACTCAGGAGAGCGTTAACAATGGATGGGGTGGTGGTGGTGATGCGGTGCGGGGCTGAAGAGGACACTGCAGCCTTAGGGAGAACACACGTGCCTGGGGAACACTGTGGGAAACATCCACATCCCTGAGGAGCAGAAGTGAATTCTTTCTGCTTTGAGATGAATACATGTTCGCGTTCCCATGGCAACGGAGCATGCTCACTGCTGTCCATACCTGTAAGTGAGTGACTCACGTTTTTGGCATTGCACTAGCCCAGTCCTAAGTCATTAGCTAATCAGCTGAGAATGCACACACTCTTGGGGTGGGGTGGGGCGGGCGGAAGGCGGGTAAATAAATAGAGTTTCTGCATACCCTTCTGAGGCCCTGAGAGCAGGGATCACATTTCCTTGGTTTTTGCGCAGCAACTGCAATACCTGGCACCGTCCCTGCTCCCAAACTATCGTAAGGAACCTGAGTTTGTTGTGGGCTCTCTAAATAGAGGGGATGGGAGCAGGGCTTCCGTTAAAACCAAGGGTAGGGAATTAAACATGATGCGAAAAGTGAATCAACTTGGGTTGCACAAGCTGTTGAAATAAGTAAGAACTGCCGGTCGGTGCAGAATTCCAATTTCAGACGAAAACTTGTTAATCGATACTCAAGGGTGGCCTGAGCAATCCTGCTGGGGGTTGAGCTTGATCTCAGCTTGACTTGGGTTCGGTCATACACGTTTCCAGGGAGGAGGAAAAGGAGTCCTAGAAGATACTTAGCTCCTGGGAATGCATCACAGCTACTTGAACTATAAGAGAGACTGGGGTGGGGCGGGGGCGGGCAGGGTTAAGAGCTGAAGCCTAGATTCCAAAGAGATCCCAGTGCCAGAGTCTCTGGAGGAAGAGGAGGCCTAGAAACTACAAAGAGTCCTCCAGACCAACCTGGAAAACCTTCAGCGGCTCCCAAGTAACTAAAATGACCCTATAGGGCTTCCCTGGTGGCACAGTGGCTGGGAGTCCGCCTGCCGATGCAGGGGACACGGGTTCGTGCCCCGGTCCGGGAAGATCCCACATGCCGTGGAGAGGCTGGGCCCGTGGGCCATGGCCGCTGGGCCTGCGCGTCTGGAGCCTGTGCTCCGCAACGGGAGAGGCCACAGCGGTGGGAGGCCCGCATACCGCAATAAATAAATAAATAAATAAATAAAATGACCCTATCAGTTTAACAAAGGACCTCTACAGGGCACCAGCAGATACAGCGAAGGGTTACATGAAAGGGTTTTTTTCCCCTCTAAACATAAAGAGAACACCTATGGTCCCACTTAGTTTCAGGAGATTTCATCAAGAGGCTCAGGTGTGCATGGGGAAAACCCAAAAAGGAAAATCTATCAGGGAGGGGAGAGTCCAGGGTAAGGAGACATCCCACCCACCCACCCAGATTTCAGAGGGAGCTGGGCCTGGCCTCCCCAGGAGGGCTGTATACATAAACTATCCCGATTTCTGATAATCAGGCAGCCCTCTCCTGGAAGATGGGATTACTGGTAAAGAAGTGGACCAGGATGTTTTCTGAGGGGCATTCATCATCACCACCATGTCAACAGCACTTGCCAGAAAAGGTTTATACTGGAGTTTGGCACCTGCTTGCCCCAGCTTGGCAATGAGCTCGTCAGCTCCTGGGACACAGGGGGCCAAGTGTCCACACTGGGTGTCTACACTGCCCACAGCACCCATCAGACATGCCTTGCACACTGAAGAAATTCAATAAAGGTTCACTGAATCACGATGGATGGATGGATGGATGGATGGATGGATGAAGAGGGCTTTCTGAAGGGTTCCCTCAAGCATTTCGGAAGACTTCATTGCCGTAAAGAAGACGGATTCAGCGAGCCTTACCGTCTCAGAAGGCAGCCAGCCCGCCCCCGCTGAGCTCGGAAACGAGGGCCCCTTTCTTTACGGCACAGAAATGGAAGCAGGGCTAAATTCTGAGGTCCTCCCAGTTCTGAAATCCACAGGCCCCTAAGCATCCTCTGTTAAGAAAGTAACTGGGGCTTCCCTGGTGGCGCAGTGGTTGAGAGTCCGCCTGCCGATGCAGAGGACACGGGTTCATGCCCTGATCCGGGAAGATCCCACATGCTGCGGAGTGGCTGGGCCCGTGAGCCATGGCTGCTGAGCCTGCGCCTCCGGAGCCTGTGCTCCGCAACGGGAGAGGCCACAACAGTGAGAGGCCCGCGTACCGCAAAAAAAAAAAAAAAACAAAAAAAAAGAAAGAAAGTAACTGAGAGAGTTCCCTGGTCATTCAGTGGTTAGAACTCAGCTCTTTCACTGCCGTGGCCCCAGGTTCAATCCCTGGTCAAGGAACTAAGATCCCAACAAAGCCGAGCATCGGGGGCCAAAGCAACCACCACCACCACAAAAAGAAAGTAACTGAAAACAAAGAAATGCACCACCTGTTAGGGGTTAGAGCCAGAAGGAGGGGAGGGAATAAAGTCCTGATGGGCTGTGCCAGGAGCAGACAAGTCCGCTGGGCAGGGGGGGCTGCTGGGGCTTCACCCAGAGCGGAGCTCCCCCATCTCACTGTCCAGAGGCAACCGCACCAGCTACAACTTAGTAAGATTAAAGCGGGGAAAGGCATGTGCTGCTTCAAAAGACAGAAAAAAGGAAGAATAAATTACTGAGCCAGCCTAACTGCGGCCCCGTTAGGGGTACCAGGGAGGCGGGCTGGGGTCGGAAGGATGGTGGAGATGGGTCCAAGATCCCAGGCAGCCCGGCTGCTGGCATCCTTCCCGCCTCTAACAGTCCGGTACCCGGAGCCTCTCAGCTGAGGCGACAAGGGTTCAGAAGAAGGGGACCAAGCGCGCCAACATGAAGCTCCTTGGCTTCTGGCCGACTCGCGTTAAACCAGCACAGGCCCGGCCCAGGGCGGCCCTGATTACCGAGCATCTTTTTACAATGCTCAGCCCGGCGCACTGAAGGGACTCCAGGTAAATCCTCATCCAGCCCGGTGTCTCTAATAGGGAAGTAAATCACCCTTAATGACCCAGGGCAGGCCGCCACGTGTCCTATTTCTGGAGTGGTTGCTTTCCATGCTGGCAGCAGGGCGGCGGGGGGTGGGGGGGGAGTGCGGTGTGGGCACAAAACCCAGAGGAGGGAGGTCAAGTTCGGCAGGTCTGATTTCAGAGCGGGGAGAGGCTGGGAGGCTGGCGCGGAGGGGAGAGAATTAGTGAAAGTCCCCACGCCACATTTCCCTGATGCAGACCCCGAGAGTGCCAGATTGGATCCAGAGAAAACAGGAGCAGAAAAAATTAGGTGACATCTGGCTGAGGTCAGGGACCTCTCCAGTCCAATCTCCCAGCACAAGGTGGGGCGGGGTGGGGGGCAAATCTGGCACAGAGCTTTGCAGCCAGAGCAAAGAGGGAAATGTGTTTGGCTAAAGGGTCCTCTGTGTCCTTCAGATAAAATAAGCCACCTGCTCAAGGGAAACGCCATTCCTACCCTAAAGCCGAAAGAAATTCCTCCAAGGGGTTCAGAGAAAGAAGACAGTTAAAAAAAAAAAAAAATCTTAAAAGACCATGAGTTTCATAGGGCTGTTCATTTTAACCCTTGGTTTGAACCAGGTCCTTAAAAAGCAATCCCTGGGTATCAATTTCCAGCTGTAGCTTCTACCACCCAGGTGTCAGTGAAGACCTGGGGAAAGGGCAGGTATAGTGTAAACAACCCCTCATCTTCATAACAGGGAACCAACAGACAGTGTTAAAAGTTAACAAATTCCGAAACAACACGTAAGCACTTTATTTAAAATTGTGGAAGTAGCTGCCAGGAGAACTAAAAGTCAAATGCGACTGGAAAGGAGAGGCGTGGGTGTGAGTGTGCTGCTTTGCACTCTAAGCCTTCCAGTACTATTTGATTTTCATTTTTAACCACATGTATGCTATTACTTTTGCTCCAAATAAAAACAAAGGCTTTTAAGCGTACAGCATGGAAAATGAGGAAAGAACACATGCCAGAACGCAAGGCCAGCGAGAGTGTGTTGTAACGGGGATAACTTTGAGTTTGCTCAGATTTATACACAAAAGTAGCGACCTCCCTGGCGGTCCAGCGGTTAAGACTCTGCGCTTCCACTGCAGGGGGTGCGGGTTCGATCCCTGGGTGGGCAACTAAGATTCCTGCAGGCTGTGCGGCCAAAAAACAAAAAAACAAAAAACAAAAAACTTATACACAAAAGTAAATCTCCCGCAAACTTCAGAATTATTAGGAACAGCTCTGTGCACCTCACCTCCCACCCAGGAGAGACACGAGCACATCACACCACCGCATCAGAGGACCGCTCCTCCTAGCAGTCCCATAAAATCCTGATGCCGGCCACGAGGCAGGCTTCCAACACCTGACTCTTCCACTTTCATAGAAATTCGATTTGCCTAGGAACGTTAAGCCCTCCTTCCTACTCGATTACGCCAGCTCTGTTTATTCTTGGCTTTCAGAGCCAGCGGGGTGGGGAGAAATCCAGGTGTGCTGACACAACGACACCCACCTTCCCCAGATGCAGGAGCATCTTCACAAATATCGGTGATTTATCCTTGGGCAAGAAGTCACTGAATTGCGGAATCTGGCAGCTAGTTAGTGTCCTCAGTTTTTGGATGAGGATGCCCGGATGTGAAGTGAGACAGGCCTGAAGTCTTAAAACTATGAGGCGGTAACCTCAGAACTTGCTTCTCCAGAGTTCCGACCCAGTACTCTCTCCACTATATCATGTCTTTTCGGACCCTTCGACACGTTGAATAGCTATCTGAAATGATGCTCTGCTGTCAAATTCAGATTAACCCGAGCCTTCTCAGAGGCCTGAAGTGATGATGTTAACAACATCCTGAATCCAAGCCTACACACCATCTTCCTTCCCCACCTCTACTTTCGGCCACGGCTCACGCCAGCCACCTCTCTCAGCCAACTGCTCTCCTGGTTTTTAATTGGGGCCACCACCTCCCACTCATTCTCTACCCAGCAGTCACAGTGATTCGTCTTAAAAACCCATCAAAGATCATGTCACAATAGATAATCCACAGAGACCGAGAGTAGATCAGTGATTGCCCTTGGCTGGGGGAGCGGGGCCTGAGAGGTAATGGGCAGTGACTGCTTGATGGGCATGAGGTCTCCTTCAGGTGTGATGAAAATGTTTTGGAACTAGACAGAGGCAGTGGTCACACAATACTGCAAACGCACTAAAATATCAGTGAATCATACATACAGTTTAAAATGGTTAATTTTAGGTTAGGCGAATTTTATCTCAATCTTTAAAAAAAAAAATCATGTCATGCCTCCAATCAAATCTCCCCAGTGGATGCCCACCTTCCTCAGAGTGAAAGCCCCTCCCTCCCTCTATTCCAGACCCAATGGAGGAGCCCCTGTGCGTCAACTCTTCCTTCCCCTGGGACACACACTCCTGAGACACCCACAGGCTTGTTGCCTTATTTTATTTGGGTCTCTGTTCAAATATTAGCAACCAGCGACTCTTCCTGTTGACCTCATAGAAGATAGCAACTCCTGTTACCCTCTGCTCTGAGAGGAAAACAGAACCTCATTAACCTGATATTATGTCATATTTGTTTTCTACTGTCTGATTTCCCCAGAAGAATCCAAGCAGTGTCGGCAGGGACTGTGTTATAAATGCCCAGCACTTAGAACAGCATCTAAAGTGCAACAGGTGCTCAAAAAAAGGGTTGAATGGGGCTTCCCTGGTGGCGCAGTGGTTGAGAGTCTGCCTGCCGATGCAGGGGACACAGGTTCGTGCCCCGGTCTGGGAGGATCCCACATGCCGTGGAGCGGCTGGGCCCGTGAGCCATGGCCGCTGAGCCTGCGTGTCCGGAGCCTGTACTCCGCAACGGGAGAGGCCACAGTGGTGAGAGGCCCGCGTACGGCAAAAAAAAAAAAAAAAAAAAAAAAAAAGTTGAATGAATGAATGAACGTTCATTTGTTCCACGTTCAAAGTTCATTGACCAGGGATCACTTTTCCCCCCAAGGGGCATCTTGACAGGCTGACTTTGACAAATGCTCACTGTATTAGTCTCTTGCAGCTGCTGTAACAAATAACCACAAACCTGGCAGCTTAAACCAACACCCATTTTTTTCCTCTTACAATTCTGGAGGCCAGAAGTCTGAAATCAGTTGCACTGTGTCAAAACCAAGGTGTCAGCAGGGCTGCACTCACCCTGCAGGTCCTAGCGGGCTTCGTTCCTCGACCCTTCCAGACTCCCCAGTGGCTGCAGGCATTCCTTGGCTTGTGGCCACATCACTCTAATCTCTGCCTCTGCAGAGAAGTGGGAACACGTCCTTCACCCATGGACTAAGGGATGGGCATGTGGGCTCATCAAACCAGCTTGCAAATGTGGGACAACTCTGGGCTGCCTCTCCCCTTCCAGGGTATGGATGACAGCCCAGAACAGCAGCCATGAAACCAAGGAGAACACAGCCCACTGACCGCAGGCTGTTAATCACTAACGGAAGACAATGAGCCCAAGATCAGCCTCTTGCGGCCCTTCCTCTGCATCCTTGTGGACCACTCCCAGATCCCCAACTTGGGTTCTGACTCATGTGGCAAACCACATTCTGCTTCAGAGACACAGGCCACTGACACCTCAAATTCAACATGTCCATATCCGAATTCCATTCCCCACTCCATCCCTGCCATATATATATATATATATATATATATAAAATCAAAGAAGATTACATGAGGGACAGAGTGTGGCCCTGGGCGTGGAGGTGAGCGATGGGTCCCGTGTCCCCCACTTCCACTCACTTCTCCGGGACCTTCCCTGAGCCCTGTTTCCAAAATCACGCTTGTGAAATAAGCCTGCTGGATCAGACAATCTATCTCAGAGGCCCCTTCCAACATCACAGCCTGTGAGTCATTGGAAAAAGCAGAGGGAGCTGGGGACCCGCCCGTCCAGCCCTCCCCCTCCGCCACACCCCTGTTTACCAAACAGCGCCTGCTCTACCAGCCCCTGCAAAGTCAGGATGCATTCCTGCGGAGCTCCAGGAAAGGCAATGCAGAAAGCCCTGCTAGGTTTCCACCACACATGCTGAAGTGGGCAGCCTGAGCAGGTGGGCACCTTGTATTAAACCTCTCTGGCTGGTGAAAAGTTTAAACTGGGTCACAGTGTCAAGTGACCTGAGAGAGGCATCTTTCCACTGCCCTGGGGTGGATTAGGTAGAGGCAGCCAGCTTTCCCCATGTGGGTGCTGGACGTGAGGAACGAATTCCGGCACTTCGTAATTTCTCCTCCAACATATTTTTCCCTCCGTTTTCTTGCTCAGGTGGCCAAGTCGGATGGTCAGACAGGAGCTGACTCCTCTAACACCCTGCAAGCCTGCCCTATGAGATACACCTGATACAACAGGGGAGAGCGCCATCCCAGGCAGTTACAACAGCGCCATGGTGCCTACATACACGACACCTGGTCTTGAAAAGAAAGCTGCAGCTTCATAACTTTTGCAAGATTAGTCACCCTGGATGCACTACCTAAGTGTGACCAGTCCACGTGGTGGCCTCTGCCAGATCTTTCTCCCAGAGCTATTCTCTTGCAAACCAAGCATAGCACAAATCTGACAGCGTGATCAGCTAACTTCCTCCCAAACTCACGATCAGACTCCATTTCATACCAAAAGGCATATCATGGGGACAGGGACACGCCAGAACGTTTCTCTTCTTCTCTCCTGCTGGACTGGAGGAATATTCTCAGCTTCTTATTAGTCCAGCTCCTTAGCACCTTCACAGGAGACCAGGAAAGAGAGAAGAAAAGAGATGGCTGGGATCCAACTATTCCTCTCCTTGTTAGGAGTTCTGAAGGCTCAGAAGGAGGAAATGGAAACTTTAGGTTAAAAGAAGACTTGGGGGAATAACTCACGTTTAACAGATGATGAAAGGAGTGGTTTATATGATTCCTGGCAGCCTTGCCCTTTGGTGATTAATTGCATTATATTTCTAGCCCTGCAACCGGCAACCTTGTCTCCTATTAACACAGAGGAGCAAAATCTTGCCGCTGGACTTCTCAAAAGAACGGTCTCTGCCTGCCTGCCCGGCACCTCACCAGGGTGTTCTCTTCTTAATGTCCTCACGCAGGCATGGGCACACGAAATCTTGCAGTTAAAACGGGGATCACCATTTCTCACACGACTTTTCCCAGACCTCATTCCCCCAAGCTCCTTGAGATTTTTCCCTTGATGTTGGTGACACTAACCATTTGGTCCTCTCTCTGCCTGAGAGCTGGACCTGTTCCCTCAAATTCCATCCAGGCTCACATCAAGGATTCCATCACTGCCACGTCTCGTCAGTTACCATTTGGGGGTAGATTTCCATTCTCCACCCTCTGGAACCAACGGACCTTTATCTTCCTCTGGGTACCACTCTTGTTCCTTCCTCAGTCTGTGTGGTCAGGATGACCCCATCTCTCAACTATGCCATCCCAGGCTTCATTGGAAAGCTGCCCAGTGATTTTCCTTTTTTCTCTTGGAGTTACTGAGAGTTTCTAGAATCTTTCTGAAGAGGTGACTAAGCTAGAAAATGATGCCGACACAGAGGAAAGTAAAGCCAAGAGATGGAGAGTTTTGATGAGACTGCCTTCACCTCTGCTACTAGTTATTTACTGCTGCGTACCAAGTTAGCCCAAAGCTCAGGGTCTTGAAACAACAAATGTGTGGTCTCAGTTCCTGCAGGGCAGGGATCTGGGTACAGTTTACCCAGACTTTGAGCCTTACCCAGGGTTTCTCACAAGGCTGCAATCCAGGGCTGTGGTCATCACAAGGTTCAGCTGGCAGAGAATCCCCTTCCAAGTTCATTCGTGTGGGTGGTGTTTGCAGATCTGGGGTCCTTGCTGGCTGTCTAGGTTTTAGTTGCTTGCCACATGCAGAGATCCTTTAGTTCCTGACTTCCACCATGACTCCTGTTATGAGTTTTGGCAACTGGATGACAGGTTTCATCTTCTAAGTTAGGCTCTCAGTTTTTTTTTTTTTTTTTTTTTGCAGTACGCGGGCCTCTCACTGTTGTGGCCTCTCCCGTTGTGGAGCACAGGCTCCGGATGCGCAGGCTCAGCGGCCATGGCTCACGGGCCCAGCCGCTCTGCGGCATATGGGATCCTCCCGGACCGGGGCACAAACCCGTATCCCCTGCATCGGCAGGCAGACTCTCAACCACTGCGCCACCAGGGAGGCCCCCAGGCTCTCAGTTTTTGAACTGTTTTTCTCCTCTGCTCTTGTTCATGACCAGGCTGTAAGGCTCACGGGACCCCACCATCTGAGTGCCTTTTTCGAAATGTTTTAAGGAGCCTGGGACGAGCAGGGATTGGTAGAACCTTTGAGCAACACCCTCTACATACCCTAATGTGTCCCTCCCCCAACCCATGAAGCACATACATGAGGTAGACCAGATGCACCCAGGAGCTCTGAACTGTGTGCCAATACGGTCATCCCAGGACGCTATGAAGATTCCAGAACAGCCTGGTGAGCAGATTGCTCCTGCTGGCTGACATGGAATTTCTCTGGTGTGACTATGTAAGACTAGGTGACTAGAATAGCTTTGGCATGCTGATTTGGGGTGACTCAAGTTGTGTATATAGACGGGGCCCACACATCCTAAGGGCAATGGTGCCACCACCTTTGGCCACCTACTCCCATGGTCATCCCCTTGACCTGGTATTTTATTTTATTTTATTATTATTATTTTTTTTGTGGTACGCGGGCCTCTCACTGTTGTGGCCTCTCCCATTGTGGGGCACAGGCTCCGGACGCGCAGGCTCAGCGGCCATGGCTCACGGGCCCAGCCGCTCCGCGGCACGTGGGATCTTCCAAGACCAGGGGCACGAACCCGTGTCCCCTGCATCGGCAGGCGGACTCTCAACCACTGCGCCACCAGGGAAGCCCTGATCTGTTATTTTAAATCAATGCTTCTCAAGCCTGGATGAATACTAGAATCACCAGGGGAGCTTTTAAAACGTAGGGTGCCTGGAATCCACCCCACACAGATTAATTCAGAATCTCAATCAAAATCAAAATACCCAGGCTCTGGTGTTTTGTTTTTAAGTCCTCCAGATAATTCTAACATTGAGAAGACCCACTTTAAATAACGGCCACGAATCTCAAACTGGCGCTCAACTCTTGCTGCTCTGCCCTAAAAATAAATTCAATGAGCAAACAACTTAGGCATCTCCTGGACACATGAGAAATTGTGTCTTCTTAAGCTTCCCACTGCAGAAGTGCTCTGGAGTCTTGCTACTCACAGTGGGATCCAAAGCCAGGAGCATCACCACCACCTGGAAGTATGTTAGAAATGCAGAATCTGCATTTTAACAAATCCCCAGGTGATTCATTTGCACATTGGTGTCTGAGAAGCGTAGTTCAAGCCATCTAGCAACCCTACTATGGTTACGCAATGACTTGTTTTCCATCTTCAAAACAACTATTTCACTCTTTCTCATGAAAGACAAGAGCAATCTGACAGCAACTGCTCATCAACCCACTGCCCAAATTCCATCCTACCCATGTCAGTACCCATGTTCTTAGCCTGCCCTCCCATTACAGTGGCTAAAAGGCCCTCCTCCTATCAAAGGCAACCTACCTGCTTTCTACCTGTCAGCATATAACACCTGGCTTAAAAAAAAAAAAAAAAAGAGAGAGGATAAACAACAAGGTCCAATTGTATAGCACAGGAAACTATATTCAATATCCTGTGATAAACCATAATGGAAAAGAATGTGTATATATATATATATATATATATATATATATATAGCCGAACAACTTTGCTGTACAGCAGAAATTAACACAACATTGTAAATCAACTATACTTCCATAAAATAAACTTTAAAATATATAAATTTTAAAATACATAAAATTTTTTAAAAAGAGAGATAAATCTATCCTTTGACCCCACTCCTCCAGGCCCTGCCTATTCCTCTGCTTCTCATCACAGCGAGTATTTTCACCAAAAGACTTACTTATAGTCATGACCCCTACTTTCTGACCTCTAATGCTCTCCAGCCCAACTCCACTGAGCCTGATCGCCAGTATCACTCATGACCTTCACGCTGTTACCAAATCCAAGGGCACCTTGGACTCTTCTACAGTCCTTGGCCAGGCAGCAGCATTCAACGTTCCCTCCTTCTGGAAACTGTGACTTCTCATGGCTTCCATGGCATCTCACGTTTTCTCAGGTAGTTAGCTGCCTGTCTGGATCTTCCCCTGAGCTCAGTCTTAAATGTTCCAGCAATCTCCTGCCCCCTACCCTTCTTTCCTATCTGCTCATTCTCTTTAGTGGCCCGACCCTTCCTGTCCCATAGCTTTATACACCCTCTATTTCCTGATGACCCTAAATGCACTTCTCTGGCCCTGACCTTTCCCCATGTCCACCTGGCTACTTGCCAGCGCTACACCAATGCTCAGGAGGAATCTCTAACAGATCCAAAACAGAGCCCATCTTCCTCGCTTCCAAAAAAAAAAAAGCAAAACCAAACCTGTTCTCCATGCCTCATTTTGGCAAATGGCACCATGATCCATCCTGTTGCTTAAGCCCCAAATCTAGGATCGTCAGCTTCTCCACCTTCCCAATCCAGTCCCTCTCAACTCCTGTCCATCTGCCTCCAAAGCTCATCCAGAATCCACCCACGTTTCTCCGTTTCCACTGCTGCCACCCTGTTCCCAAGGCACCACCACCACTCCCTGTACCATTACCACGGTCTTCGAATTGGTCTACGACTTCCCCTCTTCATCCCCTACAATCCATTCTCAACATGGTAGCCAGAGCGAACTTGCAAAACATTAATCAGGTTATATCACCTAATTAAAAGCATCCAAAGGCTTTGCACTCCTCTTTGAAAAAAGGAATCCAAACTATTTAGCCTAATTCACAAAGCAATAAAGTCTGCCTTCTATTTACCTGATCCTTCATCATTTTATACCACTTCCCTTCCGGCCACACCAACCTTCTTGCTCTGTGCCATTCAACGCAGGGTGGACCACAGCCGTATCTTGGTCTTTAAAGTTAGATTTAAATGAATGACAACTAAAACGTGAAATTCGGTTCCCAAGTCTTACCAGGCACCTTTCAAGTGCTGAGTTGTCACACGGGGCCGCTGGCCACGTGACAAGTGCAGATATAGAACACTTCCATCACTACAGAAAAGCTTGGACGGCACCGTTTGAGCTGTTCCTTGGATGGGGAAAGTTTGGTCCTGCCTTATGGCTTTGGCATTCACTGTCACCTCTGCGTGAAGTGCCCTTCCCCCAGCAATTCATTCCCACGGCTGGATCCAGACATCAGCTTCAACGGGAGGTTCCCCCACAAGTACCGATCTAAAGAAGCCACCGTTTAGTTACTCCCAAGCACACATGAACCAATTTAATTCTGCACAGCATTTACCACTGGCTAATATTCTTCTTGTTTATTTGGGTTTGTCTGCTTATTGCTTAACTCCACATGCCTCCTTACCCCAAAGCAAACTTCCAAGATCAGGGACCTTGTCCGTCTGGCTCACAGCATTCCAGCGCCCGACACACCGGCCCAATTAGTATTCACTGATTGTTAGGCCCATGCCATTCATACTTCCTTTCAAATCACCTTTTCTCCACCTTCCCTGCCACCACCCAGCCTGGGTCTGCATCCAGGCCACCCCGACGGCACTACAGACAGAATCCTGCCTCTGCCCTGCCTCAAGCCTGCAAACACCCACAGGTGAATCTTGTTAGTGCTCCTCCTGTCAAATCAATTCCCTGTCCCTGTCCATTCTGGCTCCAAACGGCCTCCGTGTCCCCAGAGGCGGCATGCTTGTTCCTACCTCGGTGCTGCTGTCAAGTCTCTCCCTCTGCTTGGAGCACCCTCCTCCCTGTTTCTCGGTGAGGCTGCACCTTCACCTGTCTCCCAGGTGTGGCCCAGGTGGGGGTGTTCTGCAGACACGGGCCCCTCCTCCGGCCTCCTCCAGCACTTCCTGTCTGCAGCCCGGCTTTGGCACTCACACACGCACAGAGGACAAGACGTTCCACCTTCCACGTACACGCACACAGATCATCCCCGAGATGACTCCTAAGAGCAATGCTTCTCAAGCTTTACCGAGGAGCGGAGTCACCTGGAGAGTTCATAAGGGGCACACAGGTCACGGCTTATGGGAGCAGGATAAGATCGGGGCCACTGTCCTTTTCCCACGTTCCCTGGGTGACTCAGAGACCCACCAAAATATAAGCTGCACTGCTTTTTTCTTTTAATTTATTTTATTGAAGTAGAGTTGAGTTACAGTGTTGTGTTAATTTCTGCCACACAGCAAAGTGATTCAGTTATACATATATAAACATCCTGTTTCATATTCTTTTTCCATTAGGGTTTATCACAGGATATTGACTATAGTTCCCTGTGCTCTACAGTAGGACCCTGTTGTTTGTCCATTCTATATATAATAGTTTGCATATGCTAATCCCCAAATTCCCCCTCCATCCCTCCCTCATCCCTCTCCCCTTTGGCAACCACAAGTCTCTACTCTACGTCTATGCATCTGTTTCCGTTTCACAGATAGGTTCATTTGTGTCCTATTTTAGATTCCACATATAAATGATATCATATGGTATTTGTCTTTCTTTTTCTGACTTACTTCACTTAGTATGATAATCTCTAGGTCCATCCATGTTGCTGCAGGTGGCATTATTTCATTATTTTTTATGGCTGAGTAGTATTCCATTGTATATATGTACCACATCTTCTTTATCCATTCATCTGTCGATGGGCATTTAGGTTTCCATGTCTTGGCTACTGTAAATAGTGAGCTACACTGATTTACAACATCAGATCTTCCACAGGAGTGGTTCAAGCCTTGCCCATTTCCACCAATCGGGAACACGTGGGAAGGGCCCCGCATGGTTAATGACGTTCTCTGACACAAACTTGCTCTCCTTCAAGTATCGAAAGCTACCCCCTGGGGCAGGTTGAAAAATGGCCCCCCCAAATGGAGCCACATCTTAATCCCTGGAGCCTACAACTGTCACCTTATATGGCAAAAAGGGACTTGCCAGGTGTAATTAAACTAAGGATTTGGGGATGAGAAGGTTTTGCTGGATTATCTGGATGGGCCCTAACTATAATCACAAGGGTCCTTATAAGAAGGAGACAAGGTCAAAGAGGGAAGAAAAGCCAATGTGAAGCCAGAAATGGGGAGAAAAGGTAACAGGATGTGCAGCCATGAGCCACGGAAGGAGCTTTTACAAGATGCAAAAGGAAAGAAATGGATTCCCCCCAGATCCCCCAGAAGGAGCCAGCCCTGGGACACTGACTTTAACCTCGTGACTCATCTCAGACTTCAGACCTTCAGATCTATGGAAGAGGATGCGTTCTTTTGAGCTACTATGTTTGTGGCAATAGGAAACTAATACACTTCCTTTTCTGTAAGCATCCTGACTTTCTACTTAACTCATTATTGAAAGATACAAGAAGCTCCATTCAGACAGGGCTGGCTTGCTTCGTTCACCTCTGTGTCCACAAGGCCTAGCTCAGGATCTGCCATGCACATCCTCAAGGAAGGCCAATATTCCAAGTTGGAATTTGGGACCTTCCCCGATGCTCCTGGTAGCCTAACCCCATTGGTGTTTCCAATAAGGGAAACACATGAAGTTTAGAAATAGGTCACCAAGCTTGAACATCTTGGGGAAGAACTACTGTTGTATTCTGACTCGAGGAAACCTAGGCAGATACGCTCTTCTTCTTAGACTCTTATTCTCATCCTGAAAAGTGTGTGGCTTAGAGCTGTGCTGTCCAATATGGTAGCCACTAGGCACATATAATGATTTAAATATAAATAAAAATGAAAATGAAGACCCAGCCTCTCAGTCACACTAGCCACAACTCAAGCGCTCACCAGCCACATGTTAGTGGCTACGGTATTGGATGGCACAAACAGAGACCGTTTCCACCATCGCAGAAAGTTCTACTGGACAATGCTGTCTGACAGCATCTCTCCAAACACGCTTGGCTGCAGCTCCAGACCCCAAACTAGAAAACCTAAGGGGGAGAGAAATGCAGCCACCACACCCCATTCTACCCTGGAATTCATTCTTGAGCGTGTGTCCTAAGATGCACAGCTTGGAATGGTGTCCAGAGATTTTCGTCCAAGTCTGATTCTTTGTTGAAAAGACTCTATCATTGGAAAGTGAGAAGGAGAAGTAGCAGCTGAGGAAACTGCAAACGAGAGATCGGACCCATGCAGGGGTGAGGTGGGGAGGATGGAGATTAGAGAGGGAAGAAGCAGGGGAAAGTAAGGGGAGCAGCATGTAGGAAATGGACTCTAGTGATGTGATCACGAGCAGAAAATTCAAATGTCCGAAAGGAGGCCTCCCTGGAGATCTAAAAGCACGTAAAGGAACAGCCAGCCTGCAGAGGGGCTGGACCACTGCTCAGAGAAGGGTCTGCAGGACAGACCTTCATCTGCCATAGATACCCTGGTATCCACTCACCGTCCCCATAGGGCAGCAATAGTGTGGGGGGAGAGATGGAGAGAGGAAATCAACTGAATGCAAAAACACAGAACTTTTCCATACAGAAAATTAAAAACTGCAAAGTGGGAGGCTTCCCTGGTGGTGCAGTGGCTAAGAATCCACCTGCCCATGCAGCGGACATGGATTCGAGCCCTGGTCCGGAAAGATCCCACATGAGGCGGAGCAATGAAGCCCGTGTGCCACAACTACTGAGCCTGTGCTCTGGAGGCCGCGAGCCACAACTACTGAGCCCGTGTGCCTAGAGCCTGTGCTCCGCAACAAGAGAAGCCACCGCAATGAGAAGCCCGCGGGCCACAACGAAGAGTAGCCCCCGTTCGCCACAACTAGAAAAAGCCCGTGCGCAGCAACGAAGACCTAACTCAGCCGAAAATAAATAAATACATTTATATATTTTAAAAACACTGGAAAGTGCACAGTGCTGCCAAGGCTGTGGGTAAATGGGCACTCGCAGATGTAGCTGGTGGAAGGGTAAATAGATTTGCCTCGCTGGAGGCTGTCTGGCACTTTCTGTCAAATTTACAAACACTCTTTGCTCCAGGCTTTCAACTTCAAGAACTGATCCTTCCCTGACACTCCGCCGTGTACAGAACAATGGACACATAGGGTATCCACAGCAGGTAAAGGTCACAGGAAAAGATGAGAAGCAACCTGTATGCCCATCCGTGAAATGAGTCAGGAAGGTATTAAAAAAACGAGGACACTCCTTCTATTGACTAACCTCCACGATATACTGTTACAGGGTTTAAAACACAGCAGCAGCAGCAAGGTGAAGAAGAAAGAGGAAGCCAGCACAGGTGTGAAGGGAAATAAAGGCACACGTATATTCGTAAATATCTGCACGATTTCCTCTATACCCACAAGAAACTGGTAACTTGCTCACCTCTGGGGAAGGGAATTAAGAGGCAGAGGACAAACGGTAGGAGGCAGGCCAACGTTCACTCTATATTTTTTAGTGCGTAATGAATGTCAGAATTCATCTGTACATGACCTATTCAGTAAGAGTAAAATTAACAAAGATCCACTTCTGGATATGTACACTCAACAAAGAGTTTAAAACTTACCCCGTGAACACCCTTCTGCATGGATGCTACAACCCCAGCGGGAAGACAGCACCTGCCAGGTGAGTGGGCCCAGGGGACCAGCTGCACAGCAGCCTTGAGCCCCCGGGTGCCACGGGCGCCTCTGTCTCCTCGCCCTGTAGCAGGTGTCACCTCCCCTGTGGTCCCGGGCCTCCGAGGAGGAGTTGCCAAAGCCCTGGCCCTCAGCAACCCCGGCCTGTGCTCCAGACTTGGAAATGACCAGGAAGAGCCCTGCTCCTGCCTAAATCCCAGCTTCTGGGTCCATTTCCGACCGGGGTGCTACCCCACCCCAGGGCGCCCACTGCCAGGGCAATGATACCCCGCCAGCCTCTCACACTAGGGGAGCAAATGCAAGCGAGTCCCACGGCTGCGTCCGATAATCACTATGGACACCAGCCTGAATCAGGTCTGTGTCCAATTAGGCACGCCTGCAACACCACCATAGCAACGAAGGTAATATTATTGTTCCACAAACAGAAAATGAAACACACACACACACACACACACACACACACACACACACACACACACACACGATGTGTTGTCCAACAGCTTCCAAAGCCACAGCCGTAACACTTCTCCACGCCCTACAACTTGTCCCTTTCACTTCCCCGAGACGGTGCAGCTTCTCTGATGGGAAGTCACAGGCTCGGGCAATTACCTCTTCACACCCTCCACGCTGTGTGCCCTTCACAGGGCTGCACTCCTCCCTCTGCCCTCTTCCTGCTGGAGACAGAACGGCCTCCAGGTGAAGCTCCAAGCTGCCCTCGGCTGGCTGGCTGGCTGGCTGGCTGGTTTCTCCAGGCCAGACCCAAGCTGGGCACTGGAGTTTTGGTGGTTGCAGGCATGAACCACACACTAATCTTCAGACACAAATGTGGAAAACATTAACCCAAATGGAAAGACATAAATCAGGAGGGGAGCTTATGGCACGGAGGAAAACAGCTCTGCTCGGAGAGCCCGGGCCGTTGCACAAGAGCAGAGTGAGTCACCCGCCAGCAGAGGGAGGACAGCGGAGGGGGGAGGGGGGAGGGGGGAGGGGGAGGAGGGAGGGGAGCCCCGGTGGGACTGGTGGGTGGATGAGCGGGGGTGGGTGGGTGGGTGGGGGGAGCAATGCAAAAACACAGCTGTAGGTTCATCACCAACCACACTTCATCAGCAGCCTGGGGAGAGGGGGGCCAAATGTCACCTCCCCTCTCCAACTCAGGAAGTGTTTCAAAATGTGTCTTCTCTGGAGAAGACAGCAGGAAGGAGTCTTCCTAACAGCCAACCAGTCACCCTCTACAGCCCGCAGCCGTGTCCCGGGGAAGCAAACCCCAGGCCCTCTTGAAAGAAGGTCTGCCTTATCCGTCTCTGCTCCCCCCTGGCCATGAGCCATGCTGTTTGGTGTCCTCAAGTCTAGGTGCCCATCGTGGGCACACGACGCTTGTCCTACCTGCTTGCCCATCACTACCGTTTCATATCTTTTCTTCCTTTCCTTCTTCTAAACACCCCATACTCCACACAAGCTGCTGGGGACAAGACAAGCCTATCGGCTTCCCCATCCCTGCTCCCTGGGGAGAACCTCCCAGCTTCCTGTAAGACACTGCCTCACCCACCAACTCCTCTGCCAAGACTGATTCCCAGCCTTCAAGTTCTAAGCACCTGCTGCGAGCAAGGCCCTGCTGTCCCTGGGTGTGGCAGTGGGGGAGGAGGAGGCCCAAAGAGATAAGGCAGCTGGAGAGCAGAAGCAGCAGGAGGTCTGAGCCCTGGGGGCTCTAGAAACTACCAAGGCAATGCCCTAGCTTTCAGCAGGCCCCTCCCCGTCTCCAGGTCATCTTCATCTTGCTCTGATGAAACAAGAGGTTGCATTTAGAGATCAATGGGGTCCCTTAGACTCCGACAACGCTACGTAATGTAGTGGAACTTACACCCCTGTGAGTACAGACACACCACAGCCTGAGAGGCGGGTAAGTGACCCAGTTTTGTTGGAAGGGGACAAGTGATGGAGAAAAAGAGCAGCGCAGTATAAAGGGGTGGGCATGACAAGGTGAGCCAGAGAGTCAACAGAGATGAAAGAGTGGGTTAGCTTCTGGTGGCACTGTACCAAGTTATCACAAACTACGAAGCTTAAAGTCACAACACAAATGTACTGTCTTCCGGTTCTGGAGTCCGAAGTCTAAAAAGGGGTCTCACTGGGCTACAGTCACGGTATTAGCAGGGCTGGTTCCTTCGAGAGGCCCTGGAAGAGAACCCGCTTCCCTGCCTCGTTCAGCTCCTCAAGGCTGCCCGCGAGTCCCTGGCTCGTGACCCTCTCGTCACATCCTCAACCTCTTGCTTTCGCTGTCACATCTACTCCTGACCTGACCCTCCTGCCTCCCTCCTATAAGGACTCTCTGTCCTTACACTGGACCCACCTGAATAATCCAAAATCACCTCCTCATCTCAAGAGCCTTAATTAAATCACACCTGCAAACTCCTGTTTGCCTCGTAAGGTAACATCCACAGGCTGTGTGGATTAGGACGTGGACGTCTCTGGGGGACCATTACTCAGCCCACCACAGGGATTAGCCACGTGGGCTGCCAAGGCCCTAAGGAGGAAGCATGCCTGGAACACCCGCAGGAACGCCAGCGAGGCCACTGTGCAGCAGCGGGATGAGTGAGGTGCAGGGAAGGAGAGGCCCCCAAGGTCAGGGAGGTCACGGGCCCCACCATGTCGCACTCGTCAGCTGCGGTGAGGGCTTCTTCGGCTTTTACTCTGCCATCATGGGGGCCCATCGGGATGTTCTGAGGAGCAGCGTGATACGATCGGACTTATCATTTGAAAAGAACAGACTGGGGTCTGGCAGAGCCGTCAGGAGGCAACTGCACTAGTTCAAGGGCACAGGGCTGGCGGCTGTGGCTCGGAGCAAGATGACAAGCAGTGGGGGTGGTGAGGAGTGATCGGATTTTTAAAAAATCAATTTGGAAGGAGAAGCCCACATGTTGACCTGAGAAACTGAACATGGGACGTGAGAGAAAAGGCGGTGGGGGGGGGGTGGTGTGTGTCAAGGTTTTTGGCCACAGCAGCTGGAGGGACGGACTTCCCATTTACTGAGCAAGACAGCCTGCGGGTGGCGTGATGCTTGCACAGGTTGAACAGCAATGTCAACTGGATATGGGTCAGGAGGTCAAGGGCAAAACTGAGCAAAGACTGGAAATGGACTTGCCGACCACAGCTGAAGGCTCTCACTGTGGCAGGCATGGGGGCGGCGGGTGGGGGTGCTGCCAGGGGTCTGGGCTGGGTCCAACCACCAGGTTGAGAACGGGCGTCTGGACTTGACCCTGAGAGTAATGGGACGCGCCTGGGCCCCACGTCGGCCCGGGGTGTGGAGCCAGCCACGATGACCCAGATTAATTCTGTGGGTCGGGCACCAGTTGCAAGACAAGAAGGCAGAGGCTGAGTCAACAGGGATTGCATCTCAGTCCTCGATTGCTCAACCCGGCGTCTTTCTACTTCTCACAGCCCAGAGGGTGGGAATCCCAGTTGTGGGGAAGGTCAGGGGAGCGGGGCACGGATTCAGGAATGGCGTCAAACGCCAGGCTCCAGGATCCTTGGCTGTGGACGGCTCACCTCACTACCCAGTCGGTCTCCGCCTGGCCCTCAAGGGCCCTCAGTGTCCTGCCCATGAGCCCTGGAAAGCCTTCCTGTATCCAAGCTACTGGACGGTATCAGCATGGTCCTACCTGAGGGGCCCAGTAAATCAGAAGGACAAAGCAGGTCAAGGGCAGGTGGCCAGACTGTGGGGCACCTCCCAGGGGACAACATGCTGAAACATCTATTGCAAGCTGGATTCCCATGGCCCAACGGCACAAGCCAAGCCCTTTCCGGGCACTTTCATCCATTCATCCATTCATTCATTCGACAAATATTTAGTGAGGACCTGCCCAGGGTCAGGCACTGCTTCTAGACCTCTGGGGCATGGCAGTGATCAAATAAAAGGGGAAAAAAACCCTGCATTTGTGGAGCATTGATTCCAGCATGGGGGTAAGGGGAGCACACAATGAAAACAATAAATACGTAAACTATAAAGAGTATTAGAAAGTGATGAAGGAAAAAGAAATAGAGCAAGGGGAACCAGGAGGTCAGGGTAGACTGGGAGGGTGGGCAGCAACTTTTAATAGTTCGAACTGTTACAAAGGCTTCCAAGTCACAGTGGACGATCCTTCTTGCTCTTCAGCACCTTCCTCCCCTCCTTCCCCTTCAACCGTCACTGAGTGCTCACCCTAGGGCAGCCCCACGTGCTCCCCGCTCTCTGAAGACGTTTTATTTTACAATTTATTACATTTTATTATACATTTTATTCAAGGAGACAGAAGTTAAGACAGCTGGTAATTCCAGAAGGGTGACCATCTCCCAGGATTCCTGCAAGCATGCCCATCACAATGGGGGACCCTCCCAAGACCGTCTGATTCTTGGTCCAAGTCCCCAACCCACTTCCTCCCTCCTACTTCATGTCCCCATCACCACCATGACCTGGATTAGTAGACACCACAACTCAGTGGTCTCTCTGGAAGCTGCCCATAGACTGTCCTTACACCTGGCCCGGTCACCATCCCAAAGCATCGACTGGTTTTAGGGCCTCTGGATGAACTTGTCTGTTCCACGTTTCAGACTCAACATCTTCTCGAGGAGCACCAGCCCCCCCTAATACCACCCCCCAGGGGGCTCTGCCGGCCCTGCCCTCCCCTCCGCTCTGAGCACCTCTGTCGGGCAGGTTCTGATTCCTCTCAGCCGGCTGTGCTCACTCCCGGGGCCACGGGGACAAAAGGCGTTTGGCAGCTCACACCTCTGACCACAACGTGCAACTCTCTTATCAGTGGTGCTAACCACTGGGAAACTAGAAGCGAACTGAGCACAAAGGCTCTTCCTGTTTGGAGGAAAGTCAAGGCTGGCCTCTGATGCACATCCCTGACAGTCTTTTGGCCTCTGGACCCTCCCTCTCCTCCCACTCTGCATCCAGCTGTGAGCCAGTTGGACCAGTGCTGGCCCCAGGCCCGGGTGGACGACACAGCCACCAACGGGGAGGAGAGGCCACCAGGAGCTGGCCCAGCCACTGTCTCGCTCCCTCTGCCCTGCCATAAACCCTCCAGTCTTTTTTTTTTTTTTTTTTTTGGCGGTACGCGGGCCTCTCACTGTTGTGGCCTCTCCCGTTGCGGAGCATAGGCTCCGGACACGCAGGCTCAGCGGCCATGGCTCACAGGCCCAGCCGCTCCGCGGCATATGGGATCTTCCCAGACCGGGGCATGAACCCGTGTCCCCTGCATCGGCAGGTGGGTGCTCAACCACTGCGCCACCAGGGAAGCCCAGCCCTCCAGTCTTATTTCCCCCTAAAACTGGGGGGCACTTGAGAAGATGGGGCACCATCGCTTTTCCTTCCTGCCGTGTTACTGAGTCTCCCCTAAGTGGTTCAGCTAGACCAGGACTCAATCCGCAGACCACAGTGATGACACTCATCAGAGATGCTCTGAGCTCTCCACACCTCACAGCTGCACGGAGCTTCAGGGGCTCCACGGCCCTCTGTGGGAGGCCGGTACAGAATCGGTCTAGCAACCAGTGAGTCAGATCATGGGCTCTGGAGAGAGATGGTCTGGGTACAAACCCTGTCGCTGACTGGGTGACCCTGAAGAAATGATTTCACTTCTCTGTGACTCAGTTTCCCCATAGGTAAAATGGGCCTGGTAGTACTCATAGGTTTGTTGCAAGGATGAAATGAGTGAGTACATAAAGATACAGCATCTAGAACGGCGCCTGAAAAAATAGCAAGTGCTACATAAATGCTGTCTAGTATTATTAAATATTTTTGATTGGACAGATCTGTTTTAAAATAAACTGACCACGGGACGTCCCTGGCGGTCCAGTGGTTAAGACTCCACACTTCCACTACAGGGGGCTCGGGTTTGATCCCTGGTCAGGGACCAAACACAGAAATTAATTTGAAATGAATGAATTAAAAAACAGCCTATCCACCTGTGTGGGCACAGGCCCGTTCATTAGTTGAGAAAATAAAGTATAGGTATGGGGGGAGTACTGACGATCTAACCGTGTACCACTGAGACTGCTTGCTTATTCCTCGTCAGCCTCTCCCAGGCTTCTCCAACCCCATGCTTTCCATCAAAGTCTCAGAAGGCCAGGGGATTCCAGGGTGCCTCTAGCACCCCAGCAAGGAACTCAGCAACCCTCCCACCCAGGGCACAACACAGACATCTCAGAATCCACGGAGACCCATTGTCTTAGGGGAGGACTTGGGAGGCAGTGGACCCAGGGCTGCCTGGAGCTCTGTGGGCCCCTGACACAAAGCCCCCAAAGCACGTGACACGCTAGTAGCCACACAACATCCACCCCCCACCAGCACCATCAAAGCCCCATGCTCCAAATGCCATCAGCACCATGGCTCTTGCAGGTGGCAACATGGAGGGAAAAGAACATCAGGGGACACCACTTAATGATGAGCCATGTGACCCAAACCCCAAGAGTGGGCTTTCCCATCTGTGAACTGCGGTGGTCTGGCTCGCCCAGACCCACCCTGCCAAGGACAGCGCTTCGCAAACAGTTCAGCCTCAGAAATGGTAGGCCGCTGTGCTTGCTTTCATCCTGCCCTCCCACTGAAGACTTGCAAATAGTGCCTTCTCCTTGGAGAAGCAGCTAGTGCCTAAGCCAGCATCTCTTAGAAACCCTCACGTGTTGAGATAGGGACCCAGACCTCCTTCACTGGAGGCATCGTCCCAAACACTTGGGGTGATGTGTGTGGCAGGTTTGCTTAACAGCCATGGTGGGGGCAGAGTGGAAAACCCCCAGCTCACAGTGGAAAACCCTGGCTCCCAACCGCGTCTCCACTGCACAAACCAGTTACTGATTGCCATCAGCCCTGGTTGTCCTCACCCAGTAAACCCCAAACACGACCTGACACGCCGCAGAATTAACTGAAATACGTGTAAAGGTGCAGGCTGAGATCTGTATCATTTTAAGGTTAAATGGGGGACTCCATATTTAAACATATTTTAATATCTCTTTACCTGAATATCCTTAGATGGGGCCATGCCCCCCAGGTTACCACAGCCTCAACACTCATGAGTCACCTGTTGGACCCCAGAAAGCACTGAAAACTATTTTGAGCAGGGGTCCTGGGGTTCCTGCATGCAACTGAATTCCCTGGGAAGCATGTTCAACACAGATATCGGCGCCCCACTCCTGCTTTTTGACGGAGCAGGTCTGGGGGGGGTGATGCTGGTCCAGGGACCACGGTTTGAGAAGCCCAGCCTTAGAATCTGAAGACTAGAAAGTACACTAGGAATCACCCAACACGATCACAGAAGAGCCAGGGGACAGTCCATGCCCCGCGCCTGGTTAACAGCTCCTGGTCCAGTCCTGCTGTTGGCCTGATGCAAGCCTGTTCCAGCTCCCACCTCAGACACAGGTGGGGCTAAGGTGGAGGCGTGGCCCTGGCTGCTTCCTGCTTCCTGTCCCTTGGAGGGGGTGGGGCAGAAAGAGACCACTGGGTCCCCGGGCTGCTGCCTTCCATGCCCAGCCCTCTGGATGATCCTCTCCTTGGTCCCAGCTCCTCCCTCCCAGGGTGGAGTTCTAGGCCCCAGGGAAGGGGCGGGGCACAGCAGGGCCCTGGGGCAGCGGATTCTAGGCCAAGCCCCTCCATCCTGAGCACAGCCTGGAGACAGTGGGCTCTGAGGGGCAGGGAGCAGGGCAGGCGCACACACTGCACCCAGTGTCCCGGCCACACAATGCACAAGGGGCTGGCGGGGCAGACGGCCAGGGCCCACTCATGCCAGTACCATCTCGAGCCCTTGCCAGGCCTCAGAGGGCCGGTGAAGAAGCTGGACTCTGTCCCGGGGCACAGTCGGGCTCTATTCTTATCTCAAGGGGGGAATGCGTGACTCTCCTTGCAGTGAACGCCCCCCCCACCCCCGGCGAGGTGGGAGAGGAAACAGAGCCGTCACTGTGCCTGAGAGGGCTCCCCACTAGGCCCCCGGCTCCAACTGGCCCCTGGTGCCAGGGCCTTGCACAAGCCTCTGACAAGGACAGGCCAGGCCGAAGGTGGACAAGGAAAAGTACAGCCCGGCACAGACTGGTCCTCACCGACGGCAGGACTCAGAAACCTGCACACATGGGTCCTAAGTGAGACCCAACAGGACGGGTCTGAGAGGGAAATGCAGCCTCCTGGACACAGTTACCAAATCCCAAAGGAAAGGGTCGAGATATCCTATGCACCCCACACACAGGCACAAGTTCCTGCTGGCAGATACGGGTCCCTCTCTCACCTAGCCCAAAACATCATTTGCAGGTAGCAACAGATCTCATTAAGACCTCCCTTTAGTTTGACAGAAGGAAACACAATGATTCTGACATGCATTCATCCAACTTTCTAGGTGTCTGAGGGCCGAAAAACAACCCACTGAAGAGCTTGGGTTACTACCATGGACTCAAAGACTCAAACCACTCATACCTTAAGTCTGCAAGTATAAAGGCGCCCCGTGGTGGATGAAGTGACAGATGAGGGTGACAAGGGAGGTGCCAGGGGTCAGGGGGATGGAAGAGAAGTTACGTGCACTGAAATAACTGAGGGATGATTAAAAATAAAGAAATGAATATTTAGTCATCACCCACTATGTGCTAAGTATGTAATTCTGTAAGGCAAGTATCAGCGTTCCCTTTTCTTTCTTTTGGCTGCATTGGGTCTTCATTGCTGCACGCAGGCTTTCTCTAGTTGTGGTAAGCGGGAGCTACTCTTCGTTGCGGTGCATGGGCTTCTCCCTGCGGTGCCTTCTCTTATTGCGGAGCACGGGCTCTAGGTGCACGGGCTTCAGTAGCTGTGGCTTGCGGACTCTAGGGCACATGGGCTTCAGTAGTTGTGGTGCATGGGCTTAGTTGCTCTGCAGCATGTGGGATCTTCCCGGACCAGAGATCAAACCCGTGTCCCCTGCAGGGGCAGGTGGATTCTTAACCACTGTGCCACCATGGAAGTCCCAGAGTTCCCATTTTAAAGATTAGAAAACAGAGTCACTGAGAAGTCAAGAGATTTTCCTTAAGCAGTTATGTACAGAGCCAAGATTCAGACCTAGGCCTTCAACTCCAGCCCTCTTTGCATCAGAGCAGCCCACTTCCTGGGAGTGGCAGGGAGGGGCAGGATCAGTGTTGGAGAGGGTGAAGGTGTCTCAGGCATAAGGGCGTTGGTAGAACGCACTGCCACCAATTTTCCTTCACACGTTTCTCCTTTAGGCCTGCAGACCCGAGTCTTGGCCAGTGAAGGGGGTGGCAGGCATTCTCAAGGGCTGTAAATTGGTACTACCTTTCTGAAGAGCAACGATAGCATGGGTCAAAATGTACACCACAGATGTAATCGCAGAGCATGCTTCTTTCCAGGAGAGGATGCCTCACTAGGAATGCTGGCTTCAGCGATTTTAACAAAAGCCAAAAAAAAAAAAAAGGAAAAAGAAGAAAGCAACCTCAGTGTCCATCACTAGGGGATTATAAATAATAAATAGTTCATCCAAATGATGAACTAATAGCGAACACTAAAAATAATGCTTTAGATACACCTACTCATACAGAAAGATATTTAACATATATTAAGTTTAAAGAAAAAATGCTGCAGAGCAACTAAGCCTGTGCGCCACAACTACTGAGCCCGCGTGCCGCAACTACTGAAGCCCACGCACCTAGAGCCAGTGCTCCGCAACAAGAGAAGCCACCACAATGAGAAGCCTGCACACCGCAAGGAAGAGTAGCCCCACTCGCCACAACTAGAGAAAGCCCGTGCGCAGCAACGAAGACCCAACGCAGCCAAAAATAAAAATAAAAATTTTTTAAATGCCTTAAAAAAGAAAAGAAAAAAAAAAGCAGGTTGCACAATTACATATATAATATGATTAAAAGGGGTGGACAAGGGCTTCCCTGGTGGTGCAGTGGTTAAGAATCCACCTGCCAATGAAGGGGACACGGGTTCGAGCCCTGGTCAGGGAAGATCCCACATGCTGCGGAGCAACTAAGCCCGTGCACCACAACTACTGAAGCCCATGTGCCCTAGAGTCCGCGAGTCACAACTACTGAAGCCGGTGCACCTAGAGCCCATGCTCCGCAACAAGGGAAGCCACCGCAATGAGAAGCCTGTGCACTGCAACAAAGAGTAGCGCCTGCTCGCCGCAACTAGAGAAAGCCCACGCGCAGCAACGAAGACGCAAAGCAGCCAAAAATAAATAAATTTATTTTAAAAAGTTGGGGGGGGAACAAGGAGATTGTTCTTCCTTTCCCAGTAGGACGAAAGAGAGGCGTGAATGGTGACAGGGTGATGGGGGCGGGGGTGGGAAGGTCAGGGTGGTGCTGGGAACGAAACCAGGCGGTGAGGGGTCAGCTGAGGGTGGGAGCCGGTAGAGAACTTAAGAGTAACTCCTGTTTGGCCTTCCTCTGGACCAGTCTTAAAGGACTAGGAAACATCCAGAAAATACTGAACTAGTAAATCTTTTAAAGCCCCAGCCCCCTGCTTTACTTATTAATACTCCCCCCCCCACTCCCTTCCCACCCTGATGTTCCACCTCAGTTCCCATCACGGACGGAGCCAGAGGGGCCTGGACAAGGTGGACGCGGTGAGCTCCCAGGCTCTGCCCGCTGAGGGTGCTGTCAGTCTGTGGCCTGGACTCACGTGACGCCTGCCTCTCCATCTCAGAGCAGTCCTCTCAGCCGCGGGGAACCCACAGCGGGACCTGAGGTGACACTACTCGGGTTCCCCAGACACCAGCTCGCCAGTAGTGACCGACCCAGGGACTCAGGGAGACCACAGTTAATCGGGCCTTTCCTGCAAAGGGGGAGCCGCTTCCCAGACAGAGAAAAGTACAAGCAGACCTCGGAGAGATGGTGGGTTCGGCTCCAGACCACCACCATAAAACGAGTCGCAAGATTTTTTTTTTTCTTTTTTGGTTTTCCAGTGTGAATAAAAGATGTTTCTACTATAGTCTATGAGTGTGCAATGGCATTATATCTAAAAAAAAGTACATACCTTAATTTAAAGAGGCTTTATTGCTAAAAAATGCTAGCCATCATCTGACAACGCAGGGTGGCCACAAACCTTCAATTGGTTTAAAAAAAAACAAAAACAAGAACGCAATACCCGAGGTGTGCCTGTATTTCCTTTCTCCTTCAACTCTCCAGTTCTCTTCCTTGGAGTTCTCAGGGAGAAAACCCAGGAACAATAAATGGGTGTGAGGGAGAAGAGGGAGAGAGAATTCACGTGCCCCCCACATACATATACACACACACACACACACACACACACGCACACACACACACCCTCAAGATCTCCTCTTGTTCCTGAAAAGTCCACAGAGTTCGGGGAAGCTGCTCGCTGGTCAAAGAGCAGCCCTGTTTTGAGGGTCAGGACCAATCCCAGGGTGGAGGTCTGGGAAGAGAATGTGACAGGGACCAGAAGACCCCACCTCCCATCCCAGTGAGAGCAGAATGGCCAGAGCCAGTCAGTTCTGGGTTCAAACCCCAGCCCTGCCCCTTCCTAAGCTGGGTGATCTTCCTTAACCGCGTTGGCCAGACACAGACCAGAGCCTGGGCGTCTAGACCCAGGTGAGTGCAGGCTCCTGACCAGCCAGGCAACCTTGGGCGGGTCACCCTGCCCCTAGAACCCAACATCCTCTGCAGGGAGACGGCTGCAAGCAGGCAGAGGTTGGTTCAGTTCCGGCCGGCACACTGGGTTGCTAGCTGTTGTTTTCAGTTTCAGTCAATTACCAACATTACAAAACGGGGTGATTTCAAATTTCCAGCTGGGCACATGCTCCCTGCGATTGGCTGTGGCCGCTGTTTCCGATGGCACATCATTCCTCGGTGCTTAGTGACCTACTGACATCTGAATCTGTCACCCCCGCTTGAGATGACGCAACATTCCGTGACTGTGGGCACCTCTTTGCTCTGAACACTGGGGTTAACTCGGGAAGCCCTGGAAAGAAGGCAGCAGTGACCCCCACCCTGTACATAAGCCCCTTTCTGGACCCAGCTCCAGCTTACATCGGGGGGACTCGTGGTTTCCTGGGGTTGGTGGGGGGACTGCACAGCCCGCAGTTGGGGGCTGCTGGGGGGTGCTGGTAGGGGGGCATTTGCTACTGGCTCCGTGGTCTTGAGGAGACCTGGGCTTGAAGCACTACATGAAATACTCACTTTTTCTTTGTTCCAGAACCCTCATCATCAACAGCTCCACCCAGCTCCCCCGAAAGCATTTCAACTGTCAGCTCACAGAGGGACAGACTCCAGGCTGGAGGACATGCCGCTTACTTGAGAACTTGGATCTTAAAGACACTAACCTGACCCCAGGAAACACAGCACCTGGGCAGAGAAGTCCCCTAAGCCCAGAGCTCTGACCGGATTCCCTTCCAAGACCTGAGCCTCCACCTCCCTGCCCCACCCCCAAGACTGGGCAAGTTCCCACCAGGCTGAGCGGACCAGGGCAGAAAGCTCTGAGCAAATTCTGGAACCCCCGAGCCTCTCCCTAGAAACAGGGATGAAACACGAGAACCACACAAAGATCTGAGTGATTCCAGGACCACCTCCGGGGCCACATAAGCTCTCAA
Source organism: Mesoplodon densirostris (assembly GCF_025265405.1). NCBI lineage: Eukaryota > Metazoa > Chordata > Mammalia > Artiodactyla > Ziphiidae > Mesoplodon > Mesoplodon densirostris. The sequence goes on along the minus strand of NC_082678.1, from coordinate 41,854,392 downwards.
CAGAGCACACACAAACACTGAGTCAGGGTTCTAAACATCTGGGGCTTAGCTAATCCTCGGCTCTGGGGCCTTCAGCTTGGGTGGACTCCCAGAAACAGCCAAGCCGGAGGGGGATCTGGGTCCAGTTTCCAGGGAGCTGGGCCAGGCCTGGGAGCCCTGCACCTGGCCCTGCCCCAAGCCGGGGCCCCGAGTCCCCACAAGGCCATGCATGCATCCTCCTGGCCCACACCCGCAGTTCCAGGGCGGCTCCACCACCCAGCCCACACGTGGAAGGCAGAGGCCTCAGCGCTCCAGGATTCCATTCTGCGGTGGAGGCTTCTAGAGGAAATAATTCGCTAATCCCCTTCCTAAATCAAGGCCAAGAAACAACTTGCACAGAGTCCGCCAGACGACGGCTGCTCGGTTGTCCCTGCATTGACCTCCTGTAGCTAAGGAAGAAATGGGGGGGGGTTGGGGCGTGGCAGGACGTGGGGGCCCTCGTGCTCGTGGACTCACACTTGATGCAGTCAGCTCTGATTTTCGGTCCACAGACCATGGAATTCCAGAGTAAGCCGAAGCCAAGTGCTTCCCCTGTTCACCCTTAACTGGGTCAGAAGACAAAACTCTGCGTTTCATGACATATTTATTCAACTGCATTGTTTGTTGCCTATTTTCACTTGCAGTGAAAGTTTTCATCAAAATCTTGTTTAAAATTCCAAGAAAGGCATCTTTTAATGTAAGTGATCCTTGACTGATTTGATTTCTCCCTGTGAGTCATACATACAGTCAACAGACATACATGGGACATTTCCTTACCCAATGACTTAAATACATTAAATGGTTAAAAGATGCCTCGATGACAAAACTGCCAAGACCATAAAACGGAGAGAGGACAGTCTTTTCAACAAACAGTGCTGGGACAAGACAGCCACATGCAAAAGAATGAAGCTGCCACCTTTCTCTCACCATTTACAAAAATTAACTCAAAATAGATCTAAGTTCTAAATGTAAGAGCTACAACTATAAAACTCATAGAAGAAAACACAGCGTAAATCTTCATGACCTTGGGTTAGACAACAGTTTCTTTTTTTTTTTTTTAGACAACAGTTTCTTAAACAACAAAAGCACACGGGACAAAGGGAGAAAAACCAGATGTCACCAAAATTAAAACTTTTTGTGCTTCAAAGGACACTCTCAAAGAAAATGAAAAGACAACCCATAGAATGGAAGAAAATTTTTGCAAATCGTCTCTCTGATAAAGGACTTTTATCTGGAGTACATGAACACATACAACTCAATAATAAAAAGACATCTGTTATTTAACTCAATATGAGGAAAATGGGTAAAGGCTTTGACAAGACCTTTATCCCAAGAAGATATAGGAACAGCCTATAAGCACTTGAAAAGATCTTCAACATCATTAGCCTTCAGGGAAATGCAAATCAAAGCCACAATGAAACGCCACTTCACACCCACTAGAAGACCTGTAATCAAAAAGATAGATAATAACAAGTGTTGGGGGCTTCCCTGGTGGTGCAGTCGTTAGCACAGTGGTTAAGAATCTGCCTGCCAATGCAGGCACACGGGTTTGATCCCTGGTCCGGGAAGATCCCACGTGCTGCGGAGCAACTAAGCCCGTGCGCCACAACTACAGAGCCTATGCTCTAGAGCCCGTGAGCCACAGCTACTGAAGCCCATGTGCGGCAACTACTGTAGCCCACGTGCCTAGGGCCTGTGCTCCGCAGCTAGAGAAGCCACCGCAATGAGAAGCCCGTGCACCGCAACGAAGAGCCTGTGCGCAGCAACGAAGACCCAACACGGCCAAAAAAAAAACCCCCCCCCCAAAAAAAAACAAAGAAACAAATAACAAGTGTTGGCAAGGATGGGAAGACCCTGTACAGACAGCAATGTAAACTGTGCCCCAGCTTTGGAAAATCCTCTGGCAGTTCCTCAGAAGGTTAAGAATTCCTGATCATCCACCCCACCCACGCTGCGTATGTGCATCCATGTACATGTTTGCGTGCACACACAGATAACTCCCACTCACCATCAAATCCCTTGTCTTCACGGCCATGACCTCCCCGTGGTATCACGTTTGAAGAAACATCACTCAGGCAACCAAAAATTGTTATAAAAGCAATTTGATCTTTACTAAAGTCTCTTTTAAAAGGAAGAAAAGGACTTCATTCACAACACGTAGCAAAACTTAAAATCTTCCCCTCCTCCCTTTCAATCTGACTCGCAGGCAGCAGCCAAAGCCCGAATCTCCTTCCTACTTTCTCCAGAGGACTTTAAATTCCTCCCACGCCCCCATGGCTTGGGTCATTCCCCCCCTGCAGACCTCCTTCTCCAAAAGACAGACAGACTCACAGACGCTCATACACAAGCCCTCAAGGTCAGTCCTTTCTCTTTTCTTCCTAAAACTACCCTTCCAGACTGCTCCAACGCTGTCCCTCTCTGCCCATTACTCAGATAGGTTCTCCACAATGAAGGCCAGGGACTGAGCTGGCCAGATTTCTCCTAAACTCATAAAGGCAGGGGAGCAGCTATGAACATTCCATCACGCTCTGCTGGTTTACGTTTGTTTATGTTTCCGACTTCGCCTTTCAAGATGATTTTTACGTGTGCTTCCCTGTCTCCACGTGGCGGGAACAAGCCCGGCAGTGCAGGCACGACACCATTCTCTTTCCTGTCCGCCCACAGCTCTGGTACCACCTTCCGAGCTCCATGCCCCATCAGCACACAAGATGTAGGCTCAGAACTGGTTGTGGGGATGGGGGCGCCCGCCAGCCAAGGCTGGGGGTGGTGTCTGCATTGCTCAGAGCTGGATGCCTCAACTCTGGGAAGGAAATAAATTTCCAACAGAAGATCAAAGGAAGGAACACTAACAGAAAACCATGGGGGAAGACTTGAAGCCGCAACATTTGAGGAGAGATGAGACTTTTTCTGGTTCAGAGTCACAGGGAGAGTTTAAAGGGCAAGGACATAAATTAGCAACTTGGCCCCAGAGCAGCACGGGGTGGCTGCAGACAGGACAGCACAAAGGGACGTCTGCAGGAAGACTAGACGCCCTGAATTAAAGCAAATGCCTCCCAAACGCGCTCTGTCCTTTATTAATGACGATGTCACCCGTGGCGGAGTATCCTGTGACCACCACCGCCAACCGTAACAGGGGGCGTGGTGCCAGCTTGCTCATCTTCCTTTCCAAATGAACCTCCCACGATCCACGGGAGGCGGAGGCTTCTTCCATGGATCCGATCAAACTGTAGCCTGTGTTTCTGGGCTTGGCCTCAGAACAGGATTTCTCGTAGGGACGTCCGAACCCCTGGGTTATTTTCATCTCTCAGTCCAGCCAGGAGTTTGGAGAGTCGCTGAGGTTTCTCGCAACTCAGCACAATGATGCTGTGGAAAATACAGGCCAGATTTCCAGTCTTGGAGAAGGGGAGCTTGACACACTTCCTTCTCATAGGAAAAGCCAAGGAGCTGTCTCTAAGACGAGGCTTGCAATTCATCAGCAGATCCGTCAGCGCCTCCTCTGATGTGGACCCTAAATCTAACACTCCTTACCACCTCCGCTGTGTCAGCCCAGGCTGGACCTCCATCCCCTCAGGTCTGCTGGCCTTGACTCACAACCGGCTTCAATCCATCCTCCACTGGCAGCCAGAGTGACCCTTTAGGATGGAAAGCCTGACCATGTTGCTCACAGCTCACAACACCCACACCCCCGCCAGGGGCATCCCATCTTACTTAAAAAAAAAAAAAAAAAAAAAAGAACAGAGCATCTATGACAGAGCCACAAGGTCCTGCATCATCTGACCTTCCTCGACCTCTCAGCCCCCAAAATCTTCGCCCTCTCCCACCAGCTCACCCAACTCGGGCTCCATGGGCACGGCTAACCGTCCTCAGGGCCTCTGCACATCCCTCCCCCAGATCTCCAGGTGGCTCATTCCCCATCTTCATTTCATTCTCTGCTCAAATGAGAGCGGTCTTCGCTGACCACCCCACTTAAGGTAAACCTCCCCCCTCAATCTGCCTCACTCTCCACCCCCTCCCCCTGCTTCATATAGCTTCACATTATGTATCACTCAGCTGACATATGTGTGAAAGTGTGTGTTTATTGGGATGTCAGCTCTACTGCACAGGGAACTGGTCTACTTCGTTGACAGCCGCATTCCCAGCGTCTGGAACAATTCCTAGCACTTTGCAGTTGCTCCATAAATATCTGTTGGAGGAATGAGTGAATGAACACGTGAATTCCTGGTTGATGATGGTCCAGTAAGGAACATGGTGATGCCCCTCATTTTACACTTGTGTCACGGTTCAGATGAGAAAGCATTTAAACAAATGTAAAGGAAAGAATTATTGATCCACTGCGATCCTTCCAACTCACTAGCAAGAAAGGGAGGAAAACAGAACTATGCCCACGTGACAGAGAAGGAAACATTGGGATACTGTTAGAGGGAATAAGGAAGCATATGGGCTGGTCCAAGGTCAAATTTGTAACCAAGAACCAAACTAGAGCCGGAATCCGGCTTTCCAGACACTCTGTCCTATGCTCTTTCCAGCAAGTTGCTCTGATTTCAACACTGTCCTGCTAGAAAATCTATTAATATCATTAATCATATTAATATTTAAAAACCTTTTAAAATATGGTTATCTTGAGAGATGCTGATAAGGCATCAGTTGATAAAATTCCACATCTATCTGTGGCTTCAAAAATAACTCTTCTTGGGATTTACCTCATGGCTTAGTAGTTAAGAATCCACCTGCCAATGCAGGGGACACAGGTTCGAGCCCTCGTCCCGGAAGATCCCACATGCTGCGGAGCAACTAAGCCTGTATGCCACAACTACTGAGCCTGTGAGCCACAACCACTGAAGCCCCACAACCACAACCTAGAGCCCTGCTCTGCAGCAAGAGAAGCCACTTGGTACCAACGATCAGGAGTGTTTTCCGGAGATGCACAGCCAGGTCTCGAAAGGGAGTTCTCAACTGTGGCTGGCCATTCCATGGCCGTTCCACCAAGATGGCGCAAGAAACACTGGTTGCCCCAGGCAGAGGGTGGGAGACCAAAAGAAAACCCTCAGCCCATCCCTGGCAGAAAGCCTTGCTCAGCTGAAGGCTGCAAACACCCTGATGTCCAGAGCCATCTTCCAGGGGCATGGGGACAAGTACTGGTAAGGAATCTTCAAAGGCACTCACAAAGCAAAGAAAACAAACTGTATTTCAGAGAAGTGCTGGGAAGGGGGTGCAGAAAGAATGACAGAACCCCCAGGTTTCTCTGGAGCAAAAGCCATGCCCCGCTTAGCCCAAGGAAAAGGTGCCCAGGGAAGCTCAGGCAGCACGAAGACCAGAAGGGCCCCCAATCCGATCATTAGAAAACTTAGTTAAGGGAGGAAGCAGCAGAGGCTTGGAAGAAACCTTCAAGGCCATAAAACCAGATGCTGAAGCCCTGCCCTGGCCCTGGGGGGTCTATCACATAGATGGCATTGAGACGAAGCAGAGCCCAGGGCCCCTAGGACCACGTTCCGAGTTCCTAGAGGTGTAGCAGTCCAATAGGCGGCCTGGTCCTCGTGTGGGGAAGAGAGGCACCCGTGGGTCCTCTGTTCCTGCCGGGGACACCATCACACCTGCTGCTGGACAGACAGTGGCTGGGTCAGGACCAGCAGCCAGGGAGTCAGTGGGTGTGGCCGGGGCTCAGGGAGGGGGGTGTGAGAGCAATGCCTTCTAAGACCCCCAGAAATGAGGGCCATCTCCCAGCCCTCAAAGGAGCAAAGCCCCAGGGCTCAGTGAGGTGGAGAGACACATTATATTTTGTCTCTGTGGGACAGAGCAGCCACCTCGGTGATAAAACTTGCTCCGGCTGGTCCAAAGCCAGGACTTTCTGGGAAGGGCCCAGAGTGTGAGCCCCAGGCCCTTTGAACCAGCAGGCTTTGTGACCAAAACCCGCATTAAAATAGAAAGGATGGATAAGAAATGGAATGTTTTGCCCATCCCAGCCTACTTCCCGGGTCAACCCGAGAACAGATGCCCCGGGATGGGGTCCTAGTCAAGTCTCCCACGTTGTGACTGATCTTCACATCTTGCTTTACAAAGCAAAATCCTCTCAAGAGACAGAAAGTGGATTCCCTGCTACTCAAAGTGGGGTCCACAGACCAGCCTCACTAGGAACTTGCCAGAAATGCAGACTCCCAGGCCCTCCCACGGGCTCCGAGGCCCCATTCTGCTTTGATGCACCCCGGCTGGAAACTGACCACCTCGGTATGTAACAGGCTACATCACGGTCAAGGGCTAACAGCCTAAAGAGCACTCCCTTCCTACAGTGAGACAGTAAAAAGTCCTTATTTTAGGACCTACTATTCCAGAATCCATGCTCCTTTGGGCACGCTAAATTGAGATCTACCTATTAAGTCAAGAATTTCTACAAGTAAGGAGGAAACCAAAAAGCCCTCTTCAAATGCTTAGTCACCCAGTTTACATTTTTTGTTAATGTGTTAATGGCAAAATACTTATTCATACCTTCCCAATTCAATTTAAAACATTTGAAAGTATTTTGTTCATCTTACTTGTGCAAGATCCCCTATGTGCCTGGGTTTTGGCTCATGAATAAATAGTTGTTATCCCACTTTCAGGCAAAGCCAAGCAGTGAGGTTTGGTTTTGTTTTGTTTTTTTTTGAGGGGAGGGCCATGTATGTGTCCCTGTGTTTAATCACAGCAAAGTATAAATATACAGCTGCGTCTCTGAAACCCGCAAAAACTCCCAGACAACCTCAATTAGGTAGATTTTTAAAACACTCAGACAAAAGGAAACAACCCAAAAGTTTCTGTAAAGGGTGTCTGATCCCAGCTGAACCTATCTCCCAGTTTGGAATTTACTAGCTAGTTAAAATAACAGGAACATCCTTCTATTTCCTCTTAGAGCTCAAAGTGAGACTCTAAGACCAGCCAAGCAGGGTAAGAAACCTCACACATAAACATAGAAAATAAACTTGTAAAAAGATATTGGGTAACTGTGTTTGTACACACAGGGTGGGACTGGGGGTACACACGGCCACCCCTCTCCCTCATGCCAAAGATCCAACTGGAATTTTATCAAAGCTTCCTCAAACCAAGCTCGAACTCTCTAACTTGATTCTTTAAAAAAAAAAACAAACAGAGTACCTTTATCTAGATTTTAAAATGAGTGTGAACACTGCCAAGAGCTCGTAATAAAAGAGTACAGAACTCTGAGTCAAAGGGTTTGAATGCTAAGTCTGTTCTTGACTAACGGCCACTTCCTAACCTGGAGCAAATCGCAAATTCCTCGCCTCCTGTGTCCTGGGCTGTAAAATCAGGAGGATGGGAGGAGTCACTGCTCGCCCAAGCTCAAGGTCCTGCTGAGGATCCACCGTGAGTTACATGTGAGAACACGATAGACCTTAAGGCTCACGCAAACCTTAATTACAGTAAGTCCCCTACATACGAACCTGCAAGTTGCGAACTTTCAAAGATGTGAACGTGCGGTCACATGTCCAATCACGTAAATTAGTTCATGTGTCTGGCGTACACCGTCATGTGCATGCATCCTCTACAAGTGATTGTGTTTTGGTATACTTTACTGTACAGTACTGTATAGAGTACAACAGTACAGTATCTTTATTTCAGGCCCAGGTTGTCCGTTAGCATGCGTAAAAGCAGCGGTGATGTAGCTGGTACTGCTGAGAAGCACCAGCTGTTGTACTGTACTGCTGTACTTTTTAAGGTACTGTCCTATAAGATTAAAAATGTTTTATCTTGGGACTTCCCTGGTGGTGCAGTGGTTAAGAATCCGCCTGCTAATGCAGGGGACACGGGTTCGATCTCTGGTCGGGGAAGATCCCACATGCCATGGAGCAACTAACCCTGTGCACCACAACTACTGAGCCTGCGAGCCACAACTACTGAGCCCGCACGCCTACAGCCTGTGCTCCGCAACGAGAAGCCACCGCACCACAACAAAGAGTAGCTCCCTCTCACCACAACTAGAGAAAGCCCACACGCAGCAACGAAGACCCAATGCAGCCAAAAATAAATAAAACTTTTAAAGAAATTTTTTATTTATGTTTGTTTTTTATGTATTATGTGTGTGAAAAGTATTATAAAACTATTACAGTACAGTCCTATAGAGTCATTGTGTTCGTTGGATACCTAGGTTAACTCTGTTGGACTTAACGAACAGATTGGACTTAACGAATCTGCTCTTGGAACGGAACTCATTCGTACGTAGGCGACTTAACTGTATTGCCAAGAACAGGCATTTTTGACTGAACAGCTTGGGAAAGAGTCAGGATCACCTGTTTTAGGGTTTTTTTAATGTCTTAGTTGCATCTTGGTATTGGGGGGTCACTTTTGTGGGATGGGGAGTAGCGTTGTTGGTTTGGGTTAACCTGGGCCCTTCTCCACTCCATCACTCTGATGACCCTTTATTGCTGGTCACGAATCACCATGGGGGAGGCAGTGATCCCCCCTCAGGAGACTGCATCCCCAGGTGGCCTGGAGGAACCCACAAGCCAACCCCCTATTGCAGAAGGTTGGCACATGGCAGGTCAGCTTCAACGGAAGAGGGGCCATTTTAAAGGGCATACCATAACCCATCTCATAGAATTTAGGACACTGCAGCCAGAGGATGAAGCACCAGCCTACATTTGTACAACCTTCCATAAATGACGTTTAAGGATTAGAGGTTAAAGAGCTAGGAAAAGTTTGGCAATTCCTCAAAAAGTTAAGCAAAGAGTCGCCATGTGACCCCACGATTCCACTCCTGAGTATACACCCAAGAGAAATGAAAACTGTCCACACAAAAACTGGTACACAAACATTCATAGCAGCATTATTCATAATGGCCCCAAATCAAAAACAACCCAAACGTCCATCAACTGATGAATGGATAAATAAAGGTATTCTATTCACACATGGAATAGTATTCAGTCATAGAAAAGAAAGAAGTGCTGACACCTGCTACAACATGGATGAACCCTGAAGACATCATGCTAAGTGAAAGAAGCCAAACACAAAAGGCCACACAGCGTATGATTCCATTTATACGAAACGCTCAGAACAGGCAAATTTGGACAGACAGGAGATTAACAGTTGCCAGGGGCGAGGGAAGGAGGAAGAAGGGGGTGACCATTAATGGGTATAGGGTTTCTTTTTGGGGTAACAGAAATGTCCTAGAATTAAACAGTGAATATACACTGAGGTGCACACTTTAACAGGGTGAATTTTGTGTTATGTGAATTATATCTCAATTCTAAAAATATATTATAAAAACAAAGAGCTAGGATAGTGCTTCACCAACTTATTAAAATGTAAAAGGGCAGCCCTAACAGGAGTTACTCACTACTGCCCAAGAGAAAATCGGGTGTGACATATACACTTGATGTCATCTTACCTTCAACCTCCTAAGCCTACGTGTTCTTGGGCATCGTTTAACCTTATCTTTCCCTTTCACCCTCCCACCTCCTCCCTCCTGCATCTGTCTTTTCTTCCCTTTCTCTGTTTTTCTTCTATTTCTTTCTCTCCCTTAACTGGTTACATCCTTAAGAAAAAAAATGAATGACTGAATGCAATCTAGGTGGTAGTGGGCTTTTTTAAAAATAACTTCTCAGGACTTCCCTGGTGGTCCAGTGGTAAAGAATGCACCTTCCAGTTCAGGGGACACGGGTTTGATCCCTGGTCGGGTAACTAAGATCCCACATGCCAAGGGGCAACTAAGCCCGCACGCCACAACTACTGAGCCCGCGCGCACCTCAACGAGAGAGCCTGCGTGCTGCAACTACAGAGGCCACGTGCCCTGGAGCCTGCGCGCCACAACTAAAGAGAAGCCCACATGCTGCAACAAAAGATCCCACATGCCTCAATGAAGATCCCACGTGCCACAACTAAGACCCAACGAAGCCAAAAAAATAAAGAAAATAAAGAACTATTTTAAAAAATAATAATAACTTCTCTCCTTCTAGACAGCAGTTAATAAATGCCTGTGAAAGGCAGCATCCTGGGATTGATGAGCATGACTTGGGGGAGTGGCTGTTGGGCTTCAATCAGGCACCGCTGTGACTGTGGACAAGTCACTTTACTCCTGGGCCTCAGTTTCCTTACCCGTAAAATGGGGGCAATCGTAGAAACTACTTCATGAAGTCTCTGTTAGGATTAAAAGAATTAGAACAATGCCTGGCACGTAGCAAGTGCTCTATGAGTGTTTGATAAATAAGAAAATGAAAGAAAGAAACCTATCAGCTAGGGCTGGCTCTGAGGTTCTCCAGACTGGACTTACAAGCAGTCTTCCTGATGCAAAACTTCTTTTGCATCAGTTAGACTGTTTTCTACTTGCAAAACTAACACATGTTCATTGTTCCTTGGTGATATTTTGCCTTATTACATATTTTTCTACATCATTCAGTGGCAGCATAGCATTTGATTATAGAAAGATATTGTAGAAACATGTTAAATAAAATCTTCCAGTTTTGACTTTTTACCTGCAACACCCTTTCTCTTTCCCTTTTGCTAATGGGACAAGAGAGACCATCATTGCCTTCTAGGATGGAAGGAAAAGAGAGACAGGGCTTTCAGTAATCCACAAGTTCAAGCCAAAAAGGATGGGGAGGGCGTTGGGCGGGGACAGGGCTTATAAGCTCCTGTTACTGGGTGGAGTTCAGAGATGACTGGCTCCAGGGGCTCACACAATGTCAACAGGGTGCCATCTCTCCCCTCTAACTGGCTCTCCTCTGAGGGTGGACTCTCCCTAGTTTAGGGGGCATTGGTAACTTCCTCCTGCTTAGCAACCTACCGTGGTTGACAAGCCCCACCAGGACTACAGGGTTGGGGGTGAGGGGGAGAGTAGGGGTGACTCCCCCCAAAAGATGAGAGAAAGGGCATCATGAGAGGCAGATCAAAACCAACGCTACAGATATGGCACATATATACAATGGACTATTACTCAGCCATAAAAAGAAACAAAATTGAGTTATTTGTCGTGAGGCGGATGGACCTAGAGCCTGTCATACAGAGTGAAGTAAGTCAGAAAGAGAAAAACAAATACCGTATGCTAACGCATATATATGGAATGTAAAAAAAAAAATGGTTCTGATGAACCTAGGGGCAGGGCAGGAATAAAGACGCAGACGTAGAGAATGGACTTGAGGACACGGGGAGGGGGAAGGGTAAGCTGAGACGAAGTGAGAGAGTGGCATGGACACATATACACTACCAAATGTAAAATAGATAGCTAGTGGGAAGCAGCCACATAGCACAGGGAGATCAGCTCTCGGTGCTTTGTGACCATCTAGAGGGGTGGGATAGGGAGGGTGGGAGGGAGGGAGATGCAAGAGGGAGGGGATGTGGGGATATATGTATATGTATAGCTGATTCATTTTGTTATACAGCAGAAACTAACACACCATTGTAAAGTGATTATACTCCAAGAAAGATGTTAAAAAAATAGAAAAATGGAAAAAAAAAAAAAGCTTCAGCAATGCACTTTGGAAAGCAATCAACTGCTCAAGAGGATTTTACTGGGAAACTATTACATGCTCAGCACTGGCTAAGGCATCCTGGTGGAATACAGGAGGAAGGATAACAGTACCCTGGAGTTTCTGTAATTTCACTTCGCAGTGAAGAAGTGGTTTCCCATACATTGATCTCTTAACCCTTACAGCACTCAGTATTGTTAGTTTAATTTTACACCTAACAAAATAAGGCCCACCTAGACCGAGTGACTCAGTCAGGTCACACAGTCAAGATGTGAACCCAAGTACAAATTCCTCGAATCTCAGGGCTTCATACAACACTGCCCAAGTACAAGAGACCATATTAAAAATCACAGGAGAGAGACAGCTTCCGCCTTCAAGTGAGGACCTCTCTATCTTAACATACACGCTTTAAAAGTGCCAATTCAGGGCGGTGTATGGCAGATGCCTCTTAGGTACTTCCTTCCCAAGGAAGGAGAGACTCGAGGGCTGGATGAGCAGTTAGACTCCCTGGAGGAGGGCCTTCCTTGCAGGATGCAGGGAGATGGCGAGCAGGGCCAGACAGGCCGAGCCAGGGTCCAAGAGAGGTCACTTGTTAGACTGCTTCAGAACGTTCTCAAAAGAAATCAGTAGGAAAAAAGATAACAGAAGAAAATCTATGAACTGCTACATTATTTACATATACTAACTCCTTTATTTAATGCTCCCCACTCTTCTACGACACAAGTCCCATGTTATTGTGCCCATTTTACAGATGAGGATGTGGATGCAGTGAGAGGTTTGAGAAGCCTGCCGCAGGCCAGAGGGACCAAGCAGGGATTCAAACCCAGTTTGAGCCCCTCGAGTTCCCTGGGCTTTTAACAACTGTAAGATGCTGCAGATCCGTGATGCTCCAAGCCACCTAGAAAACGTCTTTGTTACAGCTGAAAGGAGATGTTCATTGTTTCATAAAAGTGGAGCCACCATCAACCCCTACCCGGGTCTGTCTCTCTCTCTCTCTCTGTCTCTCTCTCTCACACACACACACACACACACACCCTAATACCCATCTCCACAAAGCTTCAGGGAACCTCCGCCACTAAATCCTACTGACCACTGACTCTTTAAGATGAGAAACAAAACATTTCAGTAAAAAGTTTTCCTCTTCCTTCACCTCCCTCCCCCCAACACTCTTCCTTCTGTTACCCATGCCCTCAAGCTGTCCCCCAATTGCACCCTATTCAGAACCAGAAGGTCCTAGTACCTTTTCATACTAAAGTGTAAATGACTGCTGAGCTTCAAATAGCTGGCTCACTCCCCACCGCTATCTCAAGGATCAATTTGGATCACGACTTCCTCCCACTCTCTCCTCTCTGGTGGGACCACTCTTCCCCAACCCCCCACCCCAAAACTGCTCCACTCGGTCCTTTCCAGTTCAGAGGCAGCCTTTGGGACAACATCAGAGAACCTGAAGACCAAATCACAAAACAGTGGCTTATGGTTTCTGGCTACTCACTAGAAACACCCAGGGAGCTTTAAAAATATGCTGATGCCTAGGCTCCACCTCCAGGGGATGCTGGTTTAATTCACAGGGCCCGAGCAATGATATTTTTTAAATGACAATCATATTAACAGGTAACACTAATTGCCTGATTACTCCATGCCGGGCACTGTTTTAAGGTTTATGTCTATTGACTTGCTGGAACTTTAGTACAACCCTATGAGATGGGTATTATAACGGTCTCATTTCCAGATGAGAAATCTGAGACACAGAGAGGTTAAGTAATCTGCCCATGATCCCACAGCTAAGTGGCAGAAGAACCCAGCATTCTGGACCATTATCCTCCACAGCCATGGATAAGCATCACCCGGCGTCGAGATCCTGGGGAATAACCTTTCCCACCAGCAACTGGCTTAAGCTCAGCCCACTCCACAGCCTGTGCTCCTGGCCCTTGTATTTCTTGTTCCACAAGCCAGCCTACAGAGCGGGTTCTCAACCTCTGACCTGGCTGCTTCTCCACTGAGTTGACTTTTCCTTCTTCTTTTTGTTTTTTGTTTTTGCAGTACGCGGGCCTCTCACTGTTGTGGCCTCTCCCGTTGCGGAGCACAGGCTCCGGATGCTCAGGCTCAGCGGCCATGACTCACGGGCCCAGCTGCTCCGCGGCATGTGGGATCTTCCCGGACCAGGGCACGAACCTGTGTCTCCTGCATCGGCGGGCGGACTCTCAACCACTGCGCCACCAGGGAAGCCCTGACTTTTCCTTCTTGTTCGGTATACCCTAGGCTCTGCCACGACCTCCCTCTCTCGCCATCTCTTTTTGGTGTTTTGTTTTGTTGTTTTTCGGCCACGCCGCATGGCTTGCGGGATCTAAGTTCCCCGACCAGGGACTGAAGCTGTGCCCCCTGCAGTGAAAGTGCTGAGTCTTAACCACTGGACCACCAGGGAAGTCCCTCTCCATCTCTTTTTTATAATGTGATCATACTTCCCTAGTAAGTGGACTTCCCAGGTACCTCCACCCCGGGGAGCTCGTTCTGGCTCCCCCCACCTCCTAGACCCACAATTCCTCCGAGGTGCCTCTGCTTCTCCCAGCCCCTTGGCACCATGGCCCACCAGTGTCCCTCTGCCACCATTCCCTGACTTAAAGGCAAGCAGAGGAAGAATCTCTATGTTCTAGATCCGTCCCCCCAGTATTTGCACTTGATCTCACATCGGTTCCTAGGCCAAAGCTCCCTTCCAAATTCTCCAAGAGGGTTTTTAAATGCCCTCCACCGAGAGCACACATGTTGCCACTTTAACATAGGACAAAGTTCTGGAAACACCTCCGGGCTGGTTATTCTCCATCTGCCCATGGGGATCTACACCCGGCCCTTCTCCTGCCTGCTCTGTGCACCAGGAGGCCGGCCTGCATGGACTGCAGCTGACGACTCCCTTGTCCACTGGTTAACAAGTGGGTTCAGCCAGTGATGGAGACAGGCGGGAGGTGAGGGTTCAGGAGGACAGCGAGGTCCAGGCATTTCCACCTGCTCCCTCTCTGCAGTCTGCGGTTGGCTGTAATATCTTTCCACCGGTCACCCCTCCAGCTACACATCTCTCTCCAGCTTCCTGTCACTGCTCCCTCCCCTCACCTCCCCTCGGCCTGTTTCACCATCCCCTAACCCCACCAACACCTCTGGAAAAAGTCCCTTCTTTAAATTCCCCTCAACCTCCACAATTATGTTTCTTTGCCCTCCAGACCCTGATACACCCTCCAATGGCGCAATTCGGACGCGACTGCCACCGAGAACAGGGTCCTTGGGAGAACATTTTGGTGACCACCACCTTCACAAAATGATGGCTGATGAGAAACAAAAAGCTAACCGAGGATGTGGGTGACCTCACTTCTCCCCCAGTCCAGCCCACTCTTCGTGACAAGGCCACACGTGCCCAGCTGCAGGATTAGACAGACAGGGCCAAGGAGGAGGAGGGGGAAATACCCACCGCTTACAAGCCTGCAGCAAAACAGAGTCCTCACCCACGAAGCGTGGGACAAGACCTGACCAGGGAAATTCATTTTTTTTAAAAAAAATCCCTTTCTGTCAACTGCCCTGAGAAGCTCCACCCCTGCACCAGCACCCTCGCTTTGCAATATGAGGACACGTCTGACACCAACATGGGGAGCTCAGAGCCACACTTCCTCTGGCAGCTGCTGGTCAAATCTCTTTATGAATCTGCTAATGATTTTGAGTCCTCCTGCTAGACTGACACTCATTGGAAGGAAAGTAATATAACTGGAAATGATTAGAAGAGAAGGCTTCGAGGGACATGCTTCAAATTTTCACTGCTCTAACCGATTTTTGGATGAGTTTTTAACGTATCAGCATTTCCTCGTTGGGAAGTCTTACAGGGTATGAGAGTCGACCTTAAATTAATGGCAGACACCTTGGAATCATATTGTTACGGGAATATACTCTTGGTACCCCCGCCAATCAGCTGGGCTCTTTGCCTCATCCCTTCCTTCCCCCACCAAATTAAAAGTCATCTTTAGACATGTTACAAGAGAGGAAGCCCCAGCGTCCCGTAAGCGTATTAAAAGGTGCTCAGCATCATTAGTCATCAGGAAGATGCAAATTAAAACCACAGTGAGGGCTTCCCTGGTGGCACAGTGGTTGAGAGTCCGCATGCCGATGCAGGGGACACGGGTTCGTGCCCCGGTCCGGGAAGATCCCACATGCCGTGGAGCGGCTGGACCCGTGAGTCATGGCCGCTGAGCCTGCGCGTCCGGAGCCTGTGCTCCGCAACGGGAGAGACCACAACAGTGAGAGGCCTGCGTACCGCAAAAAAAAAAAAAAAAAAAAAAAAAAAACCACAGTGAGGTTCTAGAGTGGAAAAGAAGATCAGAGCCATGGTTGCTTCTGGCGGGTGGGGGCAGGGACTAAGAGGGGAAGGAGCTTTGGGTGACAGTCATGTTCTGTAACTTGATAGGGTCTGGGGCTGCACAGGTATAGGCAGTTGTCAAAACTCAACAAACGACTCTTATAATATATGCACTTGACGGTATGTAAATTAAACCTCAAAAGAATGAAATAACTGCCAACACTGTACTGTGGTTAGTGCTATGTATGCTGAAGTGTTTAGGGGGAGGTGTACTGATGTTCTCAGCTTACTCTGAAATGCTTTCCCCCAAAAATACGATTGACAGATGGATAGAAGGATAGACACGTGATAAAGCAAGCATAATAAAATGCTAATGGTGGACTCCAGATGAAGATGCAGGAGTGCACGCTATGAAATTCTTGCAACTTTCCTGTATGTTTACAATTTTTCATAGTAAAACACTGCAACTGTTCAAATTTAAAAGGTAAAAATAAAACACACAACATGAGACTACTACACACTCACCCAAATGACTAAAAGTCCAAAGGCCGTGGCCAGCGCAGACTAGGACATGGAGCAAGGGGGACTCAGACACTGCTGTTCCAAGTAGAGAAACAGCAAAAGGTCCCAGGGAGAGAGGGATCTCCCTGGGCCAGCTTGGGGCACATGGCCGTTCCCGGGTCACTATGGCAGGGAAGTCAGGTCAAGCCTGGTTCACATGTCCCTCCTCTTAGGGTTCACGGGTAGCAACACCAGCTCCAACAAAAGCATTTGTTTTCTATGCCTCCACTGCACCTGGGGTTCTCCAAAGACAAACTGAGGTGCTATGACCAGAATAAGAACAAGAGACAACAAAGAACAGATATGTACATAGTCACTGGCATCTTTGTCCCCAAACTCAAGCATCACAGCAGAATTCTACCACGGCCCCTGGAGGAAGGGCACAGACTTTGAACTTGAGTTTCCTGGGGGGCTCATACATTTCAGCTGTCAATCCACTCAGTGATTAAGTTATCACATGTAAATCAAATATGCCCTCTGGTTAGCCAAAAACATCCAATGAGAGATGAGGAAGCCAAGACAGGCAGGCAATGTGCCCATCGGCCTCCTACAACTTCCAGTCTCCCGCAGAGTCTTTCGTGGGCTCCCGCTCTGAGCACTAACTCCCCAGGCATACTCTGGCCCCTCTGAGGATGCAACTGATGCAGCGCCTTGGCCGAAGACCATCCCTACGCTGGCAGCCGGGCCAAGGGAGTGGGCGCTGCGCCATGTTAGAATGACACAGTCTGTGTTCAGAGGGCTGGAGGGACTTGTTTCAGAAGAAAAAAAAAAAAAATCCCATGAATCCTCTCTCTCTAGGAAGGAGCTACATATTTTATGAATGGTGTGAAACCACGCCTGGCTGTCATTTCCTAAATTTATTTGAAGGGCTTAATTTACCCTTCAAGTTTCCTGGGGTTCCCCTCCCAGGCACTCTTGACAAACATCCTGGGGGAGTTCATATCTTCTGTTTTTTTCTTTTTTTTTAAAGAAGAAAAAAAAAAAAACCTCAAAAAACTGCAAAGGTCCCAGTTTGCTCCATGGTCATTTTTTTTTTTTTTAAAGTTCAATCTTTTCATGTCACTGACCATTTTGACCATTTGTCACATTGCTTTCCCCAGTAGGTACAAAGTAAGAAAAAACAGAGCCAGACCTGATCAAATCTGTATTTTTCTATGAATCCACAAGGTGGTATAAAAGAATAGCACAAAGGATGTCAAAAAGAAAAAGAAACAGGTCCAAAATGGAGTCACTTGTGCTAAGCCCCACGGCAACAAACCAAAACATAATGCCTAACCTAAATGGAGTTGCAGCCTCTCCCAGGAGTAGAATTTTCAGCCAATCAGTTTGGAATTTCCTGATCAACACTAGGGAGGTAATCTGCATGACGGACCCCAGCCCTCCCGGCAAAGGATGGTGCCCTTGCCCCCAAACAACACTTTTCATTCGTTTATGGCTTCCTTGTCCTAGGCACACTCTGCCTATAAAAACCTCCCCTTTTGTACAGCTCTTCAGAGTGTTTTTCTATTTGCTACCTATCAGGATGCTGCCCAATTTATGAATCGTTTAATAAAACCAATTAGGGGCCTCCCTGGTGGCGCAGTGGTTGAGAGTCCGCCTGCCGATGCAGGGGATACGGGTTCGTGCCCCGGTCTGGGAGGATCCCATATGCCGCGGAGCGGCTGGGCCCGTGAGCCATGGCCGCTGAGCCTGCGCGTCCGGAGCCTGTGCTCCGCAACGGGAGAGGCCACAACAGTGAGGGGCCCGCGTACCGCAAAAAAAAAAAAAAAAAAAAAAAAAAAAACCAATTAGATTTTCAAATTTACTCAGCTGAATTTTTTAAACCATTATTTACCTATTAAAAATGTTTTAGAATGCTAGGTGAAATAAGCCCATCGCAAAAGGACAAACACTCTATGATTCCTCTTATAAGGGGTCCCTAGAATAATCAAATTCATAGAAATAGAAAGTACACAGTGGTTGCCAGGGGCTGGAGGCGGGGAGGGGGGATGGAGAGTTATTGTTTATCAGGTACAGAGTTTCAGTTTTACAAGGTGAAAAGTTCTGGAGATGGATGCTGAGGATGGCAGTGCAACCAAGTGAAAGTACTTAATGCCACTGAACTGTTTAAAAAGGTGAAAACAGTACATTTCATGTTATGTATATAGTATCACTTTTTTTTAATGGATAAAAAAATGGACAAGGAAAAAAATATTTTACATAGGAAAACATACACGAGAACAAGGTTTAAAGAAATAAAAATATTCAGGTATAAAAAAATGCATTAGCGAGGAAAACACTGTGTTCTCACCCAGCTAAAGAGACCTTGTGGCACCAACGCAGTACCCCCATTGACCTCCACAGCGTCTTCGTTACTTAGCAATGCCTTCTGCCATCAGATGCTATAGCCTGCTTATCATGTCGGCAAGCTTTGTCCACCAGCTGAGTTTTTATCAAGAGTGCCTTTAGGGCTTCCCTGGTGGCGCAGTGGTTGAGAGTCCGCCTGCCGATGCAGGGGACACGGGTTCGTGCCCCGGTCCGGGAAGATCCCACATGCCGCGGAGTGGCTAGGCCTGTGAGCCATGGCCGCTGAGCCTGCGCGTCTGGAGCCTGTGCTCCACAACGGGAGAGGTCACAACAGTGAGAGGCCCCAACAGTGAGAGGCCCGCGTACCACACACACACACAAAAAAAGTGCACTCCAAAAGTAAATACAACCAAAGGGTCTACTGCTTGCATCTTCGTACTACACTTACCCTTCCCACACAGAGCCCCCGAACTCCAGTTCCTCCCACTGCAGCCCCCAGCAAGGTGGCAATCCAGGCCTGCAAACAGGACGCCCAGGTGGGCCTGGTCAGACATCCTTTCACCTTGTCCCATCCCAGGGGCTCCAGACACCCTAATATCACACAGAAAGGCCATTCTGCCCTCGGTCAGCCTCCCAGAGCTCTAACAGCAAAAAGCATCCAGGAACACAGGGCCATGGCTCCTTTCTAGGGGCTGAGGTTCTGAGGGACCCCCATCATCTCACTCCCCGGGAGAATTTAAATTGTACAAATGGGCACCAGAGTTTGCACCATACCAAGGTAGGGACATACCTTTTTCCTTTCTCCGGTTTCCTTCCTTTTAATTTTTTTCAGTTTTATTGAGACATAATTGACATATTGCACTGTATAAGTTTAAGGTGTACAGCATAATGATGTGACCTACATACAACATGAAAGGATTATCGCGCAAGTTTAGTGAACGTCCATCATCTCATGTAGACACGGAACTTAAAAAACAGAAAAAAGATTTTTCTCCTTGTGATGAGAACTCAGGATCTACTAACAACTTTCATTTATTATCATACAGTCGTGACAGTCGTGTTAACCATAGGTATCATGTTGTACATTACATCCCTAGTTCTTATTTATCTGATAACTATGTGTACCCTTTGACCACCTCCATCCAATTCCCCCTTCCTCAACCCCTGCCTCTGATAATCACAAATCTGATCTCCTTTTGAGTTTAGTTTTTTGGTTTTGCTTTGTTCTTTTCAATTCTACATAAGTGAGATCATATGGTAGGTGTTTTTCTCTTATTTCACTTAGCATAATACCCTCAAGATTCATCCACATTGTGGAGAATGGCAGGTTTTCCTTTTTTATGGCTAAATAATATTCCTGTGTGTGTGTCTGTCTGCCTGTCTGTCTTGCATCTCTCTTATCCAGTCATCCATCGATGGTCACTGAGGTTGTTTCCATGTCTTGGTTATTGTAAATAATGCTTCAATGAACATGGGGGTGCAGATCTCTCTTCAACATAGCTTCCTTTACCTTTTTAATGAAATACTGACACTTCTCTTTTCATAAATTTTCAGGTGTTTCTCCGATTACAATATCCACGCACATTATTTGAAGGAAATTGAGGAGAGGGGCTAACTGGAAAAAGACCAAAAAGCAACTATCCATTCCCTTCAGCAACTATCCATTCCCTTCAGCCAGCAATAACCATCACTCACATTTCGATCAATCTTCTTTCAGACTTTATACACACACATCTTTTTTTACACAAATTTAGAATTTTACTGTACATATTTTGTAGCCTTTTATATACGGTGAACTGAATATATGGTGAACTAATTTTTTTCGAAGAAAAATGTTGCCTATTCTGCTTAGTCAGGGAAAAGCATCAGATAATAAAAACAACTTCAAGCACTCTCATCTTTGAAAAAATAAGGAACCCCTGACTGAACAAAAAAGACAAGCATCTTGATAAGCCAGGACCCAGCCTCCCATGAGCTCTGGCCTGGGCAGCACCCCCCGGCAGGTGATCACAGACCTCAAGGACCCCAGAGTCCTTCTCACCTGCCAGCCCATGAAATGGGCAGGGGCTCAGCCCCAGGTCTTCACTTTTCCACTATCTGCTGTGAGACTTTAGACAAGTTATCAATATTTCACTTTCCTAAGCTTCAGTTTTCTCATCACTAGAGTAGGGCATGAAAAAGACTCACTTTCTGGGGTTGTCACAGAGATTTAAGGAGATACCGTGCTCCAAGGACCCGTTACACAGCCTGACGCCAGCTGGGTGTTCAGCCTTCCCTTTCTCCATCCCTCGTCCCTAAGACTCCAGTCTGTGAGAGGACCATTGGCCCTGTCACCTAGGAAGTCCTCGTCTTCTGCTACCCTCAAGAGTCATCAAGCATGGGCACGTGTGCAAACAATGAGCACTACGACGGAATTCCCTGGCGGTCCGGTAGTTCGGACTCGGCGCTGTCACACCGGGGCCTGGGTTCGATCCCTGGTCAGGGAATTGAGATCCTGAAAGTTGCGAGGCACCGCCAAAAAACAAAAAAAGAGCATTACCATGGTATTTTTAATAGCCAAAACAAGGGGGGGACGGGGGAGAAGGAAAGAGAAACTCAGAAACACCCTAAATATCTATCAACACAAAATATAAAATGAACTACACCATATCCATACTGTAGAATACCACATGGCATTTATAAATAACCATTGATGTATATGTACCAACAGGAAAATACCTTCAAGATATATTATTGAGTGAAAATGAAAAAGAAATAAAGAACTAATACACTCTTGTTCTTTTTTTTTTTTTTTTTTTTTTTTTTTTTGCGGTATGCGGGCCTCTCACTGCTGTGGCCTCCCCCGTTGCGGAGCACAGGCTCCGGACGCGCAGGCTCCGGACGCGCAGGCTCAGCGGCCATGGCCCACGGGCCCAGCCGCTCCGCGGCATATGGGATCCTCCCAGACCGGGGCACGAACCCGTATCCCCTGCATCGGCAGGCGGACTCTCAACCACTTGCGCCACCAGGGAGGCCCTACACTCTTGTTCTTTAAAAGAGGAACTAAACCCACAAATCATTAGGATCTATTTCCACAAGGGGCTGGGGAGGTCATCAAAGTGGGGGTGCTTTAGTCTAATTCGGTTTCTCACTCTTTTTTTTTCAGGATCACCCTCTCTTAGGTGCCTTTGAGGACGTTTTCCTGATCACGGCCCCACCACCATGAAATTTTAACACTTCAGCTATACTTGTTGGTCTGTATGTGTATTATGACCCTTTGGAGGGTCACAAACCACAAGTAAGACCCAGGACATCCTTGCCGTCCAAGAACCAATTCCCTCCCACCCATTGTGGATGTATAGTTTAATTCATATGTGACTTGTGTGGTTAAAAATTAACAATTAGGGACCTCCCTGGTGGTCCAGTGGGTAAGACTCCGTGCTCCCAATATGGGGGCCCGGGTTCGATCCCTGGTCGGGGAACTAGTTCCTACATGCATACTGCAACTAAGAAGCCCACATGCCACAACTAAGAAGACTGCATGCCACAACAAAGATCCCGCATGCTGCAACAAAGATCCCGCGTGCCACAACTAAGACCCAGTGCAGCCAAAAATAAATAAATAATAAATAAATAAATAAGTTTTTTAAACACTATAAGATTTTTTTTAATTAATAATTAAAAGTTCCTTCCCCAAACTATTTGTAGATGGGGCTGCCAGTGAGGCCTGGGAGTACAGGAAATGCAAATATGACTTTAGCCATACGAAGACGGTTGTGCTGATCCCCAAAGGATTCAAAAACCAGAAGAAAATTCTAACCATCCTATAAACTGCAAGTCTCATCTCAGCTACTGTTTGGGATGTACCTAGCGTCCCTTAATGCTGTCTAGTCCTTGACAGCCCTGATGTCCCAATGACCCTGAGCGGCTGTCTCAGAGCCCAGGGAGATTGCTCTGGTCTTCTGGTTTCCCTCCCACCCACCCTGTGGCTGACCCATCTTCTTTGCGGTTGGTTTCCTCCTCGCCCCCTTTGGGTTGCCTCTGGGCTCCAACCCTGGCCCTCTTCTCTTCTCTATCCACTGGACTCCATGGGTGACCTCATCCAGTATGGCAGCTTGAAGACCTACACCAGAAAGACTTCAAAATTTTAACTGCAGCCAACTTCCCCCCTGAACTCAAGCATCCTCTTTCCAAATGCCTACTCAATATCATGACTTGACTCTATGTAGGAATCTGAAACTTGACACGCCAAAACGAACTCCTGATATTCTCCCAGAACCCAGGTCTTCCGATCCTCACCTTCTCATTTAGTACCGGCTACTTCCTTCCAGTTGCTTAACCCGAAAACTTTGGAATTATCTTCAAGTTCTCTTCAAACCTTACACATCCAGTCCATCACCAGATCCCGTTGGTTTTACCTTCAAAATACAGCCCAAATCCAACTGTACTACCCTGGTCAAAGCCACCATCACCCCTCACTTGTGTTACTGCGATAATCTCTCTACTCATCTCCTCCTTTCATCCTCACCCCCCACTCCATCTGCATCCCCCACCATCCATTCTTAACAAAGCGGCAGAGTGACCCTTGCAAACAATAAATCAGGTCACACCAATCCTCTGTTCAATGGCTCCCCCTGGCACACGAAGTAAAAGTTAGGATCTCCTGAGGGTCTCCAAGGTCCTCTGGCCCTGGGCCCCTCCCACCCCTCCCTCGAATACTCCCCACCCCTACACACACACCCTCGCTTGGCCCAGCCACACAGATCTTGCTGCTCTGAACTGAAAGTATGCTCAGGCCACAGGGCCTTTGCACTGGCTGTTGGCTCTGCCTTCTGGCTAGAACGCTCTTCTCCCAGAAATCTATGCTCTTACTCCCTCTTCCAGAGGCCTTTGCTCAAATGTCCTCTCCTAATAAGACCTTCCCTGCCCATCCCATTTACAATTACAAATCTTCTTAATCACTACACAGTTTAGTTTTGTTTATGGCCTGTTGCCTTCAACTAGGATGTAAACTCTATGCTGCCTTGTTTACTACTGTATCTCCAGCTTTTATGTGGCACCTCACACACTGGAGGTGTTCAGCTCTCACTCAATGAATGAACTTATCTTGTTAATGTGCCAAACGGTTCCAATGGGAGGGAAGTGCCTTTTTATTATACCCAGCAGTTCTGTCACCTCAGCGAAGGTCTCTAAGCTTAAAAATACCACCTCCCCACCAACACATACCCACATGTCCCTGAACAACTCAAAGTCCAGTGGGTACTTTCTGTGGCTGAGCCAGCAAACACCACCGGTTCATATGTTTTCTAAGCTCAGCAATTTGCTGAGGGCCCAGCCAAGCAGAGGGCCCCTCCTAACTGCCAGGCACTGTTTTTCTCTCCACAGCTTCACCCGAGCCGTGAAGAATCTAGGCTCCGTGGAGCTCTGAGCTCCATTCATGGAAAACCCTCAAACTTCCTTCATCCCTTAAGTCAGAATCTTTTCCTTTTCTGATTTGGAAGAAAACCAGAAGTGTTAAAACCGTACATCTTGACCCAATTTCCTCCGGGCACGCTCTCCCCGGGCTCACTCACTCCAGCACAACCCGTCCCTCCCGCAAGACCCAGTAGGAGCCAGACTTCGCAGCGACTTCGTCCAACCCAGAGCTCCGGCAGTGAACCCGGAACCCAGTTCCAAGCGGCAATGTCATCCAGAGCTGGCCCCATGCCTGTCACCAGGAAAGACAACAGTTCTTTAAATCAGACCCTCTGCTAGCAAATGAGGAACACACCAAGGTAGCAGGAAATCAGCTATCCTTGAAGCTTCTCTGAAGTCTGTTGAGAAAAGAGGAATCTGTACTGATTGAGTAATAGGGAAGGCCACCTGCAACTTCTACAGAACTTCTTCTGGACCTGAACATTCTAACAGGTTAAAAAAAAAAAACAAGATTTCCAAGATGAAAGGGGTCCAACTGTACAAGGATTCATTTCTCATCTCCCTAAATAAGTGCTGCCACATGGTTCTTATCCGTTGTAAAACCCCTGCGAGGGAGCGGGAAGCAGTGGGGAGCGCTGGTCCCAAGCAGGGACCCGCCCCCCGCTGCTCCTCTAGCTGGCTGTGTGTCCAGAGCAAGTTCCTTAACCTCTCTGAGCCTTAAGTCTGTTGATTTGAGAAACGGAATCCACCTTGCCAGGCTGCTGAAAAGACAGACAAGAACTCCTGTGTGGAAGCCCCATCGCAACCATTATAGGGCTAAACAAACGAAGTTCTTATCACATACATCCAACTCTATTTATGTCCAGAATCTCTGAGGGACACCGTGAGCAAAGCACAAGGGGGGAGAAATAAAAGACAGCCCTCGCCGTTGCCTTCAAGAAGCTTAAACTTCACCTGGGAAAACAACACACACAGGACTGCAGAGGATGTAGCCTTTGCAAAGCAAAACACCAAGAAAAGCAAACACCTCCATCTGCTGCTTTCCTCCAACTGTCCCTTGGGTCTGCTTATTTGGATTCTAATATCTGCTTAAGTGTCCATCAAGCTGGCTACTTCCTGGACTGCAAAAGGCCTCAAAACTGACTGTAAATGAAGTCTCTAAAGCCAAGCCCAAGGGAATGGCAGGGCTATCTCGGCCCACATTCTCCTGCTAAGGTCCAGCCGTGGCTGACTTCACCCCATCACCCAGCCAGTGCGGCCAACCGCCTGCCTCTGTCACCCATCCCACCCTTCCCAAGGGTGCCCGTACAACATCCATCATCCTGTTCATCTCCAGTATAGCAGTGGACGGAAGACCACCTCCTACATCCCCAGGCCAGCGGAAGAAAGAGGAAATGAGAAGAAAGGAAAAGGGAATCCAAGGGCAGCCATTAGTAAAAAAGAGAAAAGAGGAAGCAAAGGGAAAAACAGAAAGCAAGAAAAATCATAGGAAAAATGAGGACCATCAGTAACTCTCACTTGACATCTGACTTTGCAGCTTCGGAAGGGCTTCAACTTACGTTCTATGATTTGTGCCTCATACAACATGCTGGCTGAGTAAGGCAGGCAGAGAATTCTACCCCCATTTTGGAAATGAGCCAACTGGGGCTTGACAAAACCTCAGAGATGGAGCGAGAGCTAGGACCGGGAACCTGCCTTCTCATTTTACAAGTGCTTTTTCCACCACCAGTAACCTGTGCAGCCTGGATGTAAACCTAAAGTGCATTTGGAGGTAGAAATGGAGACAGAAAAAGAAGTGAATGGTATGAGGCACGACAGCCAAAATGTGCAAACAACCCACAATCCCATCAACTGATGACTGGATAAGCAAACGCGGTGAATCCATACGATAGAATATTACTCAGCCGTGAAAAGGAATGAAGTCCCGACGCCTGCTGCAACGTGGATGAACCACGAAGACATCACGCTAAGTGAAAGAAACCAGACAGTGTTTGGTTCCACTGATATGAAATGCCTAGAAGAGGCAAATCCGTAGACAGAAAAGAGATGAGTAGTTGTCAGGGGCTGGGGAGGGAGGGTGTTGAGGGGATGGGAAATGGCTGCTTAATGGGTATGGGGTTTCTTTGGGGCGTGATAAGAATGTTCTGGAACGGGACAGCAGTGATGGTTGCACAACACTGAAAATGTATTAAACGTCACTGAACTGTACACTTTAAAACGGTAAATTGTGATGTGGTATGTGAGTTTTATCACAATTTTTTTAAAGGTGGGAATATGAAAAGAAAAATGAGAAAACTGGATGCAGAGGAGGAAGAACAGAAAGTAGTCAGAAATTCTTGGGCAAGTCACGATTTTCTCCAAATCAGGGACCCTCTCTGCACGTCAGACCAGGGGAACTCTGCTGTATCAAAGGAGACGTCTCTTCTCACACTGAGGAGGTAACAGATGCCTTAACCAAGGGCTGCAGACAAAGAACCACCAGCAGCAGCCTGAGAAGGAAAACAGCAGTGAGCAGAGAGGAAAGGGGCTTTGAGGCAATGGGCGGGGGGAGGAGAGGTTCCTGCAAAAAGACTAGCTGCTGCACTTTATACTGATGGAACTGTTGATTCCCCAAATATAAGTCCCCAACACTGGGCCAGCCACTGTCACCGCTGTCAGGGATGCTGCAGTGATCAAATCCCTGGCCCCACAGAGTTAACCCTCTGGAGGGTAACAGCGCTCAAACCCATCGGCCGTTATGACCCAGCTTAATATAATCTGTGGCTCAGCCCACCAAGTGTAAAGAAAAACTAATAAATGAACTCTTCTTCTCTGATTTTTTAATATATTTTAATCACATTTGGTGGCTGGGTAGACATTGGAGAGACATGGGACACAGTCTGTAGAAAGAGCAGGAAGCCACCTCACAGGGTGGGCTCCAAGCAGAGACCTGGACATGGAAAACCAGCTATTTTAATTAAAAATTCTTTTAGGCCCAGAGTGAGGAATTTGACTTCAGGCCATTGTTTCAGACAGAATTCATCCAAAAGACATGTTCCAATGCCTACGTGGGCCCTCACTTGTGCTGGATTTTAGGGACCCTGCAGTGAACAAACCAGAAGCTCAGCTCTGCCCTCGTGGGGCTCACAGTCTAATGAAGGATCTGGAACATAACGTATTCACAAGGAACACGTGTGAAGGAGAAAAACAGGACAAGCACAGTGTCCAAGGTTTTGATCCCAAACTTATTACACAAATAAGTCTCCCACCCAAATACAGGTTCAGGGCCCTGCAGGAGTTGTCTCTGGCAGCCAGAACAAAGTACCACAGGCTGAAGAGACAAGAGGAATCTGTTGTCTCCCAGTTCTGGAGGCTGGAAGTCCAAGATCAAGGTGTCGGCAGGGCTGGTTTCTCCTGAGACCTCTCTCCTGGCTTGCAGACAGCCGTCTTCTCCCTGGGCCTTCATGTGGTCTCCCCTGTGTGTCTGTGTCCTAACCTCCTCTTCTTCTAAAGGCATCCTAATGACCTCGTTTAACTTATTACCTCTTAAAGGACCCTATCTCCGAATACAGTCACCTTCTGAGATACTGCAGGTTAGAACTTCAACATATGAGTTTGGTGGGGGCGGGGAACAATGCAGCTCATCACAGGTCCCAAGTGCTCCCACCACCCTGGACTGCCTCCTAGGGCCCCTCACTACTCGGGGCATACCTCCCTAGCCACTCACCTGGTTCCCCATGGGTGACAAACCCCCTGACCACAGGGACCCCTGAGTCTTGGACAAGACGCCAATCAGTCTCATTCTCAGCTACATCCCCAGGGTCTAGAACACGCATAGCTGGTGCCTCGGAGGGGCCCAATTAAAGGCCACAGGGATGAACCTGATGAAGCTCTTACTCCAAATGCTTAAAGCTTGTCTGGGACAAGAATATTGACAGTTTTTTTAATCACCCAAGCAGGGGATGAGGAAGTGGCTTCAAAACTAAGTTCAAAGGGGACTTCCGGGCCTCCCTGGTGGCGCAAGTGGTTGAGAGTCCGCCTGCCGATGCAGGGGATACGGGTTCGTGCCCCGGTCTGGGAGGATCCCATATGCCGCGGAGCGGCTGGGCCCGTGAGCCATGGCCACTGAGCCTGCGCGTCCGGAGCCTGCGCGTCCGGAGCCTGTGCTCCGCAAAGGGGGAGGCCACAACAGTGAGAGGCCCGCATACCGCAAAAAAAAAAAAAAAAAAAAAAAAAAAAAGGGGACTTCCCTGGTGGCGCAGTGGTTAAGAATCTGCCTGCCAATGCACGGGACACGAGTTCGAGCCCCAGTCCAGGAAGATCCCACATGCCGCAGAGCAACTAAGTCCGTGCGCCACAACTACTGAAGCCCGCATGCTTAGAGCTCATGCTCTGCAACAAGAGAAGCCACCGCAATGAGAAGCCCAAGCAACTCAGGGAAGAGTAGCCCCCGCTCGCCGCAACTAGAGAAAGATTGTGCACAGCAACAAAGACCCAACACAGCCAAAAATAAATAAATAAATAAATTTATGAGGGAAAAAAAAAAGTTCAAAGGGTCCAGTGCAGAAAGGACCAGAGCAGAGGGCTGAGCGGTTGGGACAAAGCCGCCAGGGAGAGTCGGGACTTCGGGGTCCAGGAGATCCAGACCCTCCCCCGTCACCACCACTTCCTGCACAACCTCTGATAACAGGCCTCACACTCATCACCAGCTCACCCCGAGGTTTAAAGCATGTTCACACCCACCATCACCTTGAAAAGTCTTCCAACCTAAGGGGCAGCAGAGCGGGTGTCACCTCCCTTTTGCGCAGGTGAAGAAACTGAAAGTCAGAGATTTTTTAACGACTTTTCAAGGTCAAAGAGCCAAGAAGTGTGTGCGGGTCCTACGACGAGAACCCAGCCCTCCCGACCGCTGTCCACAGAGCCCTAGCTACGCCTAACTGTCCCTGCGGCAGCCCCGCTGAGAAGCAGGACGGGGAGAGAGGACCAGCCCACGGGACACCTGCTCACCCTTCCCCCTGCCACTCCGGGGTGTCCTGTCCTGTGGCCCAAAGTGCCTTGTTCTCCAGGACCCCGTGGCCTGACCTTGATGTTCAGTGCTGAGCTGACCTGGCTATCCGCCTTCTAACCTGGGCCTTCCCGTGACCCCAATCCTCACACCATGACAAGGCCATTCACATCTTTTCAGAGAAAGACTGCTTAGGCCATGAACCAAAATCACAGCAAGATGTGCCCAATCCTCTAGGGCAAGCTCTCTCTTCATCCTTTTAGTTCATCCATCCATCCATCCGGCCATCCAATAGTTACCGAGCCAGACCTCATGGATGCCGAGCGCTGTGCCCGGCCAGGCCATCGCAGAGATTTGGGAAGCAGGTTTCCTGCCCTGGAGGGGCTTAGAGTGCAGGAGGGACGTGACTGCAGCCCAGCGTGGTCAGTGCCATCACAGTGGGAGGCACTATGGAAGCCAAGGAAGAAGGACCAGCTCGCTAGGGGAGAGATCAAAGGCCATGCTTGGGCTGGTTCTGGAGGATTATCATTCCCCAGGCAGGCAGGAGGGGGAAAGGACCCCAGACAGAGGAGCAGCCATGCAAAGGCACAGGGTGTAGAGGTGTGTGCCAACAGAGGGCAAGTGAGGAGGTCAGGCCGGGAGGCCAGGTGTGGTCTTGAAGGCCCGTGTTTGTCCCCACAAGGAGCATCCTGACACCAGGACGACAGGGAGTCAGCAGAGAGCTCTGTCAGACTCAGGTTTTAGTAGTTCACTGCGGATGGTCACGCAAGGCTAGGGGACAGTGGGGACACTGGCCCTAGCCTGGGATTCCTGTCTCAGTGGAAATACAAGGAATATTTACTGAGAAGCAGGTTAACGGAAAACTTGTCCACTGCCAGGGGGGTATCGGGCACCTTCAAACTGCTTCCCTGCAGCCGTCCCCCTTGGGGTGCAGCCCTCCGAGAACAGCTGTTGTTTATCCTCTTCTCTCTCCCAGACAAACCAGGGGAAAGCCAAGTGCAGGTGACTCTGTGACCGTCCATTCTGCCAGCTGCAGGTCCCCACGGTGACCCTTTCCAACTTGCCTGCATTTCACATCGGTCCTCATCTGCAAGAGACTTGCCACTGTAGCTGAATATATATAGTCTTGATGATTTGCAGTGAAGCATAATTTACACCTTGTGCTGCTTCTCCGAGGAATCCTCTCCCCAAGACTAATAATAAAGCAGACCTGGCACCTAGAGTAACGAAGCACCCCAACCAACCCCTGGCACTCAATTCCAAAACAAACCAGATTGGCACTCGCTTTGGCATCTCCCAGAGCCATGCTGATGGACAAAGAGGAATGCTGGCATTCAGCGGACCACGATACTGGGCTTTTTAAACCATCTCCCCCCAGAGCGCTAGGGTTTCCTGGAGGCATCCCCGGAGTCATCTGCACAGGAGAGTGATCAAGGTCCCCACCCACCCCCGGCCATGGTCCCTGGAGGGCGTGTGGAGCCAGCAGAGCAGCACTTGTGTCAGACTCCCCCGGGAGCTGGTATCAGTGACCCCGGGTCTGGGAGATCTGGAGACTTCAGGCCAGCTCTCTTCCCCCTGCCCCCATTCACGCCTCATTCAAGCCATCTTCTTGGGCCGGGGACATAGTCAAAAGCAAAGGGCAAGAGGCTCAGGCCAGAGGTGGCTCCACAATCCCCCCGGAGTGGCCGATAATGCTTTGGTCAGGCTATTCGCCACACATGCCCCACTGGCAGGGCTTCCCACCCGCCAAACGTGCTCGGCATGGCTCCCCTGGGGACTCTGCCCAGGTGAGGAAGAGAGCCAGCTACAGTTCTACTCTGGCTATCTCCTCCTGGGGGAAGCAGAGGAAGCCCATCTGAAACCCTCCACACCCGCAGCATCTCCGCAGCCACGCCCACCGCAGGGCTCCTTAAGGGCACACACGGAGCAGGGCTCATCCCACCGCCATCCGTAGGAACCCCCCCAAACCCCAGCTCGCTGTCTCTCTGATCCCAAATTCCCAATCCGCGTGCCATCAGTCATCCGGCCTGAGTAGCAAGAAGAATCCTTTAAAAGATCCACACCAGGGCCTCCCTGGTGGCGCAAGTGGTTGAGAGTCTGCCTGCCGATGCAGGGGATACGGGTTCGTGCCCCGGTCTGGGAGGATCCCATATGCCGCGGAGCGGCTGGGCCCGTGAGCCGTGGCCGCTGGGCCTGCGCGTCCGGAGCCTGCGCGTCCGGAGCCTGTGCTCCGCAACGGGGGAGGCCACAACAGTGAGAGGCCCGCATACCGCAAAAAAAAAAAAAAGATCCACACCAATATTTTTTTTTCCTGAAGACCAGACTGTCTCCTCTTTTCACAAGAGAGTCAGAAGCAGGAAGACCCTCCCTGCTCTCTCCTCTGGGTGGGCTGTCGTGAGCCCAGAGAGATGACTTCTCTGTGCCCTGGTTGGGGGGTGGGTGGGCAGGGGGGACGGACAAGGACGAGCAGAAAGCCCTACAAGTGCCACCATGAACAGTCGGATTATAGGGCCGGGGCAGAGGGGAACAGAGGCACAGGCAGAGTTTCCCGCTACTGTGCTCCCCTCCTGCCCCCAAAGAACCTACAACAGCCACGCTCAGAAATTCGGCAGCTGGCAGGCTGAAAGAAGGAACCAAGGGCCCCACGGCCACATCGCAAGCACATCAACTTGAAAATATCCGCAGCTGCTGTGACTACTCGGAGCAGTACCCTACCCACAGGCCTCAGGATGCAATCTTCTGCAGAAAAATCTGCCTTTACAGGCGGGTTTATCTGCCACAGGCTCTGAGATAAAATTCCCCTCAATTACTGACCTGCAGCTAAGATTCTAATCTTGGTCACACCCAGGCAGGTTTATCACACTCAGCGAGGGTCCGGATGGGAGGGGATTCAGACAACCCTGACATTTCAAAAAAGGAATTTCTGGCTTAAGTTTGTGGTCGAAATACACCAGGACAAAGCTGTGGGTCCATCCACAGTAGGGCCCTGACTTCCTCTGGCAAACACATCTTCAGTGATGATGCAAAACCTGACGGAAAGGGACTTACTTGGAAGAACCAAGACGGGTACTGAGTTGAGGTGACAAGAGCCAGAGAGACAAGGTCTCCACCAGAAATGGTGACCAAGAGTTCTGGACTGACAGGGGAAAACAGGTTTTTTTTTTTTTACTAAGAAAATAATGGCAAAAACGCTGAGTAATGGATGGCCACCAGCATATCCGGAACCTTGACACCACGCTCCCTGCAGAGCATTTACAACAAAGGACACAATTCTAACTTTCACAACAACTCTCTGATATGGGTCTTAAAGATAGGGAAACTGAGGTCCAAGGTCAGGTAAGCAAGGGGGCCCAAAGTCTCACACAGCCAGCACCCAAACCCAGGTCAGCTCAGCTCTGAACACCATTACACCAGACTGTCTACAAACTGAGGACAGTCCCATGCGAGGATTCCAGGACTGTTGCAGAAAAATGGGGTCATTCTGGAAAATGAGACAGGCCCCAGGGTGTATGGGGTTGTTAGTTCTTAATGGGCTGGGTAATTTCATATGCTAATGAGTGGGAGGAATATTCTATCTTGGAGAAGGGATGGGGATTTCCAGGAATTGGGGCACCGCCCACTTTTGGCCTCGAATTGCCATGGTGCCAGTGGGCGTGTCCTTAACATGCTAATATTACAATGAGTGCATAATGAGGCTCGAGGTCTAAGCCCCGGAAGTCAAATCATCTGCCACCTTGGGCGCAGTAGGTTCTAGCCAGTTTACGTCGTATCCTCAACGGCTGCGTCACTGTTTTAACAGTTGTGCCCTGCCCCCTTCCCTCCTGTCTCAGGGTGACCCAGCAGGGTTTGCTGCGCCTTGTGTACAAGGTGACGCTCCTACTAACCAGCATCACGCATACGGAGAAATGCTAAAAACACGGCTGGGGACGGAGGCAGCGGCCAGGTTATAAAGGGCCTTGTAAGCAAAGCTAAGTCATATTATATCATAAAGGCAACCAAAAAGCTAAGAAAAGTCTTCAGCAGGAGCGTTCCGTGGTCAAACTGGCTAGAAAAATCACTGTGGCATCACTACGGAGAATGGACATCACCAAGGGACCAAAGGAGCAGCCACTGCTGTTAGGGACCACGGCAGTAATCCAGGCAAGAGGAGAGAGGCCAAGTGCAGAACAGCGTAGACCTGAGGGCTCCACCCAGGGGCTGCGGGAGACGCCAGCTTTGCGGCACTAACCACCATCTCCGGTTCCGAGCCCTAGAACACCGGCCCCGTTGTTCTGAGCCCCATAACAACAATTTCAGAAGAGAATTTCCATCCAGGCCCTTTAAGCAAACCTTGCCTTTGGCCCAGGACCAGCAAAGATGAAAAGGAATGTCTGAGTCCTTTAGCAACCTCCTACGTGTCCCCTCTCCCGACAAACAGCCTTTTTCTCATTGTAAGAGCCTCTTCGGGGTGTGTCCGGGCAGCCAGAGGCCCATCTGACCCAGGTAAGAAGCAATTAAGACTAATTAGCCCAGCCTGAGCAGTGGCAACCGTCATGCGGCAGTTTCAAATAAACCAGAACTGGCCAGAGGCTGCAGCTTCCCTTGCTTT
This sequence comes from Mesoplodon densirostris, assembly GCF_025265405.1. Classification (NCBI taxonomy): domain Eukaryota; kingdom Metazoa; phylum Chordata; class Mammalia; order Artiodactyla; family Ziphiidae; genus Mesoplodon; species Mesoplodon densirostris. The sequence goes on along the minus strand of NC_082678.1, from coordinate 41,820,784 downwards.
AAATAATAGGATCTGTGTCCTGAAACACCCCCAAAGGTGCTCTCCAGTCGTGCTACTCAAAGTGTGGGCCCAAGACCAGCAGCATCTCCTTGTCAGACCTTTTGAGAAATGCAGGCTCTCAGGCCTCACCCCAGACCCTCAGAATCCAAATCTGCATTTAGTAAGATGCTCAGGTGATCTGTACCCATGGGTCAGAAAGCCTTTTTTTTTTTTTTAATTTTCTTGGCTGTGCCGCACGGCATTTGGGATCTTTAGTTCCCCAACCAGGAACAGAACCCTTGCCCCTTGCACGGGAAGCGTGGAGTCTTAACCACTGGACGGCCAGGGAAGTCCAGAAAGCCTTGACCACGGTGCTGCAACCAGGCAGCCTTGTACTTGATCTCAGAGGGGCCCAGGGAAAGAGGTTTCTCTCACCCAGCAGCACCCCATCAATGGAAGCCCAGTTAACGAGCAGCTCTCAGCATTCAACTTGGCATGATCCCTAGAACATGTGGGATGTAAACTCCACTAACAGAGTGTATACAAGATGCCAGCTACCCTCACAGGAACCCTAGGAAACTTAGGAAGATTCTGCAACTCGCCCAGGGTCTCACAGGCAGCAGGGGCTGAGCCAGGATTTGAACCCAGAGCTGCCAGACTCTTGCCCTGCACTCTGCGGCCCACATGGCGGGGAGGTTCTGCCCCCGTCTCTGAACACGGTCAGAGTAGTGCACACCAGTGGTAGCCGCAGGGCTCACGTTCCAGCCCACAAACCAAACCACACAATGCATCCAGCATCCCCTTGGAACCAATAAACTGCCTTGAGATGTGGTGGCCACAACCCCACTGCATGTTTTTCCTAACACAGTTGGTATCTGGCAAGACCACCCCGGGCTCTCTCTCTGCCATCAAGTTCATACTGCAGTCAAGACCCTGGGCCAACTGCCATGCTCATGTCACTCACCACTCAGCCCGCAACCTCTCTTCCTCATCTGGCCATGGTAAAACATGCCTGAGCTCCGCCTCCACCCCGTAACTGTGATCAAGGGACCCCTCTGGGCAAACTGGAACACCAGCTACCACCCTCACCCATCCTACCTTTTTACCATCTCCATACCTCTCTTCTCGGATTAAACAGGCTCAAAATGAGGTCTAATTCCAAAACCCGTGTTCCTTCCATGACCCTGCGTAGCCTCACATAATCCATGAAGAAAAAAGAAAGGTAAACTAAATCCAATCTAATTCCAGAATTTAATCATGACTTGCAAACTTTAAAACCCCTTAGGGTACTCAAATGCTTTCCTACTCAAATTGTGCCTCAGAGGCCAGCAGTATCAGCATCTCCTGGGAGCTAGTTAGACAATGCAGAGTCTCAGGCCCCACCCCAGACCCACTGAATCCAAATCTGCATTTTAACAAGAACCCTATGTGATTTGCATGCACCTTAATATGTGAGATGTGCTGTCCTTAATGTCCTACATGGTAATGTTGTACAGGTAGATTCTATGTGCCTACACCAAGCGGGAGGCCCCAGGCATCCAGGACCTTCTTTATAATACGAAAATATTAGACTGAGTACCAGATTAGTAGATTTTGTGTGAAGTATGTCCTTGATTATCCAAAACTCAACGGTTTTATTTTTCACTCCAAACACCACAAAGGCTTGTAGCTATTTATCAATAAAACACTTGCTAAATGAGAACAGTGGCCTCCAACTTCCTATTTCTATTTCTACATTATATTGTGAATCAAAAACAAATGACACTCTTCCATGAACCACTGCTAAAATAAGGAGCCTCTGTTATGATTAAATTAGGACAAGGACTCGTTTCTGTAGAATTTTTCAAATATCATCTCTAAAGAGTTTTTACAACTTAATTAGGTTTTTTGTTGACTAATCCGGGAGTTCCCTGGGCATCTGAAGAGCAAATGAGAAAGGTGGAGGAATCAAGGCATTTGAGAAAGAACAATGGATGCACAATGTCTGGAAGGGCTTTCATTCCAACAGAACAAGTGTGAAACTGAAGTCTCTTAGAGAAATCACCTGCCAGAGTCACCTGGAGGGGCTGGCACATCCCCGAGGCACACTCCAGAGAAGACCTTGGCTCCAGGTCTCGACTTATCCCCTGAGACTTGCGGAGAGCCTGGCATACACAGTAGGTGCTCCAATATAAATATTTGTTTTTGTTGAACCAAACGTTGACAGATGTATTTACCACAAAGAAAAAAAAATCACAGGAAGTCTGGGATCAGGCCAAGTATCACTGGTGTGCCCTGCATCACGCTAGATGCCAGGAGAGCTTGTGGGAGGGAGAGCTGATTTGAAAGCACAGTAAGAGCTCATCCTGGTCTCAGGAGCCATGGGCACCTGCTGAGGCTGAAGTCCAAGGGAGCTCGTCAGACATGCAGAGTCCCAAGCTTCACCCCAGATCTACTGAGTCAGGATCTGCATCCAACAAGATCCAGAAGCCTTGCTCTAGAGGCATCAAAATCAGCTTGAGAAGCACCACTCTAGGCATGGCCATAAAATACTGAGATTGAACTGGAACAAAAACGGGGCATCCTCCTGAGTCAGGACACACCTGGTGGTCACCAGAGCTGTCCACATACATTCAGCTCACTCCTTCTCTCCTTCTGGGCACATGGCAGGATTGCATTTCCCCACCCACTTGAAGTTAGGTGTGGCTGGGCTTTTATCAATGAGATCTGAGCACAAATGCCATGTGTCACTTCTGGGAAGACGCTTTAAGAACCATGTGCTGTTGATCAGCAGAAAGATTACAGACAGCGGTTGCTCCCTCATCTTGGGTCCTGGACGGTCTTGCAGCCCCAAACCAACTCACAACAGACTTGCAGCATGAGGAAGAAGCAAACCTATGTTGTTTTTAAGCACTGAGATTTGGGGGCTGTTTGTTATGGCAGCATTTCTAACCCATCCTGACTGACACAGCATGTAAGCCCCCAACACTGCCATCTTCAGAGCATCTCTGTTCCTCCCCCATTGAGATCCGCTTAAACGCAACATGACTTGAGGATAGGACCTCTTTTTAAATCCCAAACAGCATTACTTAACTCAATTACCTTCTATACTCTTCAGACTTCACTCCAGCCATCATCTTATTTTCTCCTTTCCCCAGATTTCCCCACATATTAATGCTTTTATCTTACCATACCGTATGCTTTTTGGTAAGCTGCTTTACATCCTTTTCTCAACAAGGTGATAGACAGACAGTCACACATACAGACACACCAGACGTGGATCCAAATGAATTTTGGCTGTTTCCAAAAAAATCAAATTCACCCCTCAAAAGACAAAGATTTGCTGTTACTAAGGGTATCTAAAAGAACGTGGCCCTGGGCCAGGCAAGTATTCCTTCAACCTGTTCTTTGCACAAAAGGATCCATGGGACACAGTCTCTGCTCTTAAAAAGCAATTCATTCTTGGAAACACCATCTCTTTTTGCCTTGTCATAAGGTGAAATCTGAACCATGCTAACTCCATGAAAACACTTAGCATCACTGACAAAAATGTTTTATTCTTAAACTTCTGCTGAGCCCCTTTTGCATGGCTGGCCTTGTGTGAAGAACAGGTGAATCTTATTTTAACCAGTTCCTCTTGGTAGGCAGGTGGGGTGTGGCCAATTGAGCTATATTAGAAACAGGCTGCAATGGGTATTCTGAGGCTTACAGCTTACCTACCAGATGCTTTCTGAATCCAAATTTCTAGATGTGGAATTGCTGGATCAGAGGGCACATACACTGTTAAGGTTTTAAGATATATTGCCAAATTACACTCCAGGAAGCACAGGGCAATTTTCCTACACCCTTGCCAATACTCATTCTTTTTTTTTTTTTTTGACACTTTTCATTAAAGCTACCTTTTTAAAAAATGTGCAATTCTTTGACTACTAGTGAGACTGAATGTGCTGATGACTTTGCATCTTTTACTATAAAGTGTCTATCCAAGTCCATTGCCCATTCTTGTACTGGTGTGTTCCTTTTTTGGCTTTTTTAAAAAATAACTTAGAACTTTCTGCATTAAGGACATTAACTTTTTCACAATTTTTATTTGCCTTTTACTTCATTTTTTAAAGGAAGAGGTCTCTGGTGGCAGAATGGGCGATTCACAGATGAGGACAATACCACAGGGACAGTGCATCACAACTGACCTGCAGAGGTGAGGCCCCCTCGCCCTCCCCAGTCAATCTACCAGCAAGTCCTTTTGACTCAACCCTCAAAATACATTCCAAATCCATCCACTTCTCTCTCAGCATCTCCACACTCCCACCAGCCTGCTCCCAGCTTCCTAACTTATCTGCTTGCTTTCCTCCCTACACTCTTCAAATCCATCCTCCACACTGCAGCCCAGGTGAGCTTTCCAAAACAAATCAGAGCACGCCAACCCATCAATCAAACCGAAAGCTACCAACCACTAAAAAGAAAAGATAATTAGGGAATGTGACAGAGGTGCTAAATATTGCTATCATATTACAATATATACATGTATCAAATTAACACGTTGTATACCTTAACTTTACACAAGATGGCATGTCAAATGAATTCAATTAAAAGAAGCCACTGGTAGCTTCAAATCAGCCACGGCAGGAGTACTTACACCCCAGAAATTGGCAAACACGACAAATCAGAACTTCTCTCACTTCACCTCCCACCCTCCATCCGCCAAAGCTGATTGTTAAACATTTACCAACACACCAGTGGAGGCAAAAGAAGCTTCAGCCGGTGTCAGAGAATGACGCTCCAATTTTGTCCTCCCAAAAACTGCTGAGGAGGAGGAGAGGGAGGGACCCTTCAGACAGGAGACTGTCTCTGGCAAAAGTATGGATAGACAGAGACCCACGCGGGGAGCACAGCTCAGCAGATGCCCAAAGGACATCAAGGAACAGCTGGGCCCTTGGAATGATGATTTTGCAGTTAAGTCCCCCAGACCATAAATGCAAACCTGGGGAAAGGCAAGCAACCTCAAATTATTGGACAGTTCATTTCTTCCGCCATGCAGGATAGCGACTCAAAATACAAGTTCGTAGAGAAAAATCAAGTTACATATATGGGGGGTGGGGGAGACAACTATCCAACTTACCTGCCTCCCTCTCTGTCACATCCCAACCTCTCTTCCTCCCTGCCCTCTAACCACTCTGGAATATTCTGGTTCTCTGAAATCTATCAAACATACGCTGCTCTTCAGGGTTATCTGCATCTGTAGTGCAAATACTCACACACACACACCCAGATCCTCACACAGCTGGCTCCTGTGCATCACACAGGTCTCTGCTCACACATACCCTCCTTGGGGAAGCCTTCTCTGACAGTTTCTGGAACCCCTCCCTTCCTGCACCCCACACCCCTAATTTGTCACAGTACCCTGTTTTACTGGCCCCATACCACTTTAAAAGTATACATATATATAAATATATATATATATATATATTTTTTTTTTTTTTTTGCTAGTTTACCATCTCCCCAACTAAAAGGTAAGCGTCTTTTCTATGCCTTTCACTGCTTCACCTCCAGCAGTGCTCACAGCCCATCGCCGTCGGCACTCAGTTAGGGGTTGTTGAATGATCAACTCTTGAACAGGGACTGGCCAACTACACACAGCCCATAAGCTAAGAATGTCCTATCCATTTTTTTTTTGTTTTTGTTTTTGTTTTTGTTTTTGCGGTACGCGGGCCTCTCACTGTTGTCGCCTCTGCCGTTGCGGAGCACAGGCTCCGGACGCGCAGGCTCAGCGGCCATGGCTCACGGGCCCAGCCGCTCCGCGGCATATGGGATCCTCCCAGACCGGGGCACAAACCCGCATCTCCTGCATCAGCAGGCCGACTCTCAACCACTGCGCCACCAGGGAAGCCCGGCCTATCCATCTTAAATGGTTGAAAACAAAGCGAAAGAAGACGACAACTCATGGCACAGATTCAAACCTCAGTGTCCATAAATAAAGTTTTATCGGAACACAACCACACCCACTGGTTTGGGGCTCCTCTCTAGCTGCTTCGTGCTCCGCGGGCAGAGCTGAGCCACTGGGACAGAGACCATATGGGCGCTCTCACGGCTTCTCGCTGCCTGCAGCATGCTGCACATCGCAGTGAAGCAGCTGTAACTCGAGTGTGCCTCTTGGCCTGCAAAGCCTAAAATGTTTCCTGGCCCTTTACAGAAAACGTTTGCCAATGCAGGTGAAGAAGGAGAAGGCTTTGAGAAATGTTTCTAAGGCAGAGCAGACCAGGCTCGCCACCCAAATGAACAGGAGAGAAAAGGTAAGAGGGGGGCAGAGTCAGGTGACACGGTAGAGGGATGGTGGCGACACGCACAAGGGTTTGGAGGGTGGGGGGAGAAGGCAGTGAAAGGAGGGGAGAGATTAAGAGTTTAGTTTGGACAGGTAAGTCCCTGGGGACTGAGTCTGGAGACCAGCTCAAGAACCGAGGGGGGCTTCCCTGGTGGCGCAGTGGTTGAGAGTCTGCCTGCCGATGCAGGGGACGCGGGTTCGTGCCCCGGTCCAGGAAGATCCCACATGCCGCGGAGCGCCGTGAGCCATGGCCGCCGGGCCTGCGCGTCCAGAGCCTGTGCTCCGCAACGGGAGAGCCCACAACAGTGAGAGGCCCGCGTACCGCAAAAAAAAAAAAAAAAAAAAAAAAAAAGAACCGAGGGGAATACAGTGAACCAGGAAGTTAACCTAATAAAACAGATCTTTACCAGATGGAAGACAGGAGAGACACTAAATGTGGAGGGAGGACGTGGGTGAGTCCTCTGAGGAATCCACACGAACCTGGCACAATTCACACACCTGTCGCAACTGAACCTACACAATGTCACCCATGCTCTGGTCCTCCAAAGGACAAGCCAGGCCGACCTGCTGGCCACCATTTCTATTTCTCTCCATGGGGACAAACACCACCCAGAAGCCTTGCCACTGTAGGAAAGAGCGGAATCTACTCATTTTGCAATTAAGGACCGGGGGACCCGTGCTGACATTCTGTTGGAAAGCTTGTCACGTGCCGCCTGGCTGCTGGGAGTAATAAGCGGGCAAACTGGGAGAACGCCGTCCCCTGGAGTGGCCCGACAAAAATCCTGACACCTAACTTGTGTCCAAGCCTTCCTGGTTTATCAAACCTCTTCTTTCACCAGCCACGTAGGGACCAGCATCCGTCCTCGTAGACGAGGTCAACCAGGCTGTCAGATAAAAGCTGGGCGTTTTCAGGCTGGGAAGAGAGTACAAGCGGGTCAGCATCTCATTCATGTTTCTAGCTGGTAATGGACCGCAGGGATTCACGTGGTGGTTAACAGATGTCAGAGATTCCTGCCGACTTGTTGCTAAGGGAACTTTTGTGAAGATGCCCCGAATCCAGAGAATCCAACAAGCCCTGCCGACTGCTCTGAAGTCCCGAGGGGTGGCCAGTTGACCAGACCAGCACAGAGCAGTGCAGAGGGGGGGACGCCCCTCCGGATCAGAGGCAGACAGAGTATGGGCCAAAGGTAGAGTTTCACACGGCACAGGAGCCACAAACGCGGGCCACAGCCCCCAAATCAAAGGGCAGGATGACTTCTTGAAGATGGCAGAAAGCACCTTAATCTTTTCGATCACAGCTACATGCTCTGCAAACCACCATCCCTAATTATACCTTTTGTGAAAGAGCTGACGACCGCCTTAAAAAATACGGGCATGAGGAACAAGGTCACACCCATTTTAGATAATTTCCACATAACAGAAAGAAAGGCCCTGTATTAAAATCAATTTGTATAACATATCAAGCATCTACTAGATGTCAGGCAGCTCGGATACACCATGTCCATTAACAACCAGCACCAAGTAGCCCCGACCTGAAGAAGCTGGGCTGGTCTGTCAGTGGCCCAGGGGACATACCCAGGCTTCAGGGACAGGAAAACCTAGTTTCAAAATCAGCTGCACCATTTATTGTGTGGCCTTTATAAAGAAATCCCTGGCGTCTTTAAAAACAAAAACGAACAACAAACAACAACAACAAAAACCTCCAAGGATGGCGATGGAGAATTTCCTAGCAGAATGGCCAAATCTGTTCGTTCTACCGCCCCGCCCCCCCCCACCCCGAGACTCTCTCAACGGTCTGGCCTGGCACCGCTTCCTCTCTAATGGATCACCTGTCCCAGGGTGTTCTCCCTACCCTTCTGAGGTAGCTAGTCTGCAAAACAGCCTCAATGAACCTTGCCTCGCTGTATACACACCTGTATGCACCTCCCTCCCACACTGTGACTCACTTTACCCATGGAATGTGGCAGAAGTGATGCGCCAGTTCCGAGCCTACACCTTAAGAAGACCTGGCAACTTGCACTTTTGTGTTAAGAAGCCAGCATGTTAAACACTCCAACTCCCTGCTGAAGAGAAAGGCCATGCAGAAAGGCACCCGAGGATGACACCACGCAGAGAGAAAGGCCACATGGAAGGCACCAGGCATGTGAGTGAAGACACCATTTTGGAGGTTCCAGCCCAGCTGAGCCTCCAGGACCCCAGCTGCAGCCACCATCTAACTGCAAATGCACGAGAGACACCGAGATCGACCGGCAGAAGAAGTGCCCGGCTGAGCCCCGTCAACCCACAGAAATGTGTGAGATAATAACAAATGGTTGTTTTGCGACACTAAGTTTTGGGGTGGCTTGTTACATAGCAATGGATAAAATATTATCCCTTAACGATCCACAGCACAGCCCACTTCCCCAGCCCCGCATCTCTCTGCCCCAGCCACACCTTGTAAACGCCTGCAGCACCATCACCTGAACCCAAAATGGGAGAACAGAAGGTGAAGAGGAGGAGGTGCAAGGGTGACCCTCTGCAGCTGACTAGTTCAGCTGGCAGTGTCATATTCTGTTAGTACCTCTTGAGGACCTTGCAAGTGACCTTGCAGCCAGATCGCGGATTCTGAGAACAGCACCTCCATCAAGGAAAGCTCTGTCGTGTATGCATTCCAATCTTATTACCCTCCAGAATTATTTCCCAAAAGCTCTGGTGGTTTTTGCAGATGCCTTACAGTATCTTCCAGAGCCCTAATTTCTTCTCTTCATTCGAGGGAAGAGCATCACCTCAGCTCCTCCTAGACCATGTCTCTCTCAGATCCTTGACCTCTTCAGGGCTGAACAGACCCTCAGGAAAGATGTTTCTGGCTGCTTTTATCTAAGGGCCTTGATAACTCGTGGGCAGCTGTGGGTCTTATCAGTTAGGCCTCCTCCCTTCTCTGGGAGGAGCTGGCTCCCCTCCACCTGGCACCCTCTGGAAGGCTGCCCCACTCACTGAATAGCAGGATCCTTGTGGCCAGTCCTTGCCCACCAGGGCTCCCCCCAGCTCTGCTTGGCACAGGTTCTCTCTCCTGGAGGCCGCCCTCTGCAAGCCAAGTATGTTCTGCCCTGTCCCCCCATTTCCTTGGGGTCTTGACCAAAGAGATTTCCCCAGGAACCAGGACCAGAACCTCCACCAAACTGGCCTCTCCGCAGGGGCAGGCCACCAGGGTGGATCTTTGGGCCCTCTCAGCTCCCAACTCCCCGCCACGGGGTATGCTTCCTGCAAACCAGGGCCTCTCAGTTCCCCTTTTTTCACATGAACGAGGAGGAAATCCTCGGGGCGTGCGCCTTTTGCACACACCGCCCTCAATCTTTAGCGCGCTCTTGCCAAGATGGGGTTTCCTGACGTCACTCTTTCCGCCAGAGAGCAAACGGCGCGCTGGGGTGGGGGTTACGCTGGCGGTGCCATTCTCAGCTGTGCACCCACCGTCCCACTCCTGCCGCAGGAGGCTGGTGTAGCCCCTTCTGTCTGTACTTGTATCTGCGACAGCTCCCCTGGCCTTCTGAACTCCATGCCCCCAGCAAGCTCAGTGCCAGGCGCCCACTAGCAGAGGCTTACCAGCTCTAGTAAGTGGGCCCTTCTCTGGCCTCCTGGCTTCTGCACTAACACCTGGCTGGCACTCCTTCAGTGCCATATGCCGGCCAGTCCACCACCGGCAACCCCCTCAGGAGTTCTGCATTCTCCCCCTAACCTAGCCTGTCTTTGGGGAGTCACCTCATTCCAAGGGAGCCTACCTGCATCTCCTCCATCCCTCCCCAGCCTCAGCCTTGAGGTCCAGCCTGCTCAGGGAAGAGGTTCCCAGAGACAAAAGGGCCTGATCTGTGATCCTCCCTGTGGAAGATGCATCTGCTCTGGCCCTGAAAAGAGTCGCAGAGCTCAGGCCCACTCCTGTCTCCACCTGTGGGGAAACTAGCGGGCTCTGAGTGAAATCAAACCCCAGGCTTCGCAGGAGAGATGTTCTAGTAGGAAGGAGCAGCTGCCCTCACTGGAGCCCCAGCATCCCTGCCTCCTTCAGGGATGTGGTCACTGGCAGGCGGACCTCGGGGGCTGTACTGGCCCTTTCCCACAGGGATCCAAACCCTTTCTTTACTTGCCTTCTGGTACAGCTGGGCCAAGGATATTGGGTTTAAAAGAGACATAGGCACAGAGAGTAGCATTCAGCCAGCTGAGCTGCTAACCAGCTACGCAAGCATTACTCCCTGGCCGACTGCCTTCACCTGTCTCATATTCAGTTTGCCTGCCTGTAAAATGGGGATAGTGCCTCCCCCTTCCCAGGGCTGTCTGGGGAATTGGTGACACTGTATGGACCATGCCTGGTGCCTAGTAGGTGCTTAACAAACGTAAGCCCCTCTAGGGGTACGACTCACACAGATGGGTACTTGTCTGAAAGCACCTTAGGCAACGTACATGCCACGAACTGTGACTGACACACCCACAGCTGCCCTAGCTGATCATTCTGCTTGTCCCCTGGGTGGTCTGATTCACCCTCCCTTTCCTCCCGGGAAGAAAAAGCAAAGACGCTTCACTCTTGCTAACACAGCCGACAAACCCACCAGTCTCACCCCCACCCAACGCACAGCTGGCTGAGTCCAGCCAGGGACACTCCTCACCAGACATCCAACAGCCAAATTTCCACATCAGTGTTTCCTGGAAAAGCGTGGCCACCAGAGGACTCTACGACAGGAGTCTCTGCCAGGGCTGCTGGGCTAGAAACAAGGAGGCTCCGGGTCTTCGTAAGAAGCAATTCACTTGCTTTCTTCCACACCTGAATCTCAGGAAGGGAACTAGCAAAGCTGAGGAACACCTGAGCCTCTCCTAGGCAGCCAGGCTCTCAAACGACAGAACCACGAAGGTGCCTGAATATACTCAGCTGACAGCCCAGGAAGGCTCCTTCCAGCCTCACCTTGGTCAAATGCTACTAATCCATGTAGGAGGGATTTTGTCCTCTGGACCTGAAAGAAACGTCACGTGCCTCTAAGAGGCCAGGCTCTATTTTGATAATGTTTCCACAGGATATTTCTCAGGCAAACTCACCCATAACCGTTTCACCGCTACCTAGCTTTCTTTCTGTCTTTTTTGAGTTGCACAGAGCATTTTCAGTCAAAATTTGCTACTTTGTTCTTTGTGAAGTAGGTGGGGGGGGAGGGTAGTTTATTAATCAGTTCAGTCTCTATGATTTGGACAGTTTTGCCAGAATACGTCCGTCTACTCACAGCCTTCACAACAATCTTGGGGTCGGGCAGCCTTTCACTAAAGGGGACACCCTGTAAAAGCCCACCCCACACGCCACCAAAGGACTTGAGGAACTTAGAATCCCACTCAGGCTATGACCATGAGCTCGGCGATGAGAGGACATCGAGGCCTCCCAACTGTCACCCAGAAAATAAACAGCCAGCCGACTTGGCTCAGCAGGTCCTGTGAAGCCCGGGGCCAGGCCAGAACACCAGGACAAACCACATTTCAGGCTCTGAACCCTGGCCTCGGGGAGCTGGGCCAGGGGACGGGGCGCTGGCCGGGGGCTGCAGCACCCCTGGATCAAGCCTGCTGACGGGGCTCGGACTGGTGGCTAGCCATGCTCAGCTGACCAGTAAGTGGGCGGCCCAGAGGCGGCCAGGCAGCTGACCCGCCGCAGCACGACCGTCCACGGGTCGGCAGGCTCGGGGCTCCGGGGCCCAAGCGGTGCCACTTTTCCCAGCCCCATCCTCCGTGCGTCTTCCCTGGACCGCCGGACGCCGCAACCCTCCTGCGGCCCCGGCCACCGCCGGGACGCGCCCGCCAGCTCCCGAACTCACACTGGCAACAAGTTCTCGCCTCCTCAGGGCGGCCACGATGTACTCGGGAGGCCCGGCACGGGGAACGCTCGGAGGGCGAGCCCCGCGCTGCCCACGCCCGGAGAGGCGCCCGCCGCCTCCGCCGCCCTCAGGAGCGCGCGGCTCTGGGTCGGGCGCGCAGCTGCGGCCCACGGGGCGCCCCTCGGGCAGGGGCGGCTCCGGCCTCCCGGGCGCGGGCAACAGGTATGCGAGCGCGCCGGTCTCCCAGCCCGGGCCCTCGCCCCTTACCTCCAGCAACTGCACGTAGCTCGCCGGGAACCAGCCGCGGAGCCCGTCCTCCTTCTCGCCTTCCCACCAGCCGCCGTCCGGGACCTGCAGCAGCGTGATGAGCTCGCCCGCGGCGAAGCGCAGCCCCTGGCCGTGCCGCTCCCCGGAGAAGGGGTACAGGGTCCGGCAGCGGGCGCCGGACATGGCCTTGGCGCCCGGGCTCACAGCGCAGCCTGCATCCCTGCCGAGCCCCGCAGTCTGGGCAGCGGTTCCGCGGGGTCCCAGGCGCCCGGCGCCCCGGGCTCCCGCGCTCTGGGCGCGCGCCGTCTCGGGGGTGCGCGGGGGTCCCCGGCTAGGCGGGGGACGCGCGCCCCGCGCAGGGAAGCTGAGACTTGCTGGCTTCGGAGCGAGCGGCAACGCCCCCGGGCCGGGCGGCTCGCGGCTCCTAGCTCGGGCCGGGGGGGGCGGGGCTCAGGGGGAGGAGACCCAGGCGCCGCGGGCTCCGGAGACAACTTCCCGGGGACGCGGAACGCGGGCGGCCGAGGCGAGGGCCGGCCAGAGCCGGGGCCGCCCTGGCGCGCGGAAATGCGCAGCTCCCCGCGGAGGTGGGACCCGGAGCATCCCCCTCGGCCCCGCTCCGCGGCGAGGGAGTGGCGGCGGACGTGGAGAAGGGGCTGGCAGCCGGGTAGCCTGCCGGGGGCTTTCTCGGCGCGAGGGGGCGGGACTGGGCGGGGGCTGGACCGGGGCGGCCACGCCCGCTGAGGGCCGGGCGCTCCCTAGCCGAGCGGGCGGGTCACTGGGGAGGGGTCTCCGGGCTCACACCCGCACCACTGAAAGCCGCGGGGATAGAAACGCCCCGCTCTACGCGTTTTGTAGGCCTCGTGGCCGGTGGTGAGCGGGCGCCTCCTCCGGGGTGCCTGTAAAGGAATGTGTTTGTGGCCGTCACTAGGGGTTGAACCTGGGGTTGAACTTGACTCACCGGAAACTGGACAATGGGTGAGAGACAGATTTGAAGCCGGGCGCCTGAGCCGGGAAGCCAGGTGGCAGCGGGTTACACCGGAGGGACCGAGCGGCGAGGCGACGGAGTCGGAATCCGAGCTGGTAGAATTGGAAGGAGATCATTACGGATAAAAGGAGAAGAGGGCAAGGTGAGAGGAGCAGCCCCCGTCGCTTGTGCGTGCAAAGGGGAGGGTGGCCCAGGGTACCAGCTCTCCTGAAATCGAGATGGGCCAGGCTGAGGAGTCTACACTCATTTACTCAGTCGACGGACATTTAGTGGGAGGCTGCCACGTTCCACGCCATGTGCCAGGTACCTACAAAATTCATTTGGGACAAGTTCCTGCTCTGCTGGTACCAGTGCACCTGGGTGCTGAAGGAAGCTGACCTTGAACTGATGGCCTAGAAGTAAAAGAAAGCTTTCTTTGTTCTCCTACTCTATAGGAAAACTTAAATTCCATTTCCTAAACTGTAAATAGCCGAACCCTTTAATCTCTCTGTATACTCCTAATTGCCTACCCTTACATCCTGCTCAGTAACCTTCCATGGCTCCCTATTACCTTTTACATTAAACTTAGACTTCTCAGCCTGTGCATTTCAGGCCCTCCACAATACCTCCCCCACCCTCATCTCTCACTATGCTTCCATAGATACCCTTTACAAAACCAGCCCAGCTGGGCTACGAGAGCCTTAAGATCTCTTTCCACACTTTCAATCAGTGGTTCTCATTAGAGTCACCTGAGTAATGTTAAATGCTCATGCCCAGGCCCACCCTAGCTTTGAGAATCACTGTTGAGCCAAATTCTGCCTTTAAGCCATCTGCCCTAGCAGCCTCAGCCTGGCCTCTGGCCATGGGCAAGTTGACAAATGCAGATTGTTTATCATATTCCATCAATTGCAAATTCACAAACCCTTGCTTGTCTACAATCATGGAGAAACAAACTCTTGACCACGGTCACCACCACTAAGAGTCCCTTAAAGCAGAGCTGCAAAATTTGATGCAGAAAACAGTCACTAAAAGTAACTGACCTGGGCTTCCCTGGTGGTGCAGTAGTTAAGAATCTGTCTGCCAATGTAGGGGACACGGGTTCAAGCCCTAGTCTGGGAAGATCCCACATGCCACGGAGCAACTAAGCCACAACTACTGAGCCTGCGCTCTGGAGCCCGCGATCCACAACTACTGAGCCTGCGTGCCACAGCTACTGAAGCCTGCACGCCTAGAGCACGTGCTCCACAACAAGAGAAGCCACCTCAGTGAGAAACCCTCGCACCGCAACGGATGCTGGAGAAAGCCCACGCACAGCAACGAAGACCCAACGCAGCCAAAAATAAATAAAATAAAAAATTAATTTTTAAAAAAAGTAACTGACCTAATCAAAGTCTTAAACGGGTCTAAAATGCCCTATATCAGGAGCATTTGTGCAGGCTGACCTCAGGTTTCATATCTGATGATATGGCCCAGTTCAAGTTAGGATGGCTGGTCCAGAGCATTCCTGCAATCCAGACTCCTCTGGGGTACCTGTAAACAATCTGTGATCCAGTCTGGACTTGTGAAATTTCAGCTGACACAGCATGCCCTACACTTCAGTTCCAAATGACCGGCCCCAAACAGTTCTGCAGCACCAAAATTGATCACGGCTGTCAACTTCTTCAGTTCTCTCATTTTATTCCTGTAGTCCTATGAGCTGGTGTAGAAAAACTACAAGTACTACTTTTCTACTTTTTACAAGTAGAAAAACTGGGCTCAGAGGGCATGACTTGCCCACCATTATATGGCTGGTCAACAGCAGAGGTCAGACCTGGCTTATTGTACATGGAGCACTGCTTCCTCTGGTCCACTCTGCCGGAGTCAGAAAATGCATTGTGGCTCATCCACAAACAGCATCTTAAAGGGCCCTCTGGTGATACCCAATGTCACTCTTGATAGAAGTAAGACTGCGCTAGCAGTCAATGGAATTCCTGTCCCTGATCTCAGATAAATCCCCTGACACCTCTGGGTCTATTTCCCCATCTGTGATTGGAGACTGAATCAAATAGCTGGACTATAGGACTTGAGGTGGTTAAATGTATAGGCTCTGGACTCTGTATCCAAAGTTCAGTTCTGCCATCTTCTAGCTGTGTGCCCTTGGGCAATGTACTTAACCTCTTTGAGCCTCATTTTCCTCATCATTAGAAGATGATAATAGTATTTCTATCATAGAGTTATTAAGAGGATTGAGTGAGTAAAAATGTAAGCTGTTTAGAGCAATGGCTGGCACATTAAGTACTCAAATATTAGCAGTCATTATTATCTACCCAGCCCAATGGTCCTGCTTATTTATTATTCAACACTTCTTTTTGAACTAAGATTTCCAGGGCAGTAATAGAAGTGGAAACCCTTACATCTTTGGAATGCCAAAAATTTTAAAGGAACACACTCTGGGTTTCTGTTTTCTCACAAGATCTTGAAGGAAAGATGAGTTTCTCCCTTATTTTTTTCCTCCTTGCCTTCCTCCCCCACTCCCCCCCCACCCCCACATCTTCTATTATTATCTTGAACTTGTATTTAAATCTCTAATTATTTAACTTATTTGATAACTAAGTCTTACATTACTGATTAGATGCTTAGTAACTCAGGGGAAGGATAACATGTTTGTTTTAAATTTCCGTCTATCCCTCCTAAAGCCTAAGATTGCAAAAAGTAGGCATTCAGTATTTCCTCAATTCGTTTTGCACAGATAGTTTGGACCTTTGTGCAGATTCAGATTTTCCATATTGCCAAGTTACTCTATAAACACATGTGTTAGAACATCTGGATTAGACTGTAAACTCCCAAGATCAGGCTTTACTCCCTTTTTCTTAGCTTTCTCTCAACACTGAGCACTTGATGTGCTGGTGGATATTTCTTTTCTACTTGGAGACAGTCTCATATGCCCTTGCGCCAGCAGCCTATGGATGGCAGAGAAATACAAGGATTTCAATTTCTTAAAAAAATTAAACATAAATTTACCGTATGACCCAGCAGTAGTCCTAGGTTATCTACGTAAGAGAAAGGAAGACAAATAACCACACAAAAACTCGCAGTGAATATCCACAGCAGCACTATTTCTAAGAGCCAAACAGTGGAAATAATCCAAATGCCCATCAACTGATGAACAGAGAAGATGTGGTATACCCATACAATGGACTACTCACTCAGCCACAAAAAGGAATGGAGTACTGATACAGGCTGCAACTCGGATGCATCTCAAAGACGTCCACCATGCCAAGTGAAAGAAGCCAGTATTGTGTGATGCATTTACATAAAATGTCCAGGAAGGGCAAATCTATAGAGACAGTAAAGAGATTAGCAGTTGCCTGAGGATGGAAGTGGGAATAGGGAGTAAGCAAAGGGGCAGGAGGTTTCTTTCTGGGGTGACGACAATGTTCTAAAATTGGGCTGTGGTAACAGTTCTGCACAGTTCCAGAAATCATTGACTTGTACACTTAAAACAAGTAAATTTTTTGGTATGTAAATTATACTTCAGTAAAGCTGCTAACATAAACCAAAAACTAAACAAAAATATGCAAAGGCCTCATTCATTCAACAAGGATGCCCTGGGACTTCCCTGGTGGTCCAGTGGGTAGGACTCCGTGCTCCCAATGCAGGGGACCCGGGTTCGATCCCTGGTCGGGGAACTAGATTCCCGCATGCATGCCGCAGCTAAGAAGTCTGCGTGCTGCAACTGAGACCCGGAGCAGCCAAAATAAATAATAAATAAATATTTTTAAAATTAAAAAAAAAAAACAAGGATGCTCTTCCATAACCAGGGGCCAGTTTATTCAGCAACAACCTGAAGAGCTATTAAGCCTGTGCTATCAAATGGACAGTGTGTTGAGCCTGGGATAGAGAGATAAGTATGGAGCATATATAAAGAATTCCTATCAATCAAGAAGAAAAAGGTGGATGACGCAATAGAGGAAAGGGAAAAGACTTGAACAGGCATTTCATAAAAGAAGACATCCAAATGGCCAATAACATTATAAGGTGCTCAACTTCATTAATCATCAAAAAAAAGCAAATCAAAATCAAAAGGAAGTAACAATATACACTCACCAGGTGGTAACTATAAAAACAAAACAGGTATTATGAGGCTCTGAGGCACATGGGGCGCTCATGCACCGCTGAGAGGAGCCCGTTGGGAAACATGATACTTAGCACAGCTGCAGGGAGCCTCCTTTGTGACTCATCCATTCCCCTCCTAGGTGTAGAGCCAGCTGAGAGCTGTGTTCATATGTTCGTGGAAAGACATCTACAACGTGCATAGCAGCACTATTCATAAGAGCCCCAGACTGAAAACAGCCCAGTGTCCATCTACAGTAGAGTGGATAAAATGATGACATAGTTATACAACAGAAAACTTTACACTTCGAGAATGCACAAACTATTGCTACAGGTATGTGAATCCCACAGATGTAATGTTGGCCAAAAAAACCACTAAAGAGTACATATAGCATGATTCCATTTATATGAAATTCCTAGAAGTCAGGAGAGTCGTTATTTGAGGGAAGGGTATTGAGGGCGGGGATCTGGGATCCTGGTAATAATCTACTTTTTGATCTGGGTGTGAGTTACACAGGGCTATTCTCCAGGCTGTATACTTACCTGTGCACTTTTCTGTATGGATGCTATGCTTCAGTACAGTTTGTTAAAGAAAATAATATAGTCCCTGACCTCAAAGAATATATAGTGTCTTGATTCTAGAGCGGTGTTCTCCAAACTTTATTGACTGTGTACCTCTATCAGTAAAACTCCCAAATATATGTATTTCTATTATTTATAAATTAAATACGTGAACCACTAAACTAATGTGTCTTATAATACACAAGATGAAAAATTTTAAAGTTATATTAAAATATATATTATACACAATTAGAGGTTCTAACATTGTCTTCCTGCACTGTAGTGGATGTTTTGTGCATTTCTTGGGAATCGGTGATCTTGAGAATCAGCTTTAAGAAGACACTGGGAAGGAAAAGAAAGTTAATGTACTGAAAATAAGCATTTAGAAATCATGACTTTGGAAAAAAATAAATGGGTCCAGTTCTCTTGGAGTCTGGGAAAAACCTGGCATTGGACCTACAAGGAAGAGAAAGCTTTCAGAGCTCCATCCATCCTCGCCCCACTTCTCCCATGTGGAGTCTGAGCCAGAGGTGCAGCCAGAGATTCTGAAACTTCCGTGTGTATAAGAATCACCAAGGGGACTTCCCTGGTGGTCCAGTGGGTAAGACTCTGCACTCCCAATGCAGGGGACCCGGTTTTGATCCCTGGTCAGGGAACTAAGATCCCGCATGCTGCAAGGAAAGATCCCACAAAAAAATAAAAAAAGAAAGAAAGAAAGAGAAAAAGAAAGAAAGGAAGGAAGGAAGGAAGGAAGAAAAGAATCATGGAGGAGCATGTTAAAAGTGATGCCTATTCCTGGAGATTCTGATTTACTGGGTCTATGATAGGACCCAGAAATCTGTGTTTTTATTAAAACCTCTGTATTATTCTACCGGAGTCCTTACACCGTACTTTGAGAAACACCATCCTTAACACTAAGGTTGCCACACATTTTCAGGTAGTCTTTGTACCACTGGAGAACGTTATAATTTATAAGTCGGAAGCGTTTGCATTTGCATCCTATTTGGCCAGGAACCACCAATTAAAAAGATGTCGAGGGAAGCAGAAGCGGAGCCAGAGGCAGGCAGAAAATGGAAGGCAGAGACGTCATAGATAAATGAGGAGAGGAAGCCATTGTGGGGAATGGGAGAGACGGAGGCTATAGAATAAGAGAAAAGGGATGGGATAGAAGCGAGAAGGGGAGGGGGAGAGAGACCAGGGAGGGAGGACGGAAGAGAAAAGACAGCCCTGCTTTCCCTCACTCCATCCACCACCCACATGCACCCACCCACCAGGCTCTGAAGGCAGAGCTGACTCTGGCCAGACCCCGCTTCCCTGGTGAAATTCATTTGCAAAAGAAGCATGAAGAGAAGAAAAGAGAAAGGGGAGGAGAGAGGAAAAGAAAGGCCACAGAGAAATCGTAAGTTGTGGGACCAAAAATAACATTTAGAAATAGAAGTCCATCTTTACATCGGTCCTTGGCAGGTGGGTGGCAAAGGAGTGTCTGCCCCATTCCCACAGGACCCTGGCGGCAGCTGGAAGTAAGGAAGTGATATTCCCCTTTGGGAGTAAATAACAACAAAATATCCACGGAGGAGCCCAGCAGAGAGAGGCAAAGCCACATTAAAGAGACAGCAAGCCTCCAGGGCCAAGACCCACCTCTAACTTGATGGCGGCTATTAACATATGTGAAGCCTGGAAAAATCCACCCAACGTGGGCTGGGCTCTCTGGAAGCTTAGAAAAGAAATTTGAGAGGTTTCTGAGAACTGCTGCCCCTCCTGGCGCGCGCACACACACACACACACACACACACACACACACACTGGATGGGCTTTTGATTACCATCCAGCCTGCTTCTCTTACCCCAAAGACAAGCTACACCCTAATTCCTTTTCCCCAGCAGTGTGGCTGAGGCTGGGGTTTTCATTGGGAGGTGCTGTCCCTCTTATCAAGGTGTGAAAATAGTTCTCCAAAGTCGCTTAGGCGGACACAAATCCCTGGGGAATCTTGAGCTTTGAAAAAATGCACCTCGCTGCTGGTTGTTGGTTTCCTCGTGGGAAAGGGGGCTGGCCTGGGAAAACTGTCAGGAATAGCAAGTTTCTGGCTCAGAACAAAACCCCACCACGAGTCTCCATTCTTTTGAAGACTAAAAATAAATTCGGAATTAATCACAACAGGAAAGGAACAGTCTCTTCAATGACTATAATTATTAGGCTCATCCGAGTCCCAACTTTTTTGCTTACTAATTACATGGCTGGGACAAGTGACTTCACCTCCCAGAAACTCTGTTTCCTCATCTGCAGAAGACGGGAGTGGGGAATGGGGTGGGTGGTGATACCTGTTTCAGGAAATCATGGGAAGGATTGGCTCACAGGAGGCCATCTGGTGAATGTTCTCTGTCAAGAGTCCAGCTCTAGCGAGTGTGCCCTGGGCTGGGTTCAGACTGGAAGAGACTTTACCCAAATCTGGGATTTGAGAAGGCAGAGAGCGGTGTGTGGAAACTTCTAGGCTTGGTGTCACAAGCGGGTGGAATTCATGCTTATTTACTCTCTAGACTAATAAAAATTCCTTCCAGAGCAACCTTGGGGAGGAAACAGAACACAGGTTTACATTCCTCCTGACTTCCCCGGCAGGATTTCCCAGTCAGGCCAATGCTCTCCTGTGGTCACCTGGAGGTCAGAGCCTGAGAAGCTGAACTGCTCTGTGAGGACCCTGGGTGCAGCCTGGAGATGGGGCAGAACTCAAGCTGCTTCCTGAGAACCTTGTAGCAAACTGCCCTTCAGACCCGCCCATACCAGCATCTTGAGTGACAGCTAAGAAATGAAAGGGTGCGTGACAGGGGTCCTCTCTGGGTATTCAAAGTGATAATAATGGTACAGGAATATGCAGACACTTCAGGAATCCAGAATTCAACAAGAACTGAGCAAAATGGAATTTTGAACAAACAAGGCAAGAAATGCATGTACCATGTTAATTGTAGAAGGCGGGCTGCTTCAGCGGGGGTGGGAGTGGGGTGTCATTATTCTATTCTCTCCTTTTTTATAAGTTTGAAAAGTTCCATAATAAAAAAGGAGGTATAGTCCCCGAGCCTCTTCCATATACCTAACTCTTAGGAAAGTCCTTCAGAATCTCAGTGAGAGCATCTTCACACCGTTTCCAAACAATTCTAACAAACTAATTTTCCTTCCCTAGCTTTTCAGTCCATAGTATATGGGACAAGTATCTTGACAGCAGGAGGAAGTGCCAGGTGACAGTTGACACTGGCGGGGAGAGGGATCTGGGAGCATCACTAAAAAAGGCTCAAGGAAATAAAAAGTGCCTTAGCCCAGAGGTGTTTCTAAGATGTTGGTGATGGATGTTCATTGACACACAGGGCAGCCCAGACAGCGGGGGCAGAGCTGAGTAAGCAGATCCTGAACTAAGCTTGAAAAGCAAGTGATGGGGATGGTAGCCCAGGCTCTGCTCTTCTAGCCAGAGCCTCCGTTTCCTCATCTGTGTCTGCCTTATCCTACAGGAAAAAAGACGTCTGCCTTGTCCTACAGTCCCGTCGGAAAAACCAAAGTAGGAAACGCATTGAAAGGTGGCTGGTGAACTATAAAACATTCTCCAATATAAAGCTTTGTAAGAGTGACAATGACCCTGAGCCCTTCCATTTCCTTCCAAGTCAAGGCACTGTGTAATACTTTTTGGAATGATCTTTATCTTAGTCCATTTTGGCTGCTATAACAGAATACCCTAGACTGGGTGGCTTATAATCAGAAATGTATTTCTCACAGTGCTGGAGGCCAAGGTCCAAGATCAAGGCGTCAGCAGATGCAGTGTCTGGTGAGGGACCTGCTTCTTTGTTCATAGACGGCTGTCTTCTCACTGTGTCCTCACAGGGCAGAAGGGACAAGGCAGCTCTGTGGGGTCTTTCTGGTAAGTGCACTAATCCCATTCATGAGGGCTCCATCCTCATGACCTACTCACACCCCAAAGGTCCCACATCCTAACACCATCACACTAGGGGTAGGTTTCAACATATGAATTGTGGGGGGGGCACATTCAATCTATGGCAAACTTCATCCACAGTGCTTAAACTATCTCAAGTTATTTCAAGTGTTTGCAAGTAAAAGGGACAGGGTTTTTCTTTAAACTGAAGTATAGTTGAGTTACAATGTTTCAGGTGATTCAGATTTTCAGATTCTTTTCCATTATAGGTTATTAGAAGATATCGAATACAGTTCCCTGTGCTATACAGTAAATCTTTGTTGTTTATGTTTTATATAGTAGTGTGTATCTGTTTTTTTTTTTTTTTTTTTGCGGTACGCGGGCCTCTCACTGTTGTGGCCTCTCCCGTTGCGGAGCACGGGCTCCGGACACGCAGGCTCAGCGGCCATGGCTCACGGGCCCAGCCGCTCCACGGCATGTGGGATCTTCCTGAACCGGGGCACAAACCCATGTACCCTGCATCGGCAGGCAGACTCTCAACCACTGCGCCACCAGGGAAGCCCCAGTAGTGTGTATCTGTTAATCCCATATTCCTGATTATTCCCTCCCTCTCCCCTTTCCCCTTTGGTAACCATAAGTTTGTTTTCTATGTCTGAGAGTCTGTTTCTGTTTTGTAAATAAGTTCATTGGTATTATTTTTTTAGATTCCACACATAAGTGATATCATATAATATTTGTCTTTTTCTGTTTAACTTACTTCACTTAGTATGATAATCTCTAGGTCCATCCATGTTGCTGCAAATGGCAATATTTCATTCTTTTTTATGGCTAAGTAGTATTCCATTGAATATGTATACCACTTCTTCTTTATCCATTCATCCATTGATGGACACTTAGGTTGCTTCCATGTCTTGGCTACTGTCAATAGTGCTGCTGTGAATATTGGGGTGCATGTATCTTTTCAAATTAGAGTTTTTGTCTTTTCCGAGTATACACCCACGAGTGGGATTGCTGGATCACATGGTAACTGTTTTTAGTTTTTTGAGGAACGTCCACACTGTTTTCCATAGTAGCTACACCAATTTACATTCCCACCAACAGTGTAGGAGGGTTTGAAAAAAGGGACAGTTTTGATTCCTGGACAAATCATTTATGTGGAACAATTCACTTCCTAACAAAAATTAAATGAGGTGGCTGTTAGCCTTGGTCACTTGTGGGAAAAGGTGGTGGGAATGGAGGGGAGGGTGGGCAGAGATGATCCTTTCTTTATAAATCTTGGCATTGTTTCGTTATTTACAATGGGCACATATGACATATAAACTAAAGCTAAAAAAAAAACAGTAAAAAATTAAATACTCATAATAAGCAAGGGAATAATGAACAGAGATTTTGTACCTGTGGCCCTTCACCAGGTTAGGTAGGGGATCTGGACACTTTAGCCCATGGTGAGCCCTGCCTTCCAGCAATGCTCTCCTTATAGGGGCTGAACCGTTAACCTCCTGAGAGGAGCATCAAGCCTTGAAGCTCTGAGCAAACGGCTGCTGAGAAGGGGAATCCAGGTCTATGCAGGTCGCGGGATAGGATCAAGAATTAACATTGGGAAGATGACTCCAGCTGGTGCTAAAATTGCATGTATGTCACATGCAGATAACCCTGCGGAGCTACTTGGATCCTTGAACTCTGACCAAACTCTAGGCCCCCACCGTGCCTGCCTCCTTACAGAAGCCTCTGGAAACAGTTGTCTCCTAGTGAGTTGGTATTAGATTGAACTACACAGAAACAACAATGCCAGATCATCTTTGGTCTATACAAATAGCAATCTTAACTTCACAGTTTCAGTGCCACATTCCCCAGCCAGACCTACCCCCAAGAGGCAATGTGAGGCCCACAGAAGTCTCCAATCCATCCCGTTCCTCCCACATTCCTTGTTGACCCTCCACTCTACAAAGTTTTGCCTGATGTTATGCTGGGTTCATGATATGAAACGCCAACCGTTCTCTGGAATCACTGGGAACTTGTGACAAATTCCAATACCTGGGATTAACTATGGAGACTTTCATTATTGAGGTCTGGGGTGTGTGCATGCTTAAGTTCCCTGGTGGTTCTCATGCACAGACCTGGCTGAGACCCTTGGCTTAGTGCAAGGCTTCCCCCCCTTTGCTGTATATTAGGTTCACCTGGGGATCTAAACTATCCTGAGGGCCAGGCTGCACTCCATACCCAGTAAGTCAGTATCTGGGAACCAGGCATCAGCATTTTGTAAAGATCTCCAGGGGATGCCAATGAAGAGCTAAGTTTGGGAACCACTGACACAGTGAATGATGGACTTTGCTGGCCTTTATTTGCAGATGCAGGAGCCACCTGCGACCCAGCACTGACCGCATTATCCGGGAGTAAAGACAGTGCAGGGAGGACAGAGACCTGGCTACGGGGGGCTCCGGTTAGGGCCTGGGTCAAGCTTACCTGTTCGTCTAGCGCCGGACTCGCTGGCTTTGTCACCTGGCTGTGTGCCTCTTGAGATGGGACACCCAATAAGCCTTGCTGCCTCAGCCCCTTCTATTTCCCGGGCAGCTCGCCTTCTGATGCCCACAGTGACAGACACACTTGGGAGCTGCTTCCCCTGCCTGGGAGTGCAGCCCAGGACCCGCCAGGGAGCGTGTTGCCATGGCGATCATGGCATACTGCTCCCTAGCCCCTTCTGCCACTGTAAAAGCCCTGTGAAAAATTAGAATTCACAGGGCTTTTCAGGCTGCCTGGACTTCTCCACAGGAAGGGGATGTGGGAGATTTTTGCCCTTGTGCTTTGGGAAGATGGGGCAATGAGGCAGGGGACAGCAGCCTCAAAACAAAACCCCAGGTTTCCTGGTCTCTTGGGATATATGAAGACATCTACTTTCTTAGAGCAAGGGTTGTCAACCGTAACCGCTGCCAGGATGTTTGTCAAGAGGAAAACGAGTGGGGATGTAGGAAGCAGAAAGAGCCATTTCTTCAGGTGGAGGAGGAAGGCAGAGATGGATGGAGGGCGAGGAGGGGCAGCGTGGGGGCTGCATCGAAGCGTGATCCGTACAGAGAAAACCGCAGCTGAAGAAAGAGGATGAGACTGAAGGGCTGCATGGAGCAGTGGTGGGTAACCTGGTGAAGAAACCAGGGAATTTAGCCAGGAAGAAGAGATGGATTGGGGAAGAGAAGACTGATAAAGAAGTGTGCACTAGTTACCTACTGTTCTGGACCAATTCCTGCAAAATGTAGCGTCTTAAAACAATGATAGGGGCTTCCCTGGTGGCGCAGTGGTTGAGAGTCCGCCTGCTAATGCAGGGGACACGGGTTTGTGCCCCGGTCCGGGAAGATCCCACATGCCATGGAGCGGCTGGTCCCGTGAGCCATGGCCGCTGAGCCTGCGTGTCCGGAGCCTGTGCTCTGCAACGGGAGAGGCCACAACAGTGAGAGGCCCGTGTACCGCAAAAAAAAAAAAAAAAAAAAAAAAAACCAAAAGAAACAATGATAAATATCTATTACCTCACAGTTTCTGTGGGTCAGGAATTCGGAAGCAGCTGAGCTGGGTGCTTCTAGCTTGGGGTCGCTCATGAGGTTACAGTCAAGATACTAGCAGGGGAAATTCCCTGGCGGTCCAGTGGTTAAGACTTGGGCTTTCACTGCTGTGGACCTAAGTTCAATCCCTGGTCGGGGGGCTAAGGTCCCACAAGCTGTGTGGTGCGGCAAAAAAAAAAAAAAAAAAAAAAAAAAAAAAGATACTAGCAAGGGGCTGCATCATCTGAAGGCCTGGCTGAGGCTGGAGGACTAACTTCCAAGATGACTCACTCATGTGGTTGATGAGCAGGTGGTGGCCGTTGGCAGGAGGCCTCTGTTCTCAGCACATGGAGCCTCTCCAAAGGGCTGCTTGAGTGTCTTCATGACGTGGCAGCTGGCTTCCCCCAGAGAGAGTGATCCAAGAGCCAGTAGGACAGAGCCGCAGTAATTTTTGTGATCTAGCTTCAGAAGTTATTCATCTTATTTCTACACTATCTTATTGGTTACACAGCCCTACGTGGGGCTGGGAGGGATTATATAAGGGTGTGAATACCAGGAGGGGAGGCTCACCAGAGGCCCTCTTGGAGGCTGGCTACAACAAGGAGAAAATCCTTTCTGAGTCATGGGACTATCGAGTATATTGTGCAACTTAATCCCTGCACAAGGACACCAGGCATATGGGACAAGTGGGGATTGCAATCCAGGCTGAACTCTGATAGGCTGGCCATGCCCCAGCCTGAGCAGGCAGGTATGCCTTTTTGCAATGTGCCTCTCTAGAAGAGGTACATGCACTATTCCTACAAAGGTATAGCTTGTGCCTCAGTCTCAATTTATCAGGACACTTTCAATTGTAAATAACAGAGAATCCAACAACAACAAAAAAAAAAAAAAAGAAGAAGAATGTATGGTATTGATTTCTATAAATGAAGAATGCAGGGATATGAAGCTTCAGGCATGGCTGGATCCAGGGTCTCAAACAGTGTCCTGACCTCTCTGTATCTTAACTCTGCTTTCTTTTGATTTGATGTAACTCTGTCAACTTTATTCTTTAAAGCTCTCTCATCATGGCAGCCAGCATCTCCAGTCTTACTGACTCTCAGATTCAGCCTAGGTATGGAGATTCTCCAAGTATTTGAAATAAAACTTCTGACCCTGACTCTCTTTGACCCCTCCCTTGAACATTCGCTGGGGGCAAGGAGATGGGACTCGCTGGTTGGCTTAATCTGTAATATATGGCCACCCCTAGAAACTAAGGGGGCTGGCTCAGCTCCATCCAGCAATTTCAAAGAAGTCTTCCCAAGGGGAGGTCCTGGATGCTGTTGCCAGAAAAGAGAGGGATAATGCCAGAAAGGTAAAAATCACAGTGGTCTTCCATAGCTCCAAGGCAGTATTTGACTGAATCAGGAGGGAGAGTGTTCCTCCTGGAGCCTTGGGGTGATGCTAATGATCAGAAGATGGGCCAGATTAGTGCTGAGATATGGCAGTAAAGGAGGAAACATGTGACTGGTCACTTAGGTGAGGTCAGAGGCCTTGGTTTCCCTTAGGCTTGGCTGGTGGAACCCTGGATGATAGGCTTGTGATCTAAACTACAGACCTTTTAGAATTAAAAAGGAGAATTTTATTTTCAGATTACTTTTCCCAACAGTAATGTATAAACTAAAAGAGAGAATCTATCCACTTATCAGCTTTTCCATCAAACACATTTGAATTACTTCCTCCTCTCCATGACAACTTGTGATGAAACAATGCTTTAAAAAAAACTGGGGAAATATAGGTGCAAATCCAGGACTGGCCCGGTTTAGAATTTAACTGTCAGTACCCACTGCTTATCCATCCATATCTACTCCCAGGCATGAGCTAGATTAGCCTGACTCTCTTTTTGGACTTGGAGACCTCCCCAGATATGCCCATTTGGGCAGTTCCAACTTTGGTGATGAAATTTTCCTGCTTTGTCTGTTCCCCTGCTTGAGTCATGGGAAACTTCAATCATCAACATATTCTTCTCCAGTTGGGGACCTTATCAATTCTACCACCTCACCATCCATCCCTCAGCGTTAAAAATCCTTGCCCCTTCCCTTGTGCAGCAATTCCTGTATCTGTCTGTCCCGAGGCAGAGAAGTGAGAGAAACACATGGAGACCAGCAATTCCGGTTCGAGGTGGGGAAACAAGATTCCTGTTAGCTAGATGCTGCCATCAGATCCAGCCTCCTGCTGGCACACTCTATGGCTCTCTCCTTTAAGGGTCCTTATCTATATGTTAGTAACTCTACCAAGAATGATTTAAGATTCTGCTAAATTCTGCATTTTAAAACCTGACTCTGCGAAAATTTGCTGGAGAAATGG
The DNA here is from genome assembly GCF_025265405.1 of Mesoplodon densirostris. Classification (NCBI taxonomy): domain Eukaryota; kingdom Metazoa; phylum Chordata; class Mammalia; order Artiodactyla; family Ziphiidae; genus Mesoplodon; species Mesoplodon densirostris. The sequence continues at coordinate 41,793,030 of NC_082678.1, read as the reverse complement.
CTTCTATTTTTAAAGGGGCTGATTCTTTCTTTTTTCTGATTATTTTCAAGTGAAATTTGAACTTAACGGAGCAGTTTTGAAAGCCCAGCTGCACCGTGAGTCCTTCCTAAGCTGTGCAGAACTGGGTCAGTGTTTCATAAGTGAGAGACACTTCTATTGGTGGTCTGGTGACTTAACAGATAATTGTAGGGGGCATGGGATGAGCATTTAAAATGATGTTAAACTGAAAATTTTATGAGTATCAAACTTAGGATTTCATGAAATTTTTTTCTTGCACGAGGTGAAAGTAGAAAGCTATATTATTAGCTCAGAATTTATTTGAAGACAAATGTTAGCAAACAATTACACTATTGGTGTGCAGACTTGGCAAAAGTCATGAAGGTGACTCTATTAATTTCCCATGGCTGCTGTAACAAACGACTACAAGCTCAGTGGCTTACAAGAACATACAATTTTTCTCTCACAGTCGTGGAGGCCAGAAGTCTGAAATCAGTTTCACTGGCCTGGTCCAGTTTCACGGCCTCCAAAGGCTGTAGGGGAGAATCTGTTTCTTGCTTCTCCCACCGTCTCTGGTGGCTGTGGATATTCCCTGGCTTTTGGCCACATCACTCCAATCTCTGCCTCTCTGGTCACATTGCCTCTTCCTCTTCTGTGTGTAGCAAATTCTCCCTCTGCCTCTCCTTTTATAAGGATGCATGTGATGGCATTTAGGGCCCACCTGGATAATCCAGGATAATCTCCCCATCTCAAGATCCTGAATTTAGGATAAACAAGAAGGTCGTGCTGTATAGCACAGGGAACTATATTCAATATCCTATAATAAAACATAATGGAAAAGAATATGGAAAAGAATATATGTATATATATAACTGAATCACTTTACTGTACACCAGAAACTAACACAACATTGTAAATCAACTCTACTTCAATTAAAAAAAATCTTGAATTTAATCACATCTACAAAGTCTTCTTTTGGGAATTCCCTGGTGGTCCAGTGGTTAGGACTCAGTGCTTTCACTGCGGAGACTTGATCCCTGGTCAGGGAATGAAGATCTCACAAGCCATTAGGCTCAGCCAAACAAAAAACAAAAAACAGAAAGTCTTCTTTCCCCCGCTCCCCAAACAAGGCAACATATTCACAAGCACCAGGGATCAGGGTGTGGATATCTTTGGGGGGAAGGGGGCTATTATTCAGCCTATCACAGTGGCACAGGAACTTGGAACAGAGCAAGTTAAGAAATGAGGCTTCCTGTCTGCAGAATTCATACACCCACCTGCGGGTCTGCACCCGCTGCCATGGATGTTGCCCTCTGTTCCCATCTCCCTCTCACTAAGGACACTGGAGGAGAGGGATGTACAGGGGGAAGGACAGTCTCCAGGCTCCTGTTGCCTTTGGAGAAGAGACACTTGTGGGGGCAACCCTGGACCCATTCATTCCCCACAGCCTGTGCTTCTTGGACAGATTCCCTGGTGCACACCTCGGCAACAGCTACCCTGAAAAATATGACTTTAAAATTTCCCAGGTTCCAATGAGTGTGGTTTCATTCCATACAGATCCCTACCTTGGGGCTCCCTCTCAGAGTTGCACTGTATTTATTTAAATTGCTTTTGAAATGTTAATCACCGAATGTTAATAAACACAGTACTTATTCTCGATTTTCCTTATGCCTTCCATTTATTAACAGGAACTGATGCTATTCGTGATTTCACAAGGAAGCATGAGCTCTAGAAGTAGACTAACGGCCTTGTCTTGTGAAATTAACGAAGACATCTTCTTATTGCGTAATCAGTAAATTCAACAGGGGATGATGGCATTTCAGGGAAAGGTGCGGGAACAGCTTCTCGTAGGATCTGATTAGTGCGTGCACAGCGAGAGCTTGCTCTTGGGAGCCTTTCTGGAAGGAAGGTTTATCAACTGAGCTCCCGTAATTCAGCAAGTTGGGAGGGACAGTCTCTGTCTCCATCAGCTTTGATCCCATCCGGCCTGCTCCCCACTCCCACGCCCCCGCCGCCCTCCGGGCATCTGCATCTGCGCGGGCCTGTAACTGCTCTGACTCCAGTGACACCAGCAAGTGACGTCTCCTTTGGCCAAGCAGACAAGAGCTGACCAGAGGAGCCAGGGAGCTCCGGGGCAGAGGCCTGACGGTCTGCAGCTGGCGAGAAGAAAGCCAGACCAGTGTTAGGCATTAGCTCTTCCTCAGACCAAAGACTGAGAACCTTGCCAGGGAAGAAGCTTGTTCTAAACCCCCCAAAGGTGAGAGGCCTGAAGATGACCTTTCTTTTTTTTTTTTTTTTTTTTTTTTTTGGCAGCGCCCCACGGCTTATGGGATCTCAGTTCCCCGACCAGGGATTGAACCCTGGCCATGGCAGTGAAAGCCCAGAATCCTAACCACTAGGCCACCAGGGAACTCCCCCGATGACCTTTCTTTGACCTTGACCTTCTTGGGGCTTACCATGTGAGTCAGAGATGCTGGCGCCGGACACCCCGGGTTTTCCTGCTCAGCTCCTGGGGCTCCCAGCGATCCTGATTCAAATCCCAGGGTGGGGTCTTTTCCTTACACAGGGTCCTTTTAAATGAAAGATGTGCTGTTCAGGAAGATAGGAGGGCCCTGAGGGCTTTGGTCAAACACAGAGCAGACCTCCTCAGGCAAAGAGGATGAAGTGGTACAGAGGCTAGGGTCCTAGCTTACAGAGAGACAGAGTTCTGATCCCAGCTGGTTAGAGACACGTGGGGAGGGACATCTTGCTGGATTTATTCGCAGGACCTTTCACTAGTGACCAATAGTTAGAAGCAATAAAGATAGGCCTCAAACAATAAAATTTTAAAAAAGAAGCTTGAACATTATATACATATTTACATATAATAAATGGGGATTGATCTCACTATAAATTATGCAGGAAGCATATAGAATTTTTTTTTTACCTGAAGTATGGTTGATTTACACTGTTGTGTTAATTCCTGCTGCACAGCAAAGTGATTCAGCTATACATATATATACTACCTTTTTTTTTTTTTTTTTTTTTGGCCTAGCCGCATGTGGGATCCTTGTTCCCTGACTAGGAATCGAACCCATGCCCCCTGCATTGGAAGTGTGTTGTCTTAACCACTGGACCACCAAGGAAGTCCCTATACATTCTTTTTCGTATTCTTTTCCATTATGGTTTATCACAGGACATTGAATATAGTTCCTTGTGCTATACAGTAGGATTTGTTGTTTATCCATTCTATATATAATAGTTTGCATCTGCTAATCCCAAACTCCCAATCCATCCCTCCCCCATGCACTCCCCCTTGGCAACCACAATCTGTTCCCTATGTCTGTGAGTCTGTTTCAGTTTCATAGATAGGTTTATTTGTGTAATATTTTAGATTCCACATATAAGTGATATCATATGGTATTTGTCTTTCTCTTTCTGACTTAGTTCACTTAGTATGATAATTTCTAAGTCTATCCATGTTGCTGCAAATGGTATGATTTCATTCGTTTTTATGGCTGAGTAGTATTCCATTGTATGTATGTACCACATCTTCTTTATCCATTCTTCTGTCGATGGGCATTTAGGTTGCTTCCATGTCTTGGCTGTTGTGAATAGTGCTGCTATGAACATAGGGGTGCATGTATCTTTTTGAGTTATAGTTTTGTCCGGATATATGCCCAGGAGTGGGAATGCTGGATCATATGGTAACTCTATTTTTTGTTTTTTAAGCAACCTCCATACGTTTTCCATAGTGGCTGCCCCAACTTACATTCCCACCAACAGTGTAGGAGGGTTCCCTTTTCTCCACACCCTCTCCAGCATTTGTTATTTGTAGACTTTTTTTTTTTTTTTTTTTTTTTTTGGCGATACGCGGGCCTCTAACTGTTGTGGCCTCTCCCGTTGCGGAGCACAGGCTCCGGACACGCAGGCTCAGCGGCCATGGCTCACGGGCCTAGCCGCTCTGCGGCATGTGGGATCTTCCCGGACCAGGGCATGAACCCGTGTCCCCTGCATTGGCAGGCGGACTCTCAACCACTGCGCCACCAGGGAAGCCCTGTAGACTTTTTAATGATGGCCATTCTGAATGGTGTGAGGTGGTACCTCATTGTAGTTTTGATTTATATTTCTCTAATAATTAGCAATGTTGAGCATCTTTCCATGTGCCTGTTGGCCATGTGTATGACTTCTTTGGAGAAATGTCTATTTAGGTCTTCTGCCCATTTTTCAGTTGGGTTTTGTTTTTTGTTGTTGTTATTGAATTGTAGGAGCTGTTTGTATATTCTGGAAATTAAGCCTTTGTTGGTCGCATCATTTGCAAATACTCTCTCCTGGTCTGTAGGTTGTCTTTTCATTTTGTTTATTGTCTCCTTTGCTGTACAAAAGCTTACAAGTTTAATTAGGTACCATTTGTTTATTTTTGCTTTTATTTCTATTGCCTTGGGAGACTGACTTAAGAAAACATTGGTATGATTTATGTCAGAGAATGTTTGGCCTATGTTCTCATCTAGGAGTTTTATGGTGTCATGTCTTATATTGAAATCTTTAAGCCATTTTGAGTTTTTTTTTGTATAGGGTGTGAGGGTGTGTTCTAACTTCATTGATTTACATGCAGCTGTCCAACTTTCCCAACACCACTGGAAACATATAGAATTTGCCATATTTTTTTTGATAAATGTTCTCCAAACTATCATGTTTATAACAAACAGCATTTAAATAAAATAAATTTATTTTCTGACTTAGAATATTAAAAAAAAATCCCGAGTCCAGTGGGGTGATGAAGTCAGAGACTTTAAAATTCCCTCCAGTCCTAGGAGTCTGATTCCTTTATGAGTCACTCATGCCTTCCTCCTGGGCAGAGCTGTGGGGTGGACAGAGCCTGGCATCAGACAGCCCCAGGTTTGGATCAAATCGCACCACTCACAGCTGTGCGGTCTTGGGTTTGTCACTTCACTGGTCACTTGTCCTTGTCCACAAAAGTGGAGATACCATGTCCCTTGTGAGGTTGTTGGTAATTACGAGACAGAAGGACACTGGGCCAGGTTCCTGAGTCCTGAGTCAGGTTCCTGAGTCTTGACAAGCGGCCTGCCCCCTGATGTTGGTTCACGAAGTGGCCATTCAGTCCCCCCAGTGTGTTCGCTGAAGCTTGTGGCCAATCCCAGCTTGGACCTTCCTGTCCCTTCCCTACCCGGCCTCGCCCTGCCCCTGCCTGGTTTTGCAGGTGGACATTGTCCAGGTGCATCTGGGCACCTAGGGTTGGAGAGGCAGGAATCCAACTAGAAGAGCCAGAAAAATTCCAATACAGGGAGGGCCCAAGAGAAGTCCCAACAGAAGACGGAACAGACCTGGCCACATGGACCCCAGAGCCTTGGAACACTTTGCTTGTTACACCAGTTGCGCCTCCCTTTGGGGACCTCCAGCCAGTGTTTTAGGGTTCCATCAACAGTTTCCTCTGTGGCGGTGGAGACTGGCCAGGTGTGATCTGAGGGGGGGTAGTGGGGAGCCCCCCCTAGTGGTCATCGCCAAGCATGTCAACCAGGGGCCTCTTGGGGCTGTTTGTCATCCCCACCAACCCCCTCTCCATCCCACCTTCTCAGTGCCTTGTCCTTTCTGAGCATGTTTTCCCAACCTGGCCACTGCCTCGCTACACAAGGCCAAAGACCATAAATTAGAGATCCATGGCTCTAATTTACTTGGCCAGCATAGTGTTGTTGAAATATTTTATTACATGCCAATACTTAAACATCAGATTTGACATAAAAATCCAGATATGTAATTTCTCTTGAAAAATCAGAAGCTCTGGCGGCACTGAGCTTGGGCTTCTGCCTGGCAACAGTGGTGAAGGCAGTTTACAAAATAAGCAAAAATCCCTGCCCTCTCGGAGTTTACGGTCTGGTGGGGGAGGGGAGAGAGAAGGAGCCCTTAACAAAGCCAATTATGATGCATATATAGAGACAGGGGAGGTTGGACCAAGCAGGGCTTATAGGCCACCTAAAGCAGCGGTCCCCAACCTTTTTGCCACCAGGAACACGTTTCATGGAAGACAGTTTTTCCACAGAAGGTGAGGGGAATGGTTTCGGGATGATTCAACCACATTACATTTATTGTGCACTTTATTTCTATGATCATTACATTGTAATATTTAACGAAATAATTATACAACTCCCTATAATGCTGACAGCAGGGGGAGCTCAGGCGGTCGTGCGAGTGATGGGGAGCGGCTGTAAGTGCAGATGAAGCTTCGCTCGCTCGCCTCCTGCTGGGCGCCCTGCTTCCTAACAGGCCACGGACCGGTGCCGGCTTGGGGACCCCTGACTTAAAGGACAAAGGCTTTCACTCCAGTAGGCTGGGAGCCACAAAAGCGTTCCGAGGAGGCTGATGTTACTTTCGACTAGATTGTTCTGGCTGCTGTGTGGGCTGTAGGGTACAGGAACAGGGGCAGAAGGTCCCGTTAGGGGGCTGCTGTTAGCATTCAGGTGGAGGTGACTAGGATGGTGTTAGTCAAGGAGATTGGAAGTGGTTGGTACGGAAGAGAATTAAAACCTCCCAAGTACATACAGAAGCATCTCCCCGCCCCCGTATCTCCTGACCTCTGTTCCCACCCAGGCAGAGGGTCCCTGGTTGCAGCCCCATCAGCTGTGGCCTGAGCCACTATCCACTGGACTGACAGGTTACCCTCCCCCCAAGACTTCACAGGTAGCCCATGTCGGTACAATCCCAGGGGGTCACTCACCAGGACCCAGAAGAATACCAGTCTGTACCCCCAACGTTTAGAAGACACAGGCAAATGCCAGCCCCCAGGGTGACCAACGGAACAGTGAATTTTGTTAAAGTGACTTCTCTCATTGAGTCCTGATAATGAGGGATCTTCTGGAGGAGAGCAGAAAGGTCGTAACAAGCAATACAGCTGTCACCTGTGTGGAAAACTCTGAAACTTCTGAGGTTTTCAGCTATAAGCAGCACAGCTGTCCTGAGGCCGCCATGCTGTGAGGAAGGCCAAAGTCCCATAGATGGAGAGGCCCATCTATGGACTAGTTGAAGAGAGAGGCCCAGCCAGCCCTCAGCTGCTCTGGCCACTGTCTGATTGCACTTGCATGAGACCAAGGCCAGAACCACACAGCTGAGAACTTACTGAATTCCTGACTCATAGAAATGACTATCTTTATTTTAAGCTGCTGAATATTGGAGGAGCAGCAGGAGATCACTAGAATAGCTCTTGACTTCAGGGAACTTAAAATCGAGTTGGAAAAAAGCCAAGAGGTAAGTGAACTTAGCCAAGTTTATTAGACAGTGCCAGCAGTCTGGATGACCAAGGCCCAAACTGTAAAGCCCTATCTATGTAAATATAGTAAATATAGCCACCCTCGCACCTCACCTTTTCTCTCCCTCCACCTATCTTGCTCCTATATTTGCTCCTATCTTGACTGACCTTCCAAATCCTTGATTCTCATCATAGGTTTGCTGTTCTCTACAGGGCTGACACTTTCTCAAACTCGCAACCTGCTAAAGCCCTAAATTAACAAGCTACCTGGTCTCCCCAACTTCACTTTGGATATACTGCCAAGAGTGGGATCAAGGATGTTTAGACCACAAGTCCCTGGTTCTGGTTCCTAGTTCTTAGCCAACAGTCATCACATAAATTTTCCAACAAGAGACACATCCGCATAATTAGACCAACGATATCGCAGACTCAGACACATGCAAAGAGGGCAGGGCTGAGAGAAGGGTACTATTCATCAAAACCTCATCATAAATTCAAGTTGAAGGACTGAAAAGAAACAAAACATGGACACTTCCCAAACCCGGCAGCTGGACCTCTCACTGAAGTCCTGAAATCATTGCCGCTCAACTCAACATCTGGGAGAGAATAAAAAATAATAAAGATTTAAAAAGAACAGTCGCTGGACAATTACCAATTGAAGTGCGGATTGGTAATATAAATTCTCCAAGAGCCTAAAGACAGAAATATACATTGGCACATGGGTCTTAGGACTGTGAATTTCATCCAGCTGTGGCCACCATTCTTTTTTATTATGGCTAATATTTAGTTAGCAAATGCACTTTCTAAGCAACGAACATAATTATGTTCAGGTTGACATGAACTGAATTAGGGTTACTGAATTTTTTTTTAAAATATTTATTTATTTATTTGGCTGTGCCGGGTCTTAGTTGCGGGATCTTTAGTTGCAGCATGCGAACTCTTAGTTGCAGCCTGTGGGATCTAGTTCCCTGACCAGGGATCGAAGTGGGGCCCCCTGCACTGGGAGCTCAGAGTTTTAACCACTGGACCACCAGGGAGGTCCCAGTGTTACTGAATTTTTACTTATTCAACACTGGCAGTGGAATACAATGTCCAAAAAGATTTGGGTGCTGAGCCATAGCCCCAGAGAACATTGGGAAGAATGTTGTATTTACATTTGAGAGATCTGGGTTTAAGTCTTGACTCTTCCATTTACTAATTGCATGAAATTGGCATTTTTTAACCTTCTGAACTTGTGAAGAAATCTGTCAATAGAGATAAGACTTGCCTCACAGAGGTTTTTTTAAAATATTTTTTAAATTTTAATTAATTAATTAATTAATTAATTTTTGGCTGCATTGGGTCTTCGTTGCTGTGCGCCAGCTTTCTCTAGTTGTGGCGAGCAGGTGCTACTCTTTGTTGCAGTGCACGGGCTCTAGGCGCATGGGCTTCAGTAGTTGTGGCACACAGGCTCAGTAGTTGTGGCTCACAGGCTCTAGAGTGCAGGCTCAGTAGTTGTGGCGCACGGGCTTAGTTGTTCCACGGCATGTGGGATCTTCCTGGACCAGGGCTCGAACCTATGTCCCCTGCATTGGCAGGCAGATTCTTAACCACTGCCCTAACAGGGAAGCCTGCCTCACAGAGTTTTTATGAGGATTAAGTTAGGTAATTTATCTTCAAAACTCCTGCAACATTGCTTTTAGCTTCTCCACCTATGAAACAGGAACAATACTTCTGTCACAGAATTGAGTTACATTGTAAGGATTCCTTAGCTTATGATCCTACTTAAGCTACTTTTAAGGCACGTAAGAAACTTTTGGTTGTAAATAACAGAAAGTGAGACATAGCAGCTTTAAAATGAAAGGTTTTGAATTGTTTTAGTCAAAGAGAAGGCAGGAGGTAGGTGGTTCCACGGTAGGATCAATGATATCAGGCATTGAGTCCAAGTCTCTGCTCTCCATGTGACTCTCCCCTCATGGTGACAAGATGGCTGCTTCAGTGCTAAGCATCACATCTTCACACCAGAACATCTAAAGCATGAGAGGAGAGGAATCTATTCAGACATCTCTCTTATCAAGGAGGAAACATTTCTTAAACACCTCCCACAGATTTCCCTTTACATCTCATTGGCTAGAACTGGCCCATGGCTATCTCTTGCTGGGAGGGAATCTGGGGAAATGAATGTCCAGCATTTCCAAAAGCTAACATGGGAAGCCACTTCTACCAGCAAGGAAGAAAGGAGAGAAGAATAACTTTGGGGTAGCAAACACACATTCTGGGCCTTTCACCGTAACATACGTGAGAGTGCTTACTATGAGGGGACCCATTAAATGGAGGTAGCATTTATGGAGTACTTACTGTATACGAGGCATCATTCAAAGTGTTATACACGCATCACTTCCTTCCATCCTCTCAACAACCCTATGAGGAGGAGCTGCTATTATTCTTGTTTTATAAACATGGAGATTGAGGCACAGAGAAGTTGATAAACTTTCCCAAGGCTACCCAGCACATGAGTGTTGGGCTGAGATGTTGATCTGAGTCAGAGCAGATTGAGTCTTCACGGCAGGACCCAGGCGGATGCTCAGCTCACCTCTAACATCTTGCTTTTCCTGATCTCACCTCAAGGTCCAGTGGGTTTGAGTTGTCATGTGATTTTTTTGTTTGTTTGTTTGTTTGTTTGTTTTTGCGGTACGTGGGCCTCTCACTGTTGTGGCCTCTCCCATTGCGGAGCACAGGCTCCGGATGCGCAGGCTCAGTGGCCATGGCTCACGGGCCCAGCCGCCCCGCGGCATGTGGGATCTTTCCAGACCGGGACATGAACCCGCGTCCCCTGCATCAGCAGGCGGACTCTCAACCACTGCGCCACCAGGGAAGCCCCATGTGGTTGTTTGATTACCTATTTATCTATCTTAGAAGTGGTCATGTTCATGAAGCATTACCATAAAGCAATGAGATCTTTGACATCGTCCAGAATTTACATGTTTGAATTGTGGTGGTCACTGGGGGGTGGGGACCTCATGGTTAGATTCACTGGGTCAGTGAGGTCAGCGACCCCGACTCATCCTGGGATGGATTTGCCCCCATCACTTTACCTGGGGGCTGAGAGATCGTCTCCAGAGATGGGGACAGCAAGCTGTGGGACACCTGGGCTTTAGCTGTGCTCAGGAAGGTCCTGTGACCTGGGCGTGGAAGGAAGACCCTAGCACAGACCGTGGGACCCTGGGAAGAGGATGAGAGCCTGGCCTGAGGAGCAGGACTCAGCCACGGAGCCTGAGGTTCTGGGTGCAGCACGTGGATCTTCCCTGAGGGAGAAGGTCTTATGTAAACGTAAAGGAGCATCTCTAACCCTGCGTGATCCCAGGCCGGGGAGCGGAACGGTGAGGAGGAGAGCTCTTTCCCAAGCTGTTCTGGAGATAAAAGCCAGCCCAGCATTCCAGGGCAGGGCACAGCAGAGCCGGCTAGTGCGGGGCTGGAAAGCGGCAGGGCCGCTGGTGCTGCTGGGGAGCCCCCTGAGCCTGGGGAGAAACAGCCCAGGGCACTACCAGCTGTGGACAAAGGTCTTTCTTTGACCTCTATCTTGTGCCAGGCCTGGGCTGGCTCAGCCCATACCCTCTACAGATTTATTGACCCGTGAAAAGGAAATTAAAACAGTGTGCTCCCTCCCTGGTGGCGCAAGTGGTTGAGAGTCTGCCTGCCGATGCAGGGGATACGGGTTCGTGCCCCGGTCTGGGAGGATCCCATATGCCGCGGAGCGGCTGGGCCCGTGAGCCATGGCCGCTGAGCCTGCGCGTCCGGAGCCTGCGCGTCCGGAGCCTGTGCTCCGCAACGGGGGAGGCCACAACAGTGAGAGGCCCGCATACCGCAAAAAAAAAAAAAAAAAAAAAAAAAACAGTGTGCTCAGTTCCGGGATGGGGAAGTGCAGGGTGCCAGAAGTGCCCTCAGGAGGGGCAGGTCCCAAACAGGCTTCTAGAAGCCTTCTTATTAGGGCTTTCCTAATCTCTGTCCTGCTTTCTCATACTTGTTCTCATGCCTTGTACTTCCCTACAGCACCCCAGCCTTCAGAGGGCAGCCAGATTTGTCATC